>NW_016107329.1:6206701-6235662 GCF_001604975.1 Cebus imitator
AAAAAAAAAAAAAAAAGAAAAGAGAGAGAGAGAGAAAGAAAGAATAAATGCCTGACCTCAGCCTCTCCTCTCCCTCTCATCTCCTGCCAAGGCTACCACTTGTCTCACCAAAATGGCTAGGAAACTCACTGAAATCTAATACACTAAAGCTTAGAAAGATACCACATGTCCACTCCCAGAAGCTGAGAGTGGAGCAAAGAATGTTGGAAAATAGATCTAGTGGGGACGATGGACGCCTGCTGTATCTTCATTTCTGAGATACGACCGCTGAAGTTCAGAGATTAACACCTTGAGTGGTAGACATACCCTAGAACGTTTATATAATCATTTCACACTATTTCATTCACTGTCCTATGCTTACTCCTGACCTACAAAGAAAATATTAGATATATTATGTACATCTAATATTACTCTTTTAGGATAATATTGAACTGTTATCACTATTCATTACTGAAGACTTAAAAAAATGCTTTTCACTAGTTCTTTGTATACCCATAACAGAATATATTCTTATGCCAATAAAAAATCCATATATATACATAAACACCAATTTTTCTCTATAATCTAAAACTCTGGCCTTAAATTTTCCAATAATATATGTTATGGCTGAAAATATTGTCATCACAATTATATGATAAGAATATCTATGTAATTGGTTTATTTAAAGACAGAAACTTTATTAGAAGCTCAAAGGTATTGCAAAACCATGAGGTGAGAAGCAAATATGCCTTCTGTTCTCTTTATGATTCACAGCTTATGTGTCTATAGTTTTACAACCAATGTTACCAAACCTATTGTAATATGGCTCACGGTAAAGCAATTAATTAGCTAACGCCAATATTTCCATGTCTTTTTCTGACTTTCAGAAAATGAGATTGAGAGTTACCTGACTCTTGCTACATTCCCATAACTAGTATATCATTTATTCTAGTAAACGAATAAGCACTGTTAAGTATTTCTGAAGTTTTGTTTTTAGAAAAAATTACCGGTCTAAACCTCTTGCAAACTAATGCATGTATCTCACAGAAAATACTTAAAGCCACTCTTTCCTGAACACTGCAGTGTATGTGCTTGAATAATAAGTGAATCTACCAATAATTAATAAGTGCATCTACCAATCAAATCTTTCTAGGTAATATAATTCTTTTTTAAGATCTTGATAATTTCATTCATTTTTATGAATTACAAAACTTAGTCTTATATTACATCCTTATCCCAAGGTTAGATGTGCATCTGCCAACCCATGGCTTGCATGTATCATCCCTTGAATTTCTCAAAGTCAGCTTGTCCTAAGTTGACTTCACCATTTCTTTAGCTTGCCCAGTGGTGCCATCATCTAGACATCTGGGTCAGTCTGTACTTTGGATGTCATCCTTCGCATTTAAATCTTCTTCATCCTCCTTGTTTGAATCCTGTCAATTCTAACTCCTTTTTTTCTATTTTCTTCATCCCATCATCCCAAAATTAGCTTATCCTCATTGTTTTTACACTGGGTCACTGTAAGAGCCTCCCAATTAATATGTGGGCATCTCCTTCTACCCTTACTGATCTATTCTCCATATTTGGGCCCAAATGTTATATTTTTTTAAAGTCAATCTCTCTGATAACAAAGCTTTCCCTTTTTAATTTTTCTATTTGGGACATTCATGTTCTGACATCATCTGTCTCTTTTCTTCCTGCACTGGCAGATCTTGTTGAATAAATGTACTTTTCCAAATGTGCTCAAATCACTACCTTTCTTCCTGCAGTATCTTCTTCCTCTTTCTTCCCATGGCCAATCTGTAGTTGAAATTTTGGATTCACTCTAGTCCTTTCGTCTTCCAGTGATGGTTCCATGAATGCCCAGTTGTTCCTCACATGTGATAACACAGGACTTAGAACCCACCAGCACATGGCCACAGTCATTACACAGCTCTGCTGGACATGTCCATGTCCCCTATAGCAGGGCAAGCTCCAGAATGCAAAGGCTTTTCTGGAGGACACCAGCAGCTAATTTAGCAGCTGAATATATCTGCCAATCAATGAATGCAGTTTGATTGTATCCATTTTTTTTTTTTTTTTTTTTTTTTTTTTATGTAGATGGAAGACTTGCATAGTTGCTGAAGGACAGTGGCAACCGGAAAGCGTTCGTGAAGAAAAACTCAACAATATATGATAATTATTGAAATTCTAGCCTGGAGCTTGGTCATAACAGAAAGTAAATATGGTTAACCTAGTTAAGTTAATGGAACCTTAATTAGATTGAAGAGAAACTCCGGTGTCTGTCACAAGTGCCATTCTGACTGTGGTGGGGAAACTGTCAGGGGGAGCTCTTGGTGTGACCGCCCCCTTGGGTTGCCGTGGAGTGGATCACAGCCTTATCTGAACTGCATCAAGAGAAGACAATAGAATTAGGAAACACAGTGAAATAACAGAAGGAAATTTTGTATGTGTACACAAGTAAAGGACAAGAGAAATAATGATAATAAATTAAAAATTTTAGTGCCTTGGCTTGAATTTACTAAAATTAAATTTTGATGAAACTATAATTTCTACTCCACAGTGCAATTACAACAATAAGTACAGAGTGGTTTAACAATTTTTAAATATCTCTTTTGCTTTAAAAAGTACTTCATTAATTAACTTACAAATGGGTAAGAATGTCGTCAGGCAATTCCTGTCTCAAAATAATACAAAGCTCTACCTTACAGGATAAAGACTTTATACACAGATAGTTTATTGTTTGGAAACTATGCTTACTTCATCTTTACTTTATCATTTCCTTGTCAATCTAGATCAAGAAGTATACAGGTTAGAAAAAGCAAGAGTGAAAAAGAACCAAGACATACTGAGCAGTGGCTACAGGACAAACACTATCACTTTTTTTTTTTTTTCTGTTTTAAACCTAAAATCATCCTAAAATAGAAGCAATCATTCTTTTTCCATTTTACAGATAATAAAATTGAGACTCCAAAATATTCTTTTTCAAGGAGATACAGTTACAAAGTGGCAAAATCAGGACTGGCACCCAGGTCTCTGAGCAAAATGGCCATGTTCTCTGCACGGCAATATCTGCTAGGGAGTTGGTTATATTCGCCTAAATTCCTAGTAAATTCCAATACTCTGGACAGAAACTTGTCAACCAAGTATTATGTCTTGAGTGATATATATATGCAAAGAAAGATAAAATAAACGGAACTTTTGTTTAGGAAAATTAAAATGGCAAATTGTGCTGTTCAGGACTCATTCACTCCCTTGTTTGCAGTACATGATATTTGGAAATGTTCAATAGCACATATTTACATACGGGCTCCATAAAATTACTGCTATCTTACAATGCAAAACCAGCAAGACTCATAAACCATAGGCTAATTGAGGAAATTAGAGTGGTTCAGACATAATATTGAAGAATTTTCCTGAAGCATTTACAGCAATGGCAGCCATTGACATTTATTAAGTGCTTATACCAAGCAGTGCTCACAGTCTTTCATGTGTATTTACATATACAATTTGGCTAAAATAAAATAAAAACTATTAAACATAAGTTATGACAAAAAAATTTAGAGAGAAAAGTAGAATAGTTCAGTGCATACAATATGCCAAAATTAACTCTTAAATAGGCAACAAATCAAAGAAAGCATAAAGGGTGAATATTAAACTATTAAAGAGACTAATCTGATTTTGGAAACTTAAATGAAAGCATTTATAAAATATACCATACATTGTACTAATAATTTAAATGTTTCATAAGCAATCATTTAGCAATCATCTCCTATATGATGAAGTTTTACTGCTGATGGTGAAGATACATTGAATAAAACAGGGCTGAAATCTTTATGTCAGATCACATACACATAATTCACTAACAGCAACATGAAATGAGTCATGGCAAGATGTGTCTATTGCATAGTTATTAAAATAGCATAGCAATTCTGCATACATTTATGTGAATAAAAGAAGCAGCTGTTTCACCATGTTCATAGTTAATCAAGGAGTGTTAATTTTTAGCCATATATGAGTACAGTATTAAATAGATTTGGGCAAAATGCATAGAAAATGGGTGCAGGTTAGGGCCTTATTTTAGAGGTCTGTTAGTTATATAAGGCAGAGGGCTAAATAAAAATCTATAAACAGATTTATAACAATGTTACATTGTCTTAAAAATTTAGGATTCTTATTCTCTAAAGAGGTTACAGCATCGTTAGGAAAAATCATAAGACAATATAGCAAAAACAGCATCTGATCCTCAGATAATACTGTAAGGGGATGGTGAAAACTACCCACAAACCTAAAATTATCAGCCTCACTTACATACTTTTTAAAAAAGTTATAGGGATGGCAAATGAAAAAAGTAAAATCCACTTTTTCCTACTTACTTTGCTTATTTATTACAGAAAAAGTAAGGTTGTTAATAATCAGGCTTAATACTGCCAAAAACTGCCAAACAAAAGTTTGTAATGGTTTAAAATGGTTATGATGTTAAGGGAAGCAGCAATATTAAAAGTAGCATCTACATTATAATCCTGATTTTTTTTTTAAAGACAAAACTCTGTACCTGTCTATTATATCTATCTATCTAGCTAGCTAGCTAGCTATCAATCACCTATGTCTTCACTCTACAGTGATTACTCCTGAGCATGGGTGATTATCGCTCTAGACTTTATACTTTTGTCAAATTTTCTATAAGGGCATGTAATTGTTTTATAATTAGATATATTTTTAATGAAGAATACAAAAAAATATATTAGTTTAGGGCATATGATGATCCTTTCGCTCTTCTAATGAATATTTTATTTTTAAAATTCCTTTTGCAGTAAGTCATAAAAANAAAAAAAAAAAAAAAAAAAAAAAACACCAGACTCTACAAATTTACTACGTTTTAAGTTACAAAAAGAGCTGAAATGGATTTCAAATTAATGTTTTAACAGTATGCAAATGAGGCACATAAGTGGAATTTTTAAAACTGCAATACATCTGAAAATCTGTAAACACATTTTTATTTCATTAAGCCGAACTTGTGTTTAGAAAGTTTGTCACTGTGATACTAGTTTTCCAATTTAATGTCAGCGTATGTGGACACTGCACTTACAGTGTTGTCCCACTTTGGCTCTAAGGAAGCCTGGGCTGAGCTACAAGAAAGCAGGTCTTAGGCTCAAAGACCAAGAAACTATCTCAGAACTGTCTTTCTCATCAAGTACACTAATTCTATTTGCTCCATTTCTAAAACTTTGAAACCTCTCATAATGCACAATTTTAAAATCTTTACAAATGTAACGTTACACATGGATTATTTTAATATCAAAAATATGACATTTAGCATAATTATAATCGATAATCAATTTTTCCTCAGGCCATGCCACTTTTCAGGAGAAATAAAAACACAATGTGAAAGTATCAAAGTGTCACTTAGCAATACTCACAAAGTTTACTTCTCCACCACAAACAGATCTTTATAAAATACAAATTTGTACAAATTTATAGAATTTCCATCTTGGTATCTGAGTCTAGTAAGATCTGCTTTCCTGTGGCTCAACCCAAACTTCCTCGGAGCCAAAATGGGACTTTGTAAGTGCCGCGTCCACATACTCTGATATTAAACTGCCAAACTACTATCACAGTGACAATCTTTCTAAAGACAAGTTTGACTCAAAGGAATAAAAAAGTGTTTATAGGTTTCCAGGTATATGTTAGTTAAAAGTTCATACAAGAAATGAAACATGTATGTAACAATCACAGTAACTAAAGGCTTTGGTGATATCACTTCATGTTTTATAATGTACTATAAAACTACACTTTTAAAGCTTATTTCTTTTTAATTATTTTGCTTGTTTGTTTGTATGCTTAGACACAGGGTCTCACTCTGTTGCCCAGGCTGGAGTGTAGTGGCAAAATCATAGCTCAGAGCAGCCATGTATTCCTAGCCTCAAGGAATCCTCTGCCTTGGCCTCCCAAAGCACTAGGATTACAGGCATGAGTCACTAGGCCTGGCCTCTTTTTAATTCTGTAGCTCCAATATGCTTAATTTGTAAATAATATTTATGGTTGTCAATAAGACGTGAAATTGCAACCACAAATAAAATCTTTCTTTTATTTGGTAAGATTAAAAGTATCATGCTTTGGGTAATAACTTATATAGTTTGAAATTAATAAGAGACAGTTGAAGGAACACCGAAAAAATAAGAAAGTTTATCCTGTGCCCTTTTAACTCAAAGTAATCCAGTTTATTTTAACAGGGTAGCAGGGCTGTTGATTTTTCATACGTTCCCTATTATCCATAATGCCATTAGAAGAAATGCTTATCCGTGAATATCTTATGTGTTGATAAGCACTCTCTACAATGACAATGAAAAATTCACACTGTCAACACTAGAACTGATTACGATGCAATACTCGTCCTAACATATAAGCTATAACATATAAGGCTATGCATTTAGGGTTAGTCAATGCCATCTTAATGTATTTATCAAATAAAATGTTCCACCCACCCTATACCATGCAAAATGCTATTCTGAATATTTTACTTAATCTTTATAATTTTCCCAAATGACACCAGTTGATGCCAAGTACAGATGAAGTATCTCCTGTTTCCGTTAAGAAGCAATGCTGCTTCTATTAAGAAATAGGTGGCCGGATACCATCATTCTCAGCAAATTGACGCTAGAACAGAAAATCAAACACCATATGTTCTCACTCATAGGCAGGTGCTGAACAATGAGAACACATGGACACAGGGAGGGGAGCATCACACACTGGGGTCTGTTGTGGGGGACTAAGTGAGGGACAGCAGGGGGTGGGGTGTTGGGAAGGATAACATGGGGAGAAATGCCAGATATAGGTGATGGGGATGGAGGCAGCAAACCACATTGCCATGTATGTACCTATGCAACAATCTTGCATGTTCTTCACATGTACCCCAGAACCTAAAGTGCAATAATATATATATAATAAATAAATAAAATAAAACGCTAATATATTCGTTGTTAAAAAAAAAAAAAGAAAGAAAGAAAATAAATAGGTGGCTGGGTGCGGTGGCTCATGCCTCTAATCCCAGCACTTTGGGCGGCCAAGGCGGGCTGGCTGACCACCTGAGGTCAGGTGTTTGAGACCAGCCTGACCAACATGGAGAAACCCCGTCTCTACTAAAAACACAAAATTAGCTGGGTGTGGTGGTGCATGCCTATAATCCCAGCTACTCAGGAGGCTGAGGCAGAAGAATTGCTTGAACCCGAGAGGCGGAGGTTGTGATAAGCCAAGATAGCGCCATTGCACTCCAGCCTGGGCAATAAGAGCAAAAGTCCACCTCAAAAGAAAAAAAAAAAAAGAAATAGGTTTATATCAAATTTTTAATATTAGTATTTCTTTTTAAATCTCATCTTCAAACCTTCTGTCATTAACATGTCATAAGTTTGAGTCAGACCTAGTTATTCTAAATCAATTTCTACTCTGATTTTGGGTTACAAAGTCTCTTCCACCCACATAACCTATTATAAATTCTGGTATCCAGACACAAATAAACCTACTTCAACTTAGCTACTTTCTTTAGTCTCTAAATTGACAATGAATCATTAAAAGTTTTTTTTTTATTTCAGTCTTTGAAAGTTGCTTGAAATTGTCTGAAGAAAAAAAAATGAGCATGAATATTTCACTAACTCATCTTATTCACTCTTATTTCGGTCGAGACCAAGCACCTTCAGGGCAGTATGTCCATAGACCTATTCACTCTTATTTCACAGCAAGGTAAAATGTCGACCATTCCAAACGAGAGACAGAACTTCACTGTTTTAAAATACATTGAGGAAAAAAGAGTTAAATGTCTTATTTACGTAAATTATTCCCACAGCCAATTTATATTTAACCTACAGCCAATTCATACTTAACCTAGATTCACTGTACTGCAACTGACACCTTATTTCCTGTTGTATGCCCTTGGAAATGAAGAACAGGAACAGCTGCCTGGCACTTTTACATTCAACATAAAAGCCCCTAGTTACGTCTCTAACTTGACTTTTCTTTTCCAATCTAAGCCAGAGTTGTGTTCCTGCAGGCTTGTCACTTGTCCCTCCTCAATAATTGTTGATTCCTTTTTTCCCAGTACTGTTAACAATTGCTCACCCTCTGAACTGGAAAGAGAGACACAAGGTCTGATAACGTCAATGATGATAGGGAAAGTCTGTTGTTCTCTTACAAGCATGTTTTAATTGAAAGAGTTAGAACACTTAACACTATGTCAAAATATTATCATTAAAAAAAAAAAAACCTCTTCTTTACCCACCAAAAAGAAAAGAAAAGAATCCTATTAAAACCTGATATGCAATGTCACTTTCTACAAGTATTCTTACAATCCACATGATTGGGTTAACAAAAAAACCTACTGTCCCTATTTCCTACCTATAGTGCATTAGGAATAATGGCAACTTTATTACAGGATCATTGTAAGAATTTCAGATGCTGTAAAGCAAATTTCTACCACACAGGAAGCACTGAACAATTATTTTTAACCATACTCTTTGAGTTACAGTGTGAATGTTTGGACAATGTAGTCATGTCTAAATCTATGTTTAAATTGCACAAAATAATTAGTTTATGTTAATAAAAGGCAAACATTTTTCTGAACAGTTCTCCTAACACTGAAGAGACATGAAAATCTTTTGATTTGCTGATTACCTTATTGATTGAGAGTATAATACAGAGGACAAAAAGAAAAAATAAGAGGCAACTAGCATGCACATTAATTTCATAAGATGTTTATTTGCATACACAAGTAATTGTAAAAAAGAACACACATTATGTAAAATGGTTAAAAATTCGCTAAGATAATGTTAGACACATGCATTTGGAATTTCTATTCAGAATGCACGCGTAACTACAAACCATGCCTGTGATTCCGGATAAAATAAAATATAGCCAAGCAAAATTTAGGTCAATCTAATTTTCTCATTTTCAGGCAACAACAACCACATACAAACAAACAAAAAACATCAGTACACATCTTGCAAAACAAAAGAGGGAGAACACCACTGATCGGGAAAGGGAAAACCTTTACAAAGGCTCATCATTCACATGTAATTTACGGACTTAGGTTGCTTCTTTTTTTTATACACCTTAATACAGAGAATGGAAAGTGTCACTACACAAATTAGCCCATCCCTCTCTAGTTTTAAGGTTGTCTTTCCTCCTAGAACATCACAGTCCTACTATTTTAACAAGTTAGGTCCAAATTGCTGGAAGAAAAGTCCTTTACACTTTTCTGTAAAAAGCCACTCTCCTCAAATCAGCTCCAAATTCAGAAAGTAGAAGCCTTTGTTCTTCCAGGATCTCCACATATTCCTTTTAACTTAGCACCATACTGTATACAGTAATTATCATGGTTATCATTCTTAATAATAGTATAGTTTATATCACTTTTAAATTTTACAATTTGTAAGCAAAAGTTATCACAAGTTAGCTATGTATGAAAGTTTAACTTACATTTCCACTATTTCGCTAACTATAATGTCCCGCGAACATAAAAGAAATTCTTCTCTAGTTTCATCTCAGTAGCATTGTGTTATATCAACAGCAGTGAGGAATAATCCCCAAACACCATTCTCTTGCCTTGTTAAACATACATTTTTTCTTATTCTCTGTTTGAACATGGGGAAAAATCACCTGTCACAGCAGATTGAATACTGCTAGGTTTAAGGGATATCAATGTTGGTATTGATGAGTGTCTTATTGTAGTCTTAAGCCACTACTTTTTTAAGAAATCAAATATTGAGGGTTAAGGCATTTTTTTTAGCATTGCAACAGGGGCAATGCTAATATAAGGTAATCTTTGTGTGTGGTGATGTATATATTAATAATCCTTCTTAAGCATATTTCCCTCTTCAAATTTAAAGACATAATTACAAACTTTCATTTTATGTGTTTTATGTAGTTTGGGTCTTCTAACTTTTTGAGACCTGTAATAAATTCACAATAGTTTTTGTTAACATCAAATAACATCCAATTTGTCAACATTTATCTTTTATTTTTTTGAGATTACTCAGCTACATTTATTAAGTTGAAATTTGGAGGCCTTGATATGATACTTTCATGTAATGCTTTAAGAGAATCTTTTTGCCTTCATTATTTTCTAAGCATTTCTATTTTCTCTTATTCGATGTGAACAAATGATTGAGATGTATTTAATCTCAGTTTTCACTGGTCAAGATTTAATTACATTTTGCGATATCAACTCCATCTGAAATTTCTGTGAAATCTATACTTCTTCCAACAGTTATTAAGGAGTCTGAATGCACTACCTTCGCTGTTTTATTGATCCTTAGTGTCCCTCCTCTTCCCTGAATGCCAGTGTTACTTCTCCATGCTATTGGTGCAGTCCTTCCTCCTTCACCGAATCATAAAATACCTCCCTGTTGTCTTCCGGACAGTCCCCATCCCAACTTACTTTCCATGATGTTATCAGAGTATTTTTCTAAAATACCATTCTGAATTACCAGTTAGACTTATCTGAATACAAAACATAAATGACACCACCCTAATTAAAGAATGAAGAAAACCTCCTTAACAGGGAATAGTAACCTCTGACACATTCATCCTCTTCTATTAGCTTATTTTACCATATTTTACATGCATCCAATATATCTGTTATACCCTCATTCTCCACAAAACACCAGACTTCCTCAGCCATTTCCATAAATGCATGCCCTTCACAACCTGAAATGTTCTCCAGCTGTTCATGAACCTCGTGTTTGCTTCAAAGATCACTGTCACCAAAAAGCTTTCTGAGCCCAGAAGTGATCGTGTTTCCTTCCACTAGATCTCCTTGCTCCCTTGACTTTCACAGGTCAGCATGCCATTTTGGTTTTTTAATTTTTACATATATATTCCTCATCACCTCCTATTTTTCAACCCCAATCTGTATAAACATTTACTTAGTAAATAATTGACAAATACTTATTAAGTATGTATGATACAGGAGTCAGTGTTCTGGGCACTGGGGCTTTATCAATGGACAAAATGCATCTTCATGGACCTTCTAGTCTGGTTGATGAATGAATGAAACTCACAAGCTAAAATATTGTTGATTTTCAGATTTTATATTCAAAGATAAATTTCACTTAATTTCTTTTCAAATATCTAATTTCAGGGAAGATAAAAACAATAAAACTAAAAAAATAATATTGTATTAATCCAAAGAGACAATCTTATATGTGAATGATAAATGTGCACCATACTTCTTGTTATTTTTCTATCCTTGACCTAAAAATACTTTCAATGAAACTAATGAAATGCATTTTAATATAAGTGGCCCAAGATGGTTTTTCTTCTCTATATTTAAAAATTTTGAAAGCAATTTGCACCAATTTAAACAGCATATCCCATTTTCCTCAACTTGGGATCAGCAGATTGTATTTAGGTATATTGCTATACTATGAAAAACAATATTTTTGGCCACAGAGACATGTTGATGTGTAATAAAGGATTCATAATTTTCCTCATGATTTAGGCCTTCTGGTTTTGTTCTTTGGAATGTGGGACGCTATGGCATCTGTCCATTCAATAACAATGAGTAGAAATTATCAATGGTTGATTGCAGCCAATTTTAGTTTCGTGTATTTTTTTTTGTCCTTTGCATGCAAAATCTTTTTTCAGAGGGCACAATTAGTAAAATGTACATAAAACATATGTTGCCAGTTTAGTAAGCTAACTTCTCCTCTCTAGAGGTTAATATATTTTCCATTCAGAATTGAGATACTATTTTTAAAAGCAGTAACAAAACTTCTCTACTATATTAACAGAATTTTCTAAAACCAGTATTGCAAAATGTTATATCACAATATTATTTTGAGGTAGCACAATTATTTTCAATCTCTTCTTTCCTTCCCTTTTCATCTTATTTATATTCTTTCTTCAATTCTTTTGTGTTCTTCATCTTTTTCTGAATTTTGAAATATACTTAAGAAGCAGAGGACCCAAGTGATAGCACAATTTAATTTATTAGGGAAAAACCCCAGGGAATTCAGACTGAAAAATCCATCAATTTGGAATGTATTTACAGTTTTGTCTTAAGCATTTCTAAATAGAGTTTGTCACTGTGAGATAAGACAATACTTTATTTGCAAGCTAAGTCTTTCTGGCTAAGTCCTAGTTTGAATAGGGACTGTAGTTCATGAAATTCCAGCAATAAGAAGAAACAAACTGCGTCCAAATATTGTATAACAAAGCACAAGTTCTTAAAATACAAATAATAGTAAACACATAAATCATGGCCTTTTGAGCAACTATATATGTCAGGAATATTATGTTTTCTCTTTAATAAATACCTAATAATTAGTCTCATTTTAGAGAAACCAAGCCTTAGAGAGTCCTTTATAACACAAGTCCCATGACCTGGAAATTGCAGACTTAGTAGTCCACCTTGGCTTCCTCATCCCCCAAAGCCTATGTCCTTAAACACTGTAGGTCCACTGTCTTCTACTTAGCAGCTAATCCACGCACAGGAGATCAAGGGAAGCCTTGCAAAAATGACTGCAGCATCAGACATTTGCTGTAGTGATTTTAACACCCCCTGTAGGGATGTGAAAGCATGAATTACAAAATCGTAAAGTATTATGTTGGTTTAGCCACAGACTCCTCTCATTGTGCCCTATTTACAGCTTCTTTTATGGCTCTGGCTCAGCAGATCCCTTGTAGGTACTGATATAAATGTGACATACCTGTAAATGAAGTGATATGTGGGAAAGTGCTCACTAAGCTCAATGCCACGTACATGGTATACACTCAGTAAACACCAGTTTTCTTGAATCTTTTTTTTCCTCATATATTTGAACATGGGAACGACGAAGTCAGCTTTTCTACATCCATTCCCCAAACACAACCATCATTGCTTAGAAGCTAGAAGTTCGCACTCACAATTCACATTTACAAATAACTCTGACATTATAAAAGGCTTGTTTTGCTTAGAATAAATCTTAGGGTAGGAGATCTATGGACTGATTATTAGGTGCCTTAAGAATAGAAAGTGCAGATGTTAAAATGTGTAAAGCCAAAGAGCAATCAAAAGAATACTGATAATGTGAAAAGTGCATTATGATGAGGCCAGTGGACAAAAGCAAAATAGCAACAATGGGGGGGGTGTCAAATGGTTTTCAGGTTCCCTTTACTTTGTAGAGGGAGGCAAACATAACAGCAATAACAATGAAAAAAATCAGGAGAAAAATCTGTAGAATTTCACTTACAGATTTTGTGGCTAATTACGGTAGAAAAATAGCAATGAATGAGAAAGCAAAATAGAAGAAAGGCGGAAAAAAGAAAAGCTATTGAAAGAAGAAGAAAACAAGGATGAAGAAAGAAAGAAAAAGAAGAAAGGGGAGAGAGGGAGGTGCTAACGATTATACTGAAGAACCAAACTATATCTAATTCTTCTTTTGTAATCTCTGCACTTCAGGAGCATACATTTGATATCTGTTGGCAGATGGAAATATAGAACTAAAAGGGAGAAAAAAGAGAAAGATACAAAGAAAAGCTGAGCTCAGTGTGGTCTAAAGTTTTCTCTCAGGTGTCATTTACAGTTGCACTTTGCCTGGCTTCTATGAATATGAAAATTAAAGACTGAGCAAGGCGGATTGTTCAAGATACTTTACTTCCAAATATGACACCGTGGAGAAAACCAACTTGAATTATTTTATTGTATTTTTACTGTTACTATAATCATATCATTTTTTCAGAAGCTCTGTCATGGTTTACACTCATGGAATTAAATAAAATGAGTTTAAATATAGTAAACTACACTAATTTTAAATAGAAATAAAAATGAGTCCTTAAACAACAAATTTAATAAACTTTAATGTGTACTGTTATAGTTATAGTTTACAACGGTATAAACCAGACATTTGCATCTGAACCAGGCATTTGCATCTGAATTAATTTAACTCTCATAATAACAAATGTAGTTTACTGTATTTAATATATGCTACATTATATTATATAATTTATAATGTATATATATTATTATAGTGTATTATATTATATAATGTATACATTATATTGCATAATGTATCATATATTATACATTAATGTAGAATTATATTATAAGCCAGGCATTTGCATCTGAATAAACTCTCATAGCAAGTATACTTTATTGTATTTAATATAATATATAATACATTACATAATCTAACACATAAGACATTTTATAATTATATAATATATCTGAGATTATATAATATATAATACAACATATTATGTAATAAAATATATTATATAATATATAATATATATATTATAATTATATATTATATAATATGTAATGTAGTTTACAATATAGTTTACTATATTTAAATATAGGACAAGTAATTTCTAAGTTGCTAATGAAATAACATCCAACTCTTCCTCTTAGCATTAGTTGGTTTTAAGTGAGAGTATAATGTCTCTTACTCAAATAATAAGCTGTAGATAATTGAGACAAAGCCTTTTGTCAGATAACATCCAGAACTTACTTTAACAATGAACTATCTTATACTAATTCAATTTCCTCAATTGCATTTCAAAGAAATTAGTTTGTATAATCTATCTCACTGTAAGTCCTACACAATCTGTCAGTTAAACTATTTAAATGTCCTTAAATAACATTTGTTTTCATTTGCTTTTCTTAGTTCAACGGATTTTTCTACACATCAATACAAAACACGAAGGTACACCACATAGCATACCATTAAGATATTTGCTAGGGAAGCATTGAGAACTATAAGAGTGCCATTTGCCGTCACAGAATTCTAGACATTCTAAATGACTGGATATAATTATATCATTAAAACACCTTCTCATAGCTAATTTTCCTTCTGAGGTACCCATGCATAGAAAGTATAGCAATAAGACATCTTCCAGATATTTCAGAATAGATTAACTGGTATACTAGGATGTTGTCAATTTGTTTGAAAATATTTATAAGAAAGGTTTTGAATAGTTGAGCAATTACTAAAGGAGGTTCGCATAATCGTAATACAGTCAGGGGCAATGCTCGGGTAGTGTTCTTACATATGAGAAATTTCAAAGAAATTCAGTAAAAGGCAATAATAATAAGACAGATGGTTTTGGTAGAGCCTTGGCAGCTGTCAATGAAAATATACATCAGTGCATCCACTCCTTACAAGGTTTTCTTAGAAACTTACTGCAGAAAATTAAAATCCTGTCAGGGCCAACTAAATATGTGCCCTATATTGCTGACAATATTCAGTTGGATATGAGCAGATTTTAATTTCATATCCTAATTAACATTGATAGAGAGCAATTTCAGAAATGTTTCACAAGGATGAACTAAGTCTACTCAGTCGCTCTCTAAAATTGGCCATGAACATTTGCATAAACAGCCTTCTGAGTCGCCTTCTTCCTTCCCCTTTCCTCTTCACACAGCCAGCACTGCACCGGTTGAATGAAATGATTCCGAATTACGCTCTGCCTTTCACACATTTCACGGTCTAAATTATATGACTGTCTGTGTATCAGCAGTTTAAGGAACCATCTCTTTTGCCTATGATTTTAGGCAAGAATATTTTAGAAATTTTGTAAAAAGAAAGAAACGTGTGAAACCTCTTCTATGCAAACACCTCAGTATAACAGTCTCTTTGGTATAAAAATCCTACTAACGAAAAGTTGCTAAATGTCTCTTCTCTGATAGATAAAGAGAAGACATTTGTATCAAAGTTAAATGTAAACCATTAGTTGTTTATGTAATGATTTTTGTAATTGCTTTATTTCCATTTGTGACACTGTCCCTATATTTTTCAATGATTATTCACTGGACATATTATAAGTTAGTTTGCTGTGTAGACAACCCTAGGAAAATATTTTATTACCACAAATAGAAATGACAAAATTAGTCTTCCCCAAACATGACTTTGGGATATTTTTTTTTCCATTTACAGTCTTTATTTGTATATATTTCAGATTGTTAAAAATATCACTCACAATACCAAAATCATATTATTTATAAACTATTTCCTTCTAAACATTGTGCATGTAGATTTTCTTCTAATTTGTGATGTTATAAATCTTTAAAAAAATTATTTTATGCTTATTTTTTTCTGTAACCCTTTTTATATTGTCATTTTTCTATCAATCATGTCAAATTTACTGAAGCAGAAAACTGCTATAGACAAACAGTTTCCAGAATGGAGAAGATATGCACAGAACAGGTTCCTTGATGACAAAAGCCATGTTTTTTTAGATATCAGTTGCAATACCCAGCATGAGGGTTAGTAGAGAGTATATATAAAATAAATGTTAAAGTGCGGAAAGATGGCTGAATGAATAAATATAAATTACTGAATGTGCTAGAATAAAAAGAAAAAGATTTTTTATACAATTTCCGTTACTAAATTTTATTAGTTTGAATGTTTGCCTTTAAGACTGAGAACGATCATTTACTTAACAGGACTAAAGAAAAAAATCTCAGTGAAAAGTTGGGTTCATGTGAATGGTTATTCAATGACCAGTAAATTCACTCATGCTAGATGGTCAAGCCTTGAGCAACCTTTGGGTAGGAATGGAAAAATCTCTTGCGCACAACTGCCTGAAAAATCTCAACTTCAGTATCATTCATTTGTGCATTCAATTATTCAAAAATACTTTCTAAGCACTTTATAAATTCTAGCATTGTGCTAACAGGGAATGACCATGGCAGACATAAAAGAAATGGTCCTTGCCCTCTTTGGATGAAAGTAGCTGAGCTGTGCCTGTTATTTGAAATAAGCAAACAAATGGCCTAGAAAACCAGAGGAGACTGGATCCAATAGGTAAGTAATATTGATATGAATTCCAGGGAAAATTACAAAATTTAAATGACATTATATTTCTATATGAAACACGACTCGGTCAATTTTTCTGTTAGGATTCTAGTTGGCTTCTGGAAAATAGTAGTGAAAGCCAACTGGCAACCTGCTCAAAAGTAGTAACTTTATAAGGTCAAATTACTATTTTGTAGCCCAACGTGGATTAAGAACCTTTAAAAATATGGCATCATAACATTCACTGTGAAAAATCATTAAGAAATATTTGATGAAAACTTTTCATCTTCAAAATGCATTTTTATTATTTTTCTGTTCTTCTTTTGTACCTAATTTTATAATGTTTTCCAGCACACAGCAATACCTTCCCTAGGCAAATGCTGAACTCTCTGAACTAAAAGTTCCCTTCGAAAAGTTGCCTCAAAAGTATGGGAGGTTGCTGCGTGTATGGTTTTGATTTGTAAAACTAAGTACAAATAAAATGAATCCCCAAACAACAAATTTAATAAACGTTAATGAGCACCATTATAAACCAGGCACTTGGATCTGAATTAATTAATTTAACTCTAATAAAACAATGCTTTCAGAGGGGGCAGTGCCTTGCCTAAGAACACACAGGTAAAATGATAGTGCCTGATTTAAATACTGGCCCCTAGAATCAGTCCATGCACCATGGAGCTGCTTCTATTTTTTCGGCCCAGTCCCAATCTCAGCGAATTGCCTAAAACAGAAAATGTAGTTCCATTGACTTCTCCTTCCCTATACCCAGCATGACAGTCAACTTCTACAACCAGCCATTCCCCCACCCCAGTGTCACAATCGTGGCCTCTTCTCTACTTTCCTGGAATTATCTTTCCTAAACAGAAACATAAACCTCCTTTCTAAAATACCACCTACAAATGCCTAACCCACACTCTGGGCTCTTCTTTTGCCTGTCCACCTTGACCCAGCGAGTGTCCTTCCTGAAAGGCTCAGTTTGTTGTTTTCAAGACCTTGTTCACTCTCATCTTCTGTCTGGTATGCTCTTTAGTCATTCATTTAAAAACATCTTTAGCATTAGTTATGCTCCAGCATTTCCCTAGTGCTGGGGAGACAAAGAGAAAAAGATGGACACAGTCCGGTTCTCATTCCTTCCCACTTCCCTTCCCTTGAAGCTGGAGCTCAGAGGTCATTTTTTTTCCCTGAGAAACTTTCTCTGGTCTCTGCCACTATAAAGATGTGTCCTGTCCTCCCCAAACCCTCACTTTAGCTCCCTGTAGTGGAAAGTCCTGCACTAGTCCCCAAGCTCCCTGAAGACAGGGAAAGCATCCCTCCATCCTGTGGCACTCATCACCTCACCAAGACCCGACATGCAGTGGGTGGTCTTAGCAGGTACTTGCACTTGGATGTGTTCTTTTTCTCTACGGGAGAATATTGGAGCACTGTTACACTCTTCTCAGAAGAAGGGCACTCCGAATGTCTGGACATAGCAGCCATTTTAAAAGATAATATGCGCATATTAAAATCTTTAGAATTCAGTCTGCACTGAAAGATTATAGTGTAATGAACAATGCCAGAGTAACTCAAATTTGTTCATTTGTCTATAAAAGTGTGTATATGTATACATCCATGCAGGATTTTTTGCTTTGAACAAGAAACAAATAAAAAACAAAATACTTACTTGTTAATGTAAACAAATTGTGCCTTATATGTTTAATCATAATTATTTTGATTCAAATTACATTTTCTGGGACTTAAGAAACTGAAGACAATAACATGCATCATAATTTACATACCATAGGCATAGCATAATTTAAGTCACTGAATATATATCACTGACTTGGAGGGTGACCTAGAAACCTGACAGAAACTAATCACCCTCAAGCCAAGCAGCTAAAAACAGTAATTGAAATATGTTTACAGAAGTGTAATCATCCTTGGTTTATGTTTTTATGAGTCTAATTATGTAACATTGAAAATCACATTAAGTACATTATACTGTTTTAAATTCCATAGGTCACTTCACCATTTTTTAAAGATTTCTGAGAGCTTACTCTTACAGATAACATGCAGTCTCCTAAAATTTGCAGATATATCATCAATAATTGCCCCTCAAGTGAGCCAAAAATCTATCAATGCTATCAGTGCTTATTATTTCAAACATGTTTTTCTACACATTATGTCACTTCCATGCTTACGGCAGAAGCATAGATGATATTTTAGGATGTCCAACATAATTTTACTCCTTAATAATTGTAAAATAAGCACACGCATTCTCCACTCTCCCGGGAGCTCTTTCGTCCTTACAGAAGGATGGAGATGGAGGGACTGTACTATAATAAACAGCAGAGTTTATCTGCCTTCTTCTGACCTTTGCTTTATTTCTATTAGAAAAAAAAAGCATGGTTTCAAAATGTCTAACATACATGAGTAGTTAATATCAAATTGAGAAATGGGATGCTTTATTTAGTCCTATGTGCAGTTAACCTCAATTACTGATCACAAGAGCAAACGATGTAGAAATAAAGAATTTTCTACAATCTTGGAAGTCTTGAATAAACAACTTGCAAGTGTCTTCTTAATGAATTGGTAACAACTCTAACTACTGTTGGTCCTGGCCTTCACCTGTGGCTTCCTCCACCCAGATCCCTAAACAGTACGGGCTGCTAATCATAAAATCATGGAAAAAATACCGTGCACCAAATTAAAAGGTCAATCTAAACACCTATAGGTTAAATAAAAAGTGAAAACATTGTTGCCTGAAATATATTCTTACTGTTATTCATAGTTCTAAATAAGATTTTGTAGAGTTATATAGAAAGAAACAAAGATTCAGAAACCTCATCCCTTTTGTAACGGTTTCAAATTGCAAGCATTTTGAACTAAGCATATAAACCTCAAAGTGACCTAGAGAGAAAAAGCAATGGCTGGGAAGGCACATGCGTTTGAGAGGGCTGACCTAGATTCCGATACTAAAGACTGCTGTGCTCCTGGGTTCTGTTACTGACAGTTTTAAAATACTCTTTGGCTTCAGGTAATTTAATGTAGTCACTGACGCTGTGGCTTAAATACTGAACTTTTCAATTGTGAGAAAGATGAAATACTTTCAGTATTTGTCAGAACATTAAAAGACTGAAATGCTAAAAAGCAGTCTAGATCAAATTAAAGAAATTACATTAGAAAAGAACCATAGAAAATAAATGAACATTCAGACACATCATTTAAAAAAGCAGCCGACTACATATTTTGTCCATTTCTTAATATTTCACATAAGTTAGAAATAATAAAAAAGTATCATGAGTTTTAAACACCGTTGGATTGTTAATTTATCTTTAAATGTGGTGCCAATATGTGACATCTGGTCAGAAAAGCAAAAAATATCTATATATGAGGTTGATCAAATACACCAATTTGATAAGAAACATTGAAATGCACTTTGAGAATAATTCTTATAAAAATCACTCCATAATACCTGACCTGCCATTATGATAGTTTCCAATAGAACTGAAATCTCTGCATTTTATTTACCAAATGCTTTTCCAACCAACTACAAGAAATTGAAAACAAAGACTTTTTAATATCTCTTTTTTAATACCCCAAGAGTTTCAATGCAATAAATCAATAACATGTACTTAAAAACTCCTGACTCATGGACACCATGCTTTATTTCTTTTCTTTCTAAATCATTCTTTTAAATTAAATTGCCTTTGCTATTAGACACTCTATAATTCTTCTTCAAACTTAAAACAATTTTTGGCTGGTTCATCTTATTTTCTATTTTGGTGAATTCTGACATGTTTGAAACTCTAAATATGATCCCAGTAGACACTTATTGAAATACCAAATACTGACAAGTACTTCTAAACAAACATAATAGTAGATTCATATTGTTATTAATCCCTTCATGACTTATCATCTTTAAATTCAGCTATAAAATATTCAGTATATAAATATGATTATATTGATGTGAGAATTTGTTTATTCAGCTTCATAAAACATTGTATTGTTGCAAAATATTTTCAATATCTAAGATATAATATGCACAACTTAATAAAAACTATCACCATGCATAAAAATATACTGTCATGCATTTTTGTATAATATTACTACACCTGAATGATTCTGCAAGAACTGATAAAAATCAAAGGAGTAAAAATAAAAGGTTTAACATTTCAAATAAACTATTCACAAATGTCTAAAATGACACACCAATATATGAAAAATGTTCAATACTGATGAGCATTAGTTTTCACCAAAAGGAATAATCACTGAGCCAGTAGACAGCTGCCAACCAAGAAGCACTTGTGAGTTTTACATTATTCTTTCCACACTGCATTACCTAACTATTGTGATAAAATGGAAAATGTACCAATGATAAATGAACTCAGAATATTTCAATGTGACTCCTTCTACAAATAATAATTTATGCCAGAAGCAAATGTTATCTGGTGAGTTCTAGGTCTCTCTCATTAACAGGCTGTCTGATTTAGGAAAATTACTTTTTTCTCTTTAGGCCTCATTTAGTTTATTTATCAAAGGGGACCATAATGACTGTCTAATTTGCAGGGGTATTGTAGAACCCAAATGCTTTTGCCGTCTAGATTTATACCCCACAAGGAACAGCTCACACAGACTACCATATAAATGATTGTACCAAACAATGTTCACAATGAAATCTTTATGATATTTATTGAGATTGCCAAGCCTAAGTAACAGACAGAGAGGAAGACTATAAAAGAAAAGTATAATTATTTGGGAACAGGCATTGAAATGGGAATATAAGTGGGTGTATTCCAGGAGGTAAAGGAAGACAAGAATCTTAAGGGAAAAACGAGAAGGGTTATATAAGTTATTTTGAGACAATTATACTTGGCTATGAGCATTGATAACAAGGGTGGCATCAGTCCAAGGTTGGACAGGCAGTTGCTGGCCTGATGCACTCACAGAGGTGTATATATTTTTGTAAGGCTGCAGTGGCCTTTGTGGGTTATGGGTTTTACAGAGTCTTCTGTGGCACCCTTGTGACAACAAGGCGTACATGAATGAGAATCCTCCCTTCATAACCTTTCTCAGCTCCATCTGTCAGGCTAGGAACACAGTGACTCCAATCTAATTCTAACAACTTTTATAAGATTCTTCCATAAGAAAGGAATATCTGCCTATCTTTTTCCCCTAGAAAATATAAATTTCACGTAGTTTTTTTGTACATTTTCCCCAAGATTTGTCCTACTTTTGGCTCTTTAAAACCTGTCTTTCCTTCTGAATTCCTGCACAACAGGGTAATCTTAACTTCAATAGCTCCTCTTGCTACGAACTTCAACCGTGAACAAAGGCTTTTGCAGAAACACAGGTGACTCAAGAAAAAAAATATACAGCTGAAAAAGGGAGAGATCTTTCTTATCTGTATTTTCCTATTTGCACAACTTTTGGTTGCAATCAAATTTTCACTATACAGGAAAAAAAAGGCTTCTTAGATTAGTGGAACAACATGGAAACTATGCAGTAAAAGAAAAGACAATGTGGAAGTTTACTTCAAGATACCTCTCAAAATGTATCTCCCTGCCTCAGATCATAATATTATGCATAACGAGAAAGGAGATCAAGAAACCTTACAATACACATCCAAATTGAAATGGTTTTGACTAGATGGTCCTATCCAGGACTCACTGTCACTCCTGGAAATAAGTTACTAATAGACCTGTGAATATGTAAACCTGCTTACATGAACTTCAAGAATAGGGCTAAGAAACCTTGTTTTTCTGAAATCATAAACTATACAAAATTTGCAATGAAAACATATGACTAAAGAAGAAGCAACCCACTCTAGGAATCAGAGCCACCTGAGTCACTTTGACATGGGGAAGCAGATTCAGTTTTAAAATAAGGTGCAGAGCTTCCGATATGGAGTTTTGGGATTTGGCATTTCACATTTCTCTGCAGCATCTAGTTTGCAAGGAAACAGATCCCCAATGTTACGCTCACTTCTCATACTGTGGTTAATCAGGCCATGACCTAACTATGTTTTTACCTAGACATGGACAAGGCTGCCTAAATCGCTGTCTTCTCAAGTCACACCATCCCTCCTCCTTGCGCAATCATTGCTTTCTTTCCAAGGATGTCCCTCCTAGTGCCTCCCAACTCTTGAACAATTACTAAGATAAGCAGTTACTGAAAAGACACTGTCTCATGACAATATCCAATTTGAAGGCATTTGCCACTTCGCTTACACCATATGTACCATAATTCAGCAAAATTTCAAACTCTAGAAAAATCCTTTTCTCCTCCTTCTAACGGAGACACCCACTGTTCACATGGGGTGGGCTTCCTTTTCTGCACAGAAAATTTAAAATGCGAACGTTGCCTTTGGTGGTTTTTGGCT
Source organism: Cebus imitator (assembly GCF_001604975.1). Taxonomy (NCBI): domain Eukaryota; kingdom Metazoa; phylum Chordata; class Mammalia; order Primates; family Cebidae; genus Cebus; species Cebus imitator. The sequence goes on from NW_016107329.1 coordinate 6,229,808, forward strand.
GGTGGCCTTTGTCACCTTGGAGAACCGAGAAATGTGGCCTCAATTATTGGAAGGCTTATTTTTGCTATCATTAACTGTCTCGTATGAGATCTGAATATCACTTCCACTTTATATCCTCATCATGTCTTTCCCAGATAGAACTTTCATATAGTCCACCCATACATGTCTCTAGGAAAGCAGAATCCATACTCACAGAAAAGTCCTCCAGATTTCTCAATTACATCTCATCTCTTTCTTGTAACCTCATTTATCAACGTGATTCTGTCTCAAGGAAGAAATGGTTCTATCCCTTTTAAGGCAAATCACTTCATCATCCTGTTAGTCTTATCATGTCTCTCATTTCTTTTCTCTCTCTCTCTTCTTTCTTCCTCTCTCCTAATTTACCACCTTTTCCCCTTGACTTATGCAAATACTAGCACTGCATCATACTGCTATTTTCATCTAACTTTCTTCACTCAAATTTTTCTTAGAAAGGAATTTACATTTTCTACACCCACTTCCTTACGAATCCTCTTTCCTGAATGTGATCAAATTGGTCTCCTTCTCCACCTCTGTAGAAATTTTTTCTCCAACCCCAACAACCTCCTCCCAATGGCAAACCCATACTCTACACACTACTCAATATCTCTTCAAATGTGACACTTTTAAACAGTCATGGAATTGCCTTTTTCCTGCCCGTTTATAATGATTCACTACTGCTTTTCCTTCTCTGTCACTAACAATTCATCTGAGAGTCTCTTCATCCCTCATTCAATGAACAGCCATCCTGAAGTTTATCTCGCCCACAGTTGGGCACCATTCCTTTTTCTTTCTTGCTCTCTGTTCATTCCCATAACTACCTGTCATCACCTCCATACAGATAAGCCCGAAGTCTATACATTCCTTTGATCTCCTTAATTAATTTGATATCCATGTTTCCAATAGCCTCTTTTATATTTATATGCAAATGTCCTGAAAACATCTAAATGGTACTATTTTTCAAAAAATCTTCTTCCATCCTTGTCTTGGTTATTGGCATGATCATTCTTTTTATAATCCAAGCTAAGCCTTCATGCTCCTCTAAGCTTGCTTTTGCTCTCACATTTATTTCATTCCATCAGTCACCAACTCCTGTCAATACAAAGCTCAAAGTCTATCCATCCTGTACCCCCTTTTGCATGCAAAAAAGTCATTCTGTGAACTATATCTTCAAAGTCTCTCCATAGAGATGTTGCTTTAGCATATTGATCAATCTCCCCAATAATCTCCTGACTCTGCATTCTATCCTCATCTCTATAACTAGATTAACTTCTGTGCAATTCTCCATTTGTATGTGCAAACATGTATTATTCATAAATTATGTACATGCAATCTAATATATAAATAATGTGCAATTATACCCTGTGATGTATGGTGACGCACTACACCTTCATTCAGAAATATTTATCTATAGAGTCCAAAATCCTCCTTAGGAAACTCAAGAGCTTCTGATAAGAGCCCCTCTTAAGCTTTGTGTTATTCTTTAAGCAGCATCCATCTCCCTACGGAACACTATCTAAGCTGCAGGCACACTGGATAATTAATTGCTACTGAAACATAGTGTACAATTTCATACTTGTTATTATTTGTGCAGTTTCCTCAGGGGAAATGTTATTTCTCTTTTGTCCACTTAAGAAATTCTACCAAACCATCAAACCCCAAATTAAATGCCACTGTCTATAAATGCCCCCGATTCCTGAAACAAGTAACTGTTTCTTTGACTGTGATTTTGTGCCTTTTAATCTGTTACATTTCTATATCTTCTGTTGATTGTCATTTTATGTGTGTGTGGCATATATATCATCTTAATTAAATTATGAGCTCACAGAGGACAGGAAATGAGTATTATTAATCTTTATAGCCCCCTAAAGTATGTGCTTGACTTTGGCAAAACTTTAATTTTAAATGCTTTTGTGCTTTTACATATTTATACCTGTTTTAGTTCATTTTCTGCTGCTATAGCAGAATTCTACAGCCTGCGTAATTTATAAAGAGAACTTTATTTGGCTCATGGCTCTGGAAGCCGGTAAGTACAAGAACATGGCCCTGGCATCTGGTGAGGGCCTCATCTCACAGTGGAAGGACGATAGTTAACCTACTCCCATGATAATGACATTAACCCCTTTATGAGGGCAGAGCCCCCATGGCCTAACAAGTTTCTGAAGGCCTCATCTCCTGATACAATGGAAATTAAGTTTCAACACCTTAACTCTGGGGGACACATTCAAACAATAGCAACACTTTTAATTGTCTTCATTAATGTGTAGGGAAATTCATCCTAACAGTTAACATTTTTCCTCATTCCGTTTTTTCATAAGACATAAGAAATAATAGAATGTAGGAAATAGAAAATATTTTAATGGTGCTTAAGTTTTCAGTTTTTATAACATAAACATAATTATGAATAGCATCATTTTAAAATTGATCAAATCTAAGTAAAGTTTCATGAAAAAATAAAGCTTCATTTATTTCAGCTAGATATATGCTAAATGAATGAAAAGTCTAAAGGTAGCATAAATGCTGTAATATCAAAATATTACTTTCGTTTTCATTAAGAAACTGTAATTAAAAAGTAAATTTTGCCATTATAAACACTGTTGGCCTTAAATGAATTAAATATTTTTATTATAATATTTGTTAACTATCAAAATAGTATGTTTATAATATTCTAAAACATTATGATCACTGAGATTAGTGAAAAAGACGACTTGTAAGGGGTTCCTTTGGCTAACGTGCAAAGAACATACAATATTGACATATTTCATCTTAGGTCAACTTAACAATGTAATTTTTAGTCATGTCAATAAAAAAATTTCTAAATTAGATATAAAGTTTGTATCATAATATAATATTCAAATTTCTCTGTATTGATGCATATTTTTAACCCATAGATATATACAGAACTTTACAAAATTAATTTCATATTTAGCATGTAAAACTCCTCACGGTTGTAAGTAGTTAATATTTATTTTTCTTCTCATCAAGAGTCTTTTCAAATGGTATAACTTTCTGAAAATTTCTAAATAATGCTACAATTTCTATCTATGTTATTACGAGAGGGTTTTTTGTGGTTGTTGTTTTCGGTCTTGCTCTGTCACCAAGGTTGGAGTGCAGTGGTATAATCTCGGCTCACTGCAACTTTCACCTCCCTACAGGCACGCATCAACATGCCTGGCAATTTTTTCTATTTTTTGTAGAGACAGGGTTTTGCCACGTTGCCCAGGCCAGTCTTGAGCTCTTGGATTCTAGAGATCCACCCGCCTCAGCCTCCTAAAGTGATGGGATTACAGGTGTGAGCACCACACCTGGACACCATGCTATTATGACACGTTTTTTAAAGCTTATTCTCTTTGGTCTTATTGCAAGAAGACTAACAAATTTCTTATTAGATATTCATTATGAAATGGGCTTGGTAAAATTCTCATAAATTGTGAGTTACTGAGCTTTGAATAAATACGTTTATTTATATGTGTCATTTGCCCATACCAAATAATCACAGTGAACAATGAAACCAAAGCTATAATTAAGTTGATAGAAAATGACTATTATATTCTGCAATAGCATTATAGGTCTTGAAGGTGACTAGTTTAGAAATACAAGCTTAAAACATAAACAACACGTGAAACATACGAACCAACCTGAGGAAGCCAAAGTATTTAATTCCTCCTGTAACATGAATTACATGTAAAGCTCAAAAATAAATTTTGGAAAGCTCAAACTTGTTTTAATTTTGTTTATTTGTGTGTTTTCCCATTTTCTCATAAGGTTGGCTATATATTTGGTACTGTTGATTACAAATTGTTACGATATTACATATGTACTAGGTGTTGTATATTTAAAGCAGGGCAGATACTTATTAAATTCAACTGGCTGTTAATAATAGAAACTTTCTGCTGAAAATTCTAGCAAAGTGCATACAAAAGACCAGCAAAAAAAAAAATAATAATTCTATTCTGACTTTGGGATGGGGCTTGTGGGTTCAAACAACGACAAGAAAGTATTAAATCAATATAAGTCCATTAGAGCTTCCATATACAAGAATAAGTTAGACATTGGATGGACATTGGAGAATTGGAGATGCAGGCGTTTCTCTGTTGCTGAGACTCAAGACCATGAGTTAAATTAAGACACCCAATTTAATTGCTGTTGCTATTGTTATTGTTGCTATCCTTGTCTAACTATCTTAGTTGGACTTTAGATGTAAAGATATAATTGATGTAGGTATCCAAAATACATAGGTTTTTGAGCTTACAGCATGAAAAGGTAAGATAAGAGGGGAAGTGCAAAGAAGGAAACTAGAAGCATATTATCTTAGACTGTGCAAGCTGGGGAAAAGAAACATGTAAGGGAAACTCACAAAACAGACCAATGTTCCTATTTAAGGGAAATACCTTGCCGCTGGACCAGAGTTGTACTTAGGGAACAGGAATGGGTTTTCTGATGTTTATATTAACAGCCACTAGAAGACAACACTTTCTGAGAGAATTCACCTTGCCATTATATTGCCAACACTCAGTCAAGGGTGAGGAGAAGTATTTTTGGACCAAGCCCCTACCCAGCATCCTCAATCTATGTCCACCACAAGCAAAACCAGTCACATAAGGAGGCTGTAGGCCCTTCCTCTTATTGGCCATCTAGGTCCTGAAAGAGAAGTACTAATATGCATTTTAGATTTTCTAAATTTTTAATCCATTGTCTGCAGGCAACACTTCAGATAGAAAAATACAAATAGTTTAAAAGTGAAAGGATGGAGAGAGGTATATTACGCCAACAGCAACCACAAGAAAGCTGGAGTTGCTATACTGATAGCAGAAAAATCACACATTGAAACAACAGAATTTACTAAAGATAACAGAGATATTTTACAATGATAAAGGGTCATTTGATCAGGAGGCTGTAACAAGTGGAAAATATACCTGCCTAACAGAGGCTCCAAATATGTGAACCAAAAACTGAAAGAATTGAAAAAAGGAAAAGATAATTCAAAAACAATAGTTTGACATGGCAATACCTTATTTTTAATAATTGACAGAACAACTGAGCAGAAGATTAACAGGATAACGGGAGACCTGAACAAACCTATAAACCAACTAGACTTACCAGACATCTAACAAACACTTCACCCAGCACAGCAGAATGAAAATTCTTCTCAAGTGCACATAGAAATTCTCCAGGATACACCATGTCTTATGCCATAAAACAGGATCCAATAAATGTAAAATGCTTCAAATCATACAAGTAGGTGCTCTGATCACACACCAAAATTAACTCAAAATGGATCACAGACCTAAAAGATAAAATCTAACAATTTAAAGCTCTTAGAAGAAAACATAGATGTAAATGTTTTGCAACCTTGGATGAAAAAATGGTTTGTCAGATATGACACCAAAAGTCTGAGTAATAAAAGAGAAAAAAGATACATTTGACTTCATCAAAATTAAAAACCTTTGTGCTTCAAAGGGCACTATCAATAAAGCTAAAACACAATCCAAAGAATGGAAGAAAACATTTGTGAATCATGTAACTGACTTTTAAAAAACTTTCATCTAGGATCCAAAAAGAAATCTTGCAATTCAGGAATGCAAGGTAAATAACCCAACAATAATTAAATTAACTGAATTAAATTTTTTTCAAAGAAGATATATAAATGGCCAATAAACTCATGAAAAGCAATTCAGCATCACCAGCAATCACTGAGATAAAAATCAAAACTTGACCGGGCGCAGTGGCTCAAGCCTGTAATCCCAGCACTTTGGGAGGCCGAGGCGGGTGGATCACGAGGTCAAGAGATCGAGACCATCCTGGTCAACATGGTGAAACCCTGTCTCTACTAAAAA
>NW_016107329.1:6235825-6248834 GCF_001604975.1 Cebus imitator
AAAACTTAAATGAGATACCACTTCACACCAATTAAGATGGCTATAGCCAAAAAGACAGATAATAACAAGTATCAAGGAGAATGTGGAGAGATGGGAACCCTCACACATTGCTAGTAGAAGTGTAAAATGGTGCAGCTACTTTAGAATACAGATTTGCAGTTCCTAAAATATTCAAACATAGAGTTTCCGTTTGACTCAGCAATTCCACTCCTAGGTATATACCTAAGGGAAATTAAAACATATGTTCACGGGGCTGGGCGTGATGACTCACACCTGTAATCCCAGCAGTTTGGGAGGCCAGGACAAGTGGACCACCTGAGGTCGGAAGTTCGAGACCAGCCTGACCAACACGGAGAAACCCTGTCTCTACTAAAAATACTTAATTAGCCAGGTATGGTGGCACATACCTGTAATCCCAGCTACTCCGGAGGTAAAGGCAGGAGAATTGCTTGAACCCGAGAGGCAAAGGTTGTGGTGAGCCAAGATCATGCCATTGCACCCCAGCCTGGACAACAAGAGCAAAACAACTCCATCTCAAAAAATGTATATATGTTCACACAAAAACCTATTCATGGATGTTCACAGAAGCATTATCCATAATAGCCCAAAATGGTAAACAACCCCAATGTCCAGAAACTGGTGGATAAAAAATATGTGGTAAATCCATACCATGCAATATTTTTTGGCAATAAAAATGGCTGTAACACTGATACATACTATAACATGGATGGACCTTGAAAACATTATGCTAAGTGAAAGGAGTCAGTCACAAAAGGCCACACATACCGTATCATCCCATTTATGCAAATTGTTCAAAATAGACAAGTTTCTAGAAACAGAAAATTGATTAGTAAGTGCCTAGGACTGGGGTATTAAGAGGAAATGGGGAGTGGCTGCTAATAAATATCAGCCTTTCCTATGGAGTTAGAAAAATGTTCTACAATTGTTTATGGTGATGGTTGTATAACTCGGTGAATAGAACAATGGAGCAAAACACTAACAAGGAAAGAGGAGACCTGAACAAACCTATAAACTAAACTTAGCAGACATCTACAGAACACTTCACTCAACACAGCAGATTGAAAATTATTCTGAAGTGTACATGAGAAATTCTCCAATCTCCACAGAACATTAGAACTTACTTTTTAAAAAGAGTGAATTGAATGAAAGGTCTGTTAGTCCGTTTTCATGCTGCTGATAGAGACATACCCGAGGCTGAGAAGAAAAATAGGTTTAATGGACTCACGGTTCCACGTGGCTGGGGAGGCCTCATAATCATGGGGGAAGGTGAAAGGCCCTTCTTACATGGCAGCAGCAAGAGAGAATGAGGAAGAGGCAAAAGCAGAAACCCCTTATAAAACCATAAGATCTGGTGAGACTTACTGCCAGGAGAACAATAGGGGAGAAACCACCCCCATGATTCAGTTATTTCCCACTGGGTCTCTCACACAATTTGAGATGAGATTTGGGTGAGGACACAGAGCCAAACCACATCAATAGGTGAATTACATAATAGTAAAGATGGTATACAAAATTTTTTATTGACAGCAAAGCATAGACTATTGACAAGCACATGACAAGGCTTGCTGATCTATTGCTTCATGTTAAAAAAAACCTCAAATTCAATGTACCATAGACTTCTGTTGAATTTTCTTTTCATGCAGAGTGTGTCCATCTGATCCGTAGAACTCTCTCTCCCTACCCCTAGTACGGGAATAGACAGGGATATTTAAAACAAAACGTGGCTGGCCAATCAAGCAAATACATTCATGAGTAGCACTTCCAACTTCATTTTATCATTTCACCTTTTCCTATTTATACATACAGATTTTGGAGAATTTAATACAAATATGGGGGTTTTTTATATTTTTTAACTCTTCAGAACTTAACTATACTTGGGAGAAAGAGACAGAGCAAAAGCGAGTGTGAAGGAAAGAGCCAAGAGCAATTTATATGAACTACAAATACCTATATAAATAAATGAAGAGGTAAATATGTGACTAAAATGGAATTAGGTGAATACACAAATAAATCAATAATGCGATCCTCATTATAAGGTTTTCTAAAATATAGCTCCAGCTAAAGACAAAAAACATTCACATTAATAAAATATTGTGAAATGCAGTGTATTTGAAATTATGGTTTGCACAAAATCACACATTTTGGGTATGAAAACAACAACGCATGCAGGTGTGGTGTCCTTGTGCTATCTGGAATGATGATTCTGTAGCTTTTGGTAAACCTGAGGAGAGATCTGTGATTAAGAAGTGTAAGCAGGTGAGGACACATAGCCAGAGCTAAAGAAAGAAAGATACTGTGATATCTTCAGAATGTTCTTATCTTTAAATCATTCACTGTAGGGAATGCAGGGATTTTCATCCCTGTAAATATCTTCTGTTTTCTCTCCCAATTCCCTCCTCTTAAAGAAATCCTCTTTTTTTCTTTTTTAGGATAAACCATCCATCTGTGCCTTTTCACCTCTTTTTAAAATTTGTTTTCAATTTATCACCAAACATAAAGGCCATCCCATCCATCTGCTAAAGGACTCCTGCTCAAATATGCTAAATTGTAAATGGTTTATTTCACCCTTTTCACTCCAGCATGTTTCCATGATACGCTGCGCTTCTCCACATCATTGCCAAGCTCCTCTGAAAGGCCCTCTCTTTGTGAGTCCTACGCTTCCTCAGTACACCATCCATCCCTTGCAATTTAGCTTCCATTTGCTTTATTTGCATCATAGTAGCACAGCCCAAAGGCTTTTGTTTTTAAATCCATCCATCCATCCATCTGAAAAATATGTATTGTCAGGTGCCTGTTAAGTTTTATGAATATACAAAGGAATAACGCAAACTCTTTGCTTTCAAGGGGATGTTTGTTGATAGAGATAGACATGAAATAAAAGATCAATCCCTATCCTTCTTGAATTCCCCCTCCAGGTTATATGGTAGCCAATGCTGATTTTCTTGTATGCTTTCTTCTCTGGTATATGACGACACTGGAGGAACATCAACATTTTCTGACCAGGTCAAATGCATTAATCTTCAGGGAACATCTTGAGGAGAGGTAAGCTTGCTCTCATTCAGCTGGACACATGGAAGGGCTGTAATCCAGAAGAACTCTGCCCACTTGCTGCTCTTCCTTTTTAAGGGATTGGGGGACATCAAAGTGTGAAAAGAGAGCAAAGCACCCTGGGTCTGGGTGCCCAATAACACGTGCTCAGGGCCATGGGTTTACAGGAGTTTTTGGCGACAGCATGTGGCCAGGAATTGGAGGCACTGGAAGAAGTAGGGTCTGCACACAGTGGCTTCTATTGCAAGGGCATTTGTGGAGGTTGAGTCTCAGTCCCAAAGACCTCCTGACCAGGAAGCTCGGACTACCTGGTGTTGAGTGGCAGACTGCAGAGTCAGAGTTGCCTGTGTCATACACATGATATCACAATTGGTCCTAGAAATCCAACTTTGAAAGAGCAAATTTGAAATTTCCAGTGTGAGGGTGAAAAGATCCAACTACGTTCTTGCCGTGTCAGAATGCTGAGGACTTATAAAATACGAGCACTTGACTCCTGAATGTCACGCTGCATTATTTCCTTTTTGTTTCCCACAAAGTAGGCATGCTCTTACAGATGCATACTCCCATGACAACCTGTAACTATTGTAGCGTTGATCATGCATAAGCAGTTTACAGCCTGGTGTCTTGCAGATAGTAGATTCTCAATAAACATCTACCACATAAATAAATAAATGATGTGTAATCAATCACTTCATTGAATAAGTTTCTCTCACTCTTTTTCAAAGTAGGTGCACTATGTACCCTGGATTCCCAATGTTAACACAACGGCTGGCACAAAAAGAACAGGGTACTCAGTAAATACCTTTAAGCAAAATGATAATTCCACAACGAGTTCTAATTTGTCAGATTCTGCCTCAGCAGCACTTCTGGCAACTGTATCATCTTTTTCCAAGCTTAGGGCATCATCATCTTTTGCTCATACTTCTTAGGTTGGACGCCCTATGCTCTGCACACCTGAAAGTTATTTTATAAACTTTGGCCAAAGGAACCTTCCTCAAGTACAATTCCATTCATGTTCCTTTACTACTCACAAATATTAATCATTCCCATTGGCCACTGAGCAAGTTCTAGGTTTAAACGACTTAAAGTATATTCTGCCACTACATTCCCATAAAATGAATCTGCCGTCTCCAGCAGGACATTCTCTCTCTTTCTCACACATACACACTCTCTCTCTCTCTCTCTCTTCCTTCTTTTTCTCTTCTTTCTTCTCTCAAGCATATTTTATAATCTATACATTCTAGTAGCCCTTGTCACTATTTTGTAGGTTATTCGATGTGCAGTTATTTGCTCATAGAGTTGTCTAAATAGGTTCTAGCGTATTATCAGTTTCTTCCTCTGCAATGGATTCATTCACAAGGAATCTGGAAGCTAAATCCTTGAGACACAGATTACAGACCTCTTGCTTCAGATATTGCTTTTCTTTTCCATTACCCGGCCCCATTTCTTGTGACCCAGTGAGTAGAATCCCATGAACCCTCCTTCTTTCTCCAGGAAGAAGTTCTATATCTATTCTCTTATTGAGAAGCTCCTTGGTGGTTGATTCTTTATTTTCTACATCATTTGTATATGCTACAGTGCCATACATAGTATTTTGCATAAGGTAAGAGATCAATAAATACATGTTTCATGAATGATGCATTCTGTGATGTTTTGTGAATGTAAGAATTTCCTGTTCTTCCAAAGAAATTTTATAGTCAGCTGGACTCATTGCTAACCATATATGAGCATGACTGTCTCCAATTGCCTGAATTGCACTCATATTTTTAAAATCGAATGCACACACAGATCTGACATTTTCTTAGGATGGATTATCCCAAACTCTTTTTGTACATCACACAAGCAGACTGAAATTGCCCTCATCCTTGCTACCTGCAGCTCCTAATCTACCTTGTCAAGGTACTGACATGAAAACTTACTTTTTCAAAACCTTCCAGGCAGAAGCTTATGGTGTTTAGGGAGTCCAAAAGCCTAAATGACAATTTCCAAATGAATATTGGGAGAGTTAATACATTTCCTCTTATCTACTATATAAATCTTTCCTTTGTGCTTAAGTGCTTCACATTTTAATGGAAAATACATGTTTCCCAGTGCTCACTATATTGATATTTCTGTCACAGTGCCTGCTGCTTACAGTGATTTTCCAGTTCTAGTCTGTGGCTTAATAATCACAGGAGACACTGATTTGGCAAAATATGATGTTATTTCATGATCTAGTCCATAATCCATATTAGAAACCCAGCAGCAAAATGCCTCTGCCACGTATTTATTGCAGATATTGGCAAACATCATCCAGCACTACCTGCATTCTTACATATGCGAACAAAATGCATAGCAATTAATTTTCCATAATCCCTCCCTTAGAATTTTATCAAACTAGGAACACAAGCATGGATTCCAGTCATTATATGTGCATGTGCATCCATCGCTGCCTATGTCCTTCAGGAAAAATAGGTCTCTAGAGCTGAAAACAAATGTTTCCTTAGGGACTAAAAGTATTTCAGTACTTAAGTATTATTTTTATTTGTTTATTTGTAGTTCTCTTGACATAGTTTACCATATTTTGCTTTATTAAACCAATATTTGCAAGAAAGAGAATTTTCTACCTGACTTGCTGAAGACTTAAAACCCAATACATTTCAACTACTGAAATACCAACTTGCTCAAATGTTTACAATTACGCATGTACAGCGACTTAGCATCAGTAATGATTCCTGCGGTTATATACGTCTTTTAGGCAGAAATCTAAGTCATGCTAGTGTAATGCCATGTTGATATTACGCACCCTCTGAGATGATGCATGAGGAAGGCACTTCTTCTCTGAAGAATTCTTTCCAAAAGCCCATTACCCTAGTCTAATACTGAGAAATATGCAGACAAATCTAGAGTCAGAGACATTTTACAGGATGGCTGCACAGCAATCTTCAAACTGCCAAGTCATGAAAAGTAAAGAAATACTGAGAAACTGTCACAGACAAGAGGAGATATGACAACTAAATGCAATGTGGTCCTCTGGATGAGATCCTACCACAGAAAGAGTACACAATAGAGTGACTGGTATAATCCAAATGATGTCATGCCATTAATTACGTTAACAACAATAACCACAAAGATTTTAAACTGGATTTGTAAAACATTATCGCTGTTATTCTTCCTTAAGCCTTTAAACAACGTATCTTTATTAAATAGCAATTAATGTCTACATTCAAAAATATTTTAGAAGGACTATGTGAATTAATTGGCCATGGCACAATGTAACCTCCAAAATAACTTTTAAATTACGTGGACAATGGTGATACATAAACGTGTTTCCTTTTGTCATACCTTTTATGCTCTCCTGTGAACATCAGCTTAATTACAACCATGTCTCTCTCTTAGAAAATGTACATGTATGTCATTGAGAAGCAAGTATCCTTAGAAAGCTGGCTGACGTTTTACTTAATAATGACTTTTTACTTGTGATAAAAGTGCCAGAGTAGATAGGAAATAAGGTCATCATGCTGTCCTTCCGCAGCAAAAACAACAAAGCCCAGTCTGAATTCCATTCCTTTTGATGAAAATATACGTGGGTAGTGGAGCTCCGCCCTGCCTCCAGCCCAAGCTGTTGGCCAATGTCATGCAAAGGTATTTTAAGACCACCTTTCCACTACTGCTTCTCAAAGCATGGTCTCTATACTAGCAGCAGCAGCAGCACCTGAGAACTTTTTAGAAATACAAACATAAGACTTACTGAATCCGAAATTCTGGAGAGTGGGACACAGGAATCTGTGGTCTAATGAGCCTACATGGGCTTCCACTACACACCTAGATGTGAGAATTACTGCTTTACCATATAAGCAATTTAATGTGTTATGGCATTGAAGTAGTCGGCCATGTACAATGTTAGCATTGCAGTTGATAAATGGTGAATACTGTAAAAGTGCTGAGATTCTTCTTTTTATAACCTGCTTCACATGTTTCTTTTTATTCTAGCATTAATGTGATAGAAAATCTTCCAAATTTTGGCACTAGAGTTAAAGGGATAAGTTGAAATTGCATGCTGGAAAGATAGGAAGATTTAGGAAAATTGTTAAAATATAAAAAGAACAATGAAAAATTTAGCTTAAAAGATGAACCCAAAGATTGAAATGGTCAGTTAAGCTGCTATAGTTAAACCAAAAATTTACGGGGTGTGAATATTAATTCATTATTCCGAGGAAGTCTCCTCTCCCTTCCGTTGAGTTTTGAAAATGTGTTTGCCAGTGGCCATAACAAATAATCGGGTACTGCCGAGGTCTGCTGAGAATGAGAGTCTATAAATGTGATTGGACGCAGCTGATCACGGAAAATGCTGTTGTCAAGAGCATTTGTTTAGTTTTACTGTAACAGTTCAATTTCCTCAAATTTCCTCTATCAGTAGCTACCTCTTTACCATTTAGAATGGTCATTTATCTTCCTCGTTTGTCTGGTAAAACCCTGCCTTTCAGGCCTAGTGTGGCTGCTACTTGTCTGTTGACTTCTTCAACGGAGAACTCTAATGCAATTAAAAACTCCATCTTATTGTGGTCACCAAACTGTTGACTTCCCCATCCTCACCCTTGCTCACACTACCATCCTCCCTCACCTGGGTAAGTCCAATGATACCCCAGTTTGTCTGTCAGGAGTCCCTCTGCCCCTGGCTGCAATTTGTTCTCTCTGCAAAATCATGCCATCTCCACAGTTCCCCAATGTTCTTAGATTGAAGACACATCTCTTTACCATGGCCAATAATCCATGCCTGGATTTGCCTCTGTGCACCCCTACAGGCTCACCTCTGCCAAGCTCCTCTGTGCTCTGGTCTCACTGGCTTTGGTCAGTATCCCCCATGGCCTCCGCTCACCCTCCGGAAGGCCTTGGTGCTCTCTCTTCCTTCTCCTCCAACTTATGCCCTACATATCCTTCAAATGTTAATTCTCAAAGAGGTCTCCCGAGACCTTCCAGAGAGCTTTCATTCTCCTCCTTCAACACAATTTTACATGGGTTTATGTGATAAGTATATACAGATTTTGGAGCCTGACAACCTGAGTTTGAATATCGGTTATGCCACTGACTAGCTGTGTGTTACTAGGCAAGTGGTTTAACCTGCGTGCTTTGAGAGCTCTCATCTACAGAATGGGAATAGTAATGCTTATACATAAAGCTGTTGGGACAAATCAATAATTTAATAAATGTAAAGTGTTTCTTGTAGTGCTGGCATCTAGAAAATGTTCAATATTATCATTGTTATCATATTATTATTAGTCCCCATCATTCCTTAAAGGCAAAGACTGTTCCTGATTTTCTTATCCTGTGTACCAGCTCATAGTATATGACTGGCTTTTGATCAATGTTTGCTGAATAAGCAAATAAATATTTCCATATTATATTGATCACATATTAAAATAACTGTGGTAAGCGCATAATTCCATCTATCTGCTTTCCACTAAATTGTCTGACTGTTAATATAGAGACCATATCAAAGTGGCCCCTAGATATATTTGTTTTGACTCCAATACCTAACATTGTACCTGCAATAAGTATTTGTGGAACGAGGAAATTAATAGGAAAAAACTATGAATAGATGAACTTCCATACAGCTATTTTCTCTCTTAATTTTCTTAACTACCTGCATTTTGGATGACACGTGGTTGGATTGTTAAGGCTGCAGTGGAATTCATTCTCCACCAATAAAAAGCCTGGGTAAACATTCCTCAGACTGCAGAACACAAAATAAAGGGAAGAACAAGAGTCATGAGTCTGATATTCTAGACTGGAAATTCTGGCCTGTACTAATCCAGATGGAGGAATTCGGATAACTGACTCAGACAGAAAATCATTTGTCTCTCAGCTCCATTATACATGTGTAAAACATTCCCCCATTCTGTCTACATGAACACAGGTCATCACAAAATTCCGGGTAAAGAAGCCAGAACTGCAAGTGCAGCTCATTTTTGATGAGAATCCTGAGAATCCTGGGTGCACGTGGAGTTCAGCAAGTATGGCCTGGGCTCTTCCATCACTGTGTAGTCATAAATCATATCTGCTTTGCACCACTGCTCTTACGAGTTTCAGTTCACCACTACAGTGGACAATGTCAGATGTAAGAAAGTAGAAGATAAAGTAATAAAATGCTTTCCACCTTTCCCAAATACTAGGACATGATACCAAACCACGAATCTAGCAGCTACAATGCTTTCGTTGCTGTTTAGTTACTTGTTAGTTTATATTCCAATAATATTTTGGATATTTAGAAAGGAAAGGCAATACTACTACTAATAAACCCACTTCATGAAAATAAAACACAATTATCAGTTCTTAAAACAACATGAAGTAAACAAAATTTGCAATGGGTTTTAGTTAGGAGTTCTGGCCTATGTTACTAAGTAGCTTTGGCTTTGCTTTTTGTGATCGATGATCTAAAATCTGCCTTCCAAAATTCCCTGAGCTGTAAAGTGAGGATGTTGGTCTACTCTGAATGTCTGAGTAAAGCACATTTTAACTAAAATATCTTCTTGTGTCTCTATATAAGTTTTTTTCTCTGACCTACCCTAAATGAAGAATGCTATTTGATTGGTGAAATGACATTTTTCATATCCAATGTCATATGACATCAGAAAAAAGTCGATGCTCATCAATTTTTAAAGAATGGATCCATAATCTGTCATCAGAATCTTTTGTCCTTAATCTGATTTCTTGCCTCAATCCACAATTAGGCCTCAATTCTTATTCATCAAGATAGGAAAAGCACATCACAGAAAGCATTCACTCAATAATTGCAGGAAATATTATTTCATAATAAAAGTGAGGATGATATAGAAAATAAATAAATTCCTGTACTTGTAGAATACAATCAACTTCACATATCACTAAGATAAACAGTTCTTCACCCACGAAAATCTGTGAAGAGAAACTTCATAAACTTTTTAATAAGCAGTTATCACAAAAACCAATAATGTATCTGCATTTTGACTATAAGTAGTACTATTTTTTTTTTGAGACAGAGTCTCACTCTGTGGCCCACATTGGAGTGCAATGGTGCCATCTCAGCTCACTGCAACCTCCACTTCCTGAATTCAAGTGATTCTCCTGCCTCAGCCTCCCAAGTAACTGGGATTACAGGTGCCTGCCATGATGCCCTGCTAATTTTTGTATTTTTAGTAGAGACAAGGTTTCACCAAGTTGGTCAGGCTGTTCTTGAACTGCTGACCTCAGCTGATCCACTGGCCTCGGCCTCCCAAAGTGCTGAGATTACAGGAGTGAGCCACCACGTCTGGCCCTATAACTAGCACTATTTCTTAAAGAATAAAACTATCCTGCTGATGATCTTTTAAAAGGAGCCACATTACTGAAGCCTGGAAATGAATATCTCAGATTGAAGAAAAGCAGAGAGAGGGAACATTCATTCGAGATCCCTGAAAAGTGGTCTTTCTGAGTTAGTCCATTTCTGTGTAGGTGCCAGAACACAGGTGCTTGTGTGTGTGTGTGTGTGCACACGTGTACATGTGCGTGAGTGTGTGTGCATGTGTGTGTGGTTCCTCCCAGAACACAAAGTCTCTCAACCAACAACGCAAGCCAAGAGGGTGTTCCTCAGGAATGCTTGCAGTTCAAGAGTGGCCAAGCCCACCCAACAGCATGTGCATGCTTAAAACAGAAGAGGGAGGCATGAAAGAGCAAAAGAGCAGGAAAACGGCACCATCTACAACGTCCAGTATAAAGAGGAAGATGCCAAGGGGGGCTCCAGGCTGAATAGTGAAGCAGAATAAGAAGTTATTTTTTAGAAAAGAGGCTGCAGCTTATAAACACTTTTCAGTAAGTTTAGCTGAGGCCTTTCAGCATTACAATGGGTGACATCAGAGCGAAATCTGTCTGCAAAAAACATGTACAAACCCAGTGGAGAAGATCTTTTCCTTCTAAAGAGGAGGCGGGATTTGGATTCAGAAACATTTCAATTAAATATTCTGCTTCTCTTCCTTGTTTACATGACCTTGGGAAATAGGTCGAACTCTCTTAGCCTCAGTTGTCTCATTGGAATGAGGGGCATCATTGGCCTCAAAGGACTGCTGGGAAAAGATATGGAGTGAATTTTGCACCCTGCCTGACACAGGATAGGTGCTCCATCCTCTTAATTTATGAGAAAAGCGAGTCCTCATACACATGGTAGAAAATTTTGAGAGAGAAAGCAAGTTAGCACGTTGAATGAAATCAGCATACCTTCGACTATTGGTCCGTTTACATTCATTTATTTACAAGATTTAGCACCTACTACATTTAGGTTTCCAAGCCATATGCTGAACACAACTCTTGCCTTAGGATTTATGAATACACACTCCTAAAATCACAAATGCTGTCATATACTTGTTTTAATCAATCAAATCGAAATTATTTGAGTCATCTTAGAAAAACAAAAATAAATATTTGTGGAGTATCTGTTAAACATTAAGGCCCTTTCTTAATGTGACACTCCTTGCGGTCTTCTCTAAACACGCAGATTTATTTTCTTAGTGTGTTTCTTTTCTGTTCTCTTTTTCTTCTCAACTAGCTTATGGTTCATCTGACCTGAGGGTCTGAAGGATTCCTTACTAATTCACTATGTCTTTCCTTCAGATCATCCCACCCAGGCACGCAGGAACAGCATCTGTCAGAGTCAGAGGGCTTGTTGCAGGATTGCTGCAAACAGACCCTCTCCTAGGCGCTAAATCCAGCGCTTCCCACAAAGTTCCCAGCACAGCTCTAGCCATTGGGCAGTGTTAGAGTCCAGCCACCCAAACCCACCTTCCCGGATCAGCAAGTACCAGCCACCTTTAGATCAATTCATTCCATCTGCTTTTAAATAATGACTGTTCATTTTTGTTTTTATATTTGTTTGTGAATATGGATATAATCTTTCCCCCACAAATCCATAAGCTAGTTTTATTCCACAAACATGTCATTAAAAAACTCTGCTTTATTTTCCACAGACACCTAAAAATGAGACACATCAAATGTGTATTTGTCAATGTAGTACTGAATTGAAAAACAGCAGTATTCTAACTACTGGTTACAATTTTAAGAAAATGGAACTTGCGTACATTTGGAAAGTTGGGTACCTAAAAATGAGATACATCAAATGTTTGTCGATGTAGTACTGAATTGAAAAATGGCAGTATCATAACTACTGGTTACTATTTTAAGAAAATGGAAGTTGGGTAAATTTTGGAAAGGGCAGTTAAAAACATGTCTTCTAGCACAAAAATGAGAACAACTCTTCTTGGAATATAATACTCTTATATTTTTATTTGTACAAAACTGCAGCCATCGGTGGCAGGCAGCATTTTGTCTCTCAGTTAGAACCTTCTTGTACCCTGAAGCTGGCTGTGCCAATGTATGCTCACAGGGATCTCACAGCCAGAGTCAACCAACGGGACCTGAGTTCCATTTCACATTATTTCTCATTTGGGCAATCTTCAGCTTTGTCTTAAAATGCTGGTAGCATTTTTATTAAGCCATGCAACCTTATCTGTCTTTTTTTGTTTTTTCTGTTTTGTTTTGTTTTCGTTTTTTTTAATGAGTAATTCAAATGAAGACTCCCTTTAGTAGCACTGACATTCCAAATTTTGTTATTGTTATCTGGCCCATATCCACGTCACTGTGTGTGGTTCTAATCTGCAGTGACTACAGTAAAGTACATAAACCACGTCACAGAAGCACAGAAAAGGCTTCAGGTCAGGCCCTGCACAGCAGCTGCAACTGCACTCATACATCAGTGTGTGCTTCTAGAACTCATCTCATTTAATTTGATTTAATCAAATCACACAGAAAATAGAGTGCTTTTCATAGTTGAGCCACCAACTTTTTTTTTTTTCTTTCAAAGAGAAGAACACTGTGAGGAAATTCAGAATAGGTAGTGAGTCATATTAAATTCTATCAAAAAAAATATATGTGTGTGTGTGTGTGTGTGTGTGTG
>NW_016107329.1:6248844-6261109 GCF_001604975.1 Cebus imitator
AAAAAAATATATGTGTGTGTGTGTGTGTGTGTGTGTGTGTGTGTGTGTGTGTGCGTGCATGTGTGTGTGTGTGTGTGTGTCTGTACACACACGCACACAAATCTTCCATAGCAACAAATAAGATTTTTATTTGAACTATATTCCAATCCAATATTTCTTTTCAGAGAAGATACATTTCTGCTTGGAGAAGCAGGTTAAACAATAATGGCTTAACAATTTGTTCACCTACTCAAAGCCTGTAAAAAACAGATGTGAATTTCTACTTTCACTTGATAACTAGTACCTCAATCTATACAAATAAAAACATGGTTTCAGATCAGCTTGGGGAGACTGTAGGGATTTCAGCATTTTGGTTATACATGAATCATTACCTGGACAAGGACATTTCTCTAAGTAATTCAATTATGTGTACTGCTTTTTTTCTGGCCCAAAGTTCAATAAAACCTGTATCCATTGTCTCATCTTAGAAGAGTTCCAAAAATGGCTGGATCATGAACATGCCCCCTCTTCTGTGCATTTCATATTATAGCTAGCCAAATGAGCAAAAGTAGAAAGGCCAATCTCAGAATGAAAGGTAAATGAAACACCAGAGAGATCACCCATTATTTTCACAAAGCAAAGTGAAGAAAGCACTTTGGAAGATGTGAGAATGACATGGAGGTGAAATAAGTATACCCCTACATCCAGCTTCCATATCTGTTCTATACTATACCTCCGAAACACCAATATTGAGCAGTAACCAGTAAAGTTTCTAATTGCATTGGTCAATCAAAGTCCGCAACTCTGATCAAGTATACCACAGATACCATAAAAACTATATGCATACTTCAGAAATTTTCTAGACCAAAAATACTGTGGAGAACCTGACATTTAAGTGTTGACATAATATGTTCCCACAGTAGAAATGAAATAACTTTTGGATTTCATGATTTTTTTTTTTTTTTGCAGTGGTTAAATAAAATCAGATCTTCAAATTCTTTTAGACAAAACACTGACATTTAAGGGCCATGTTACGAAGAGAACATTCTTTTTGCATTTTGATATTATTATAATTAATAATATTTAAATTAAGACAACTATATTAACTGCAAATCTAAGTATTATTGTTGCTTCAGAACAACTTATGGAAAAAAGATCCTGTGTTCACTCATGTCTGAAAATTCTGCAGCACCATAAACACTGATGATAGGTTTACGTGGTTTTCCTCATCAGCTAAGTTGGCATTTCTATGCTTTTTAGAATTACTTATTCACTACAGTCTCTCAGTTTTGTATTGTAATGGGAGGGTATGTTCGATTTTTAAAATTTCTCTTTATGCACTATCATCTGTATCAAAGATGTACACCAGTCCCAATTCATTCACAGTATCACTATGTTGAAAGGATATTGATGTCACATTCGGGCTGAGAAGGAAGTAACAAGAAAGTCTGGCAACAGATGCCAACTCTACAGAAGACTACCTTTTTATAACCCAAGACTGCCATTACTACCCTCAGAATCCTCATCAAATAAGTAGGAAAACTACACTGAGAACAATTTCACCCAGCTGTCTCTGGCCCATTTCCCATCCTACCGCCTCTTGTGCATTCAAGCAGTCTAACTTGATGCACGGTCTTCCAATTGGAAAGATGGGGACTTCACATCGTGTAGGCCCAAAGATCTGTCTTCCAAAGGGCAACCACCACCTATCCTTTATTCCTTTAAATGTCATATTTGAATTTATTAAGAACAATATCAAGGTAATTTACTACGTGTAAAATTTATGTTTAATTTTTTAGGAACCATCATACTGTTTTCCAACAGTGGCTTACATTTTACATTCCCACCAGCAATGGACAAGGATTCCAATTGCTCCATATCCCTACCAACACTTGTTTTTTGATTCTGTGACAGCAAACCTAATGGCTGGGAAATGGTATCTCACTATGGTTTGGATTTGGGGTTTCCCTGATGATTAGAAATGTTTCACATCTTTTAATGTCTATTGGTCATTTGTGTATCTTCCCTGGAGAAATGTCTATTCAAGCCCTTTGGCCATGTTTTAATCATTTCGAGGAGGTAGAGGATTACTGTTGTTGAGTGTTTCCATCTGTCCTATTTTCCCTCCAAACACTCTCTCCATGTGATCTCACCCCTTCCCATATGTTTAACCTCCTTCTGTACTGTGGACCTCCAAAGGGAGGTGAAAGAACACAATGTGCCACTGATGAAAGTGTGCATACAGAGATCTTTCCTTTTCCTTCTGTATTAAACCTTGAATGGAATTAAGTCTTACTCATATTTAATATTTGAATTAAAATGGTACCTTCACCCCATCCTTATCTCAGCTAATCCCATGTCCTACATGAAAAATGAGAGTCCTGTGGGAAATAGGATGTTCCACAAAGAGCATGGGCTGACAGTGCTGACCTCACTCTGGCTGTGTGGATCAAAGGATCTTCTTACAACTAGAGTCGTAAAAGATTCCTGCAAAGAAACTGGGACTGAAGAGTGTCCTCAAAATAGCAACACATAAATCAGGAAGAAATCGCAATGCTGACACTTTTCCTACTCTGAATAAAAAATTTTTATTATCCACGTTTCAAGGTAAAAACCAAGACAGTTCATCCAGATCTGAGCAACAGACAGTTTAAAAATTCAAAGGATCAAGAAGACGATTTGACCTCTGGATTTACATTGACTACTGCTAACAATAAACTTTACTGCACATGTACACTGTGCCTTGAGAAATTAACTAAAGAAACCAATAAGATTAAAACACTTAAAAAGTAAGCCTCAGCACTTAATAAAACTGTCAATTACTCGTAACTTAAAGAAATACTACATTAAAAAATAGCAGCATTGCATAATAATTTACAGAGATGGAATGTGGTCATGACGACATCTTGGGCCCTGCAGAGTTTTGCTGGTTTTGGTTTGGCTTAAATCAAAGTACAAATAAATTACTTTTCAAAAAAAAAAAAAAGACATGTTCTAAAATTTCTGACTAGAACTGCTATTCAATAGAAAAAAGAGTAGAAAATCTGGAAGCAAGCTTGAAAAGTAAACATACTCAATGGCACTTCTGAGCAAGGTGATTATATAATGATGAGGTAGAATGCACAGTAACTGATTTCAGGGAAGACACTTAAGCTTTGGAAAGAGCATTTTGTAACAAGATGTTTGTGCATATTTGCAGCCTCTGGGATTTTGTTGTTGAAAACAATGTATGTCACCTCTCATCTCTGCCCAGATGGAGAACCTTCTAACACATTTCAAAATATTCTAGAGTTTCCATTTAAATTCATTTGATAATAATGCAAAAATTCAACTTTTTTTTTAGCTTGTAAGTACAATTAATTACTTTTAAGGAAGATGGGAATTCAAAAATGGCATTTCAATTGTTTCAGGTAAAAACGTGTTTCATACTTTGTGGACATAATTAAAATAAAGTCTAATGGTTTAATAAAGTCTACATTGTCCTTTCATTTAGAACAAAACATCTTGTGATAATATTTTAAACTGTTAAATTCAGCACTGAAAACAGAACTGTGACATGAACCTAGATGTAGATTTCCCAAGCACTGTATCCTAAATATTAAACCAATATTTTAAAAACAATGATGGATATTCAATCCTACCTTCAAGCTGATTATTAACATGTTATCATTAATAGTTCTTATTATATTTAATCCATTCTGTTTAAGTAAAACCAAAGATATTCTGTATCATTCACAGGCAAAAATGTTTTAAAATATTGTTTACTTCAGCTTTATCTCAACTTATATAAATATTTTGTATATATACTGAATGTGCATAAATATACATATATATATTCACATGCACATTAATGCTTATGTATTTATACACAGATCATATATAAAATATTCATATTTGGGGTATATACTGAAGATTTTCTGACCCCACTTGGATCCCACAAGCACCTCAAATATAATATGCACAAAACTGAACTCCACACCATTACCATCCAAAAACCTGTTTTTCTGTCTCTCACAACTTATGGAAGGATACCACCTGCTGCTCACTTGCCTATATTGGAAGGGTAAGGGTCCTTCACCACTCTTCATTCTCCCTTTCATTAACCTCCATAGAGTCCTGCCTATTGTGGCGGCTAGAAGCCTTTGTCCTCTTCCTTCAACGCTTACAGGCCCCATCTGGCGTGGCTTCTGCTCTCCTCTGTCTGCTAATTACAAGAATCTCCTAACTGACCTTCCTTCCTATGGTGCTGCTATCTCCCGATCCCCAGTTCAAGCTACAGAAGAATGATCTTTCAAATACAACAAATCACAGGCTGCCTCTTCTTAAAAGCATTCGGTAGCTTCCCATTCCCCTTGCATCACTCCAATCTCTTCTTCTTCAGCACAGTGCCTGCTGGCCTCTATAGCCTCCCCTCCCTCACACTCTACCATGGAGCCAGTCAGCATCTTTTCCATTCTTCACGAGGGCCATGGCCTCTCTGGTGTCTCACACACATGCCCAATCTCCTGGCTAATGGTACCACCCTGGAGTTCTCTGTGCAGAGGGCCCTGTTAGGTGAAGTCCTCTCAGACGCTCCCTGTGTCTCCTTTAACATAGCACTTTGAACACACGAAGACATGTCTGATGAATAATTTGGACTGCTTCCAGAACAAAAACAAGGTCTACATTGCTCACCAGGGTAGACGTGGTGACTTGCACAGTGTCTTGCCCATACCACACCTTTCTTTAATTGATATGTACTGAATACACACATGAACACTACTGGTATAATTTTATACTAGGTTCAAAATAAGCTCTCTGTTGTCCAGTGTGCATTCATGGGGTGAAAGTCACCTCCTTCTCTTTTCTTTTTCCACCTATAGGATTATTATTTCCACCTGTTGGAAAACTGTTCCTGCTAGCTGTCTTACACTGTTACTTCTAACTCTTGAATCAAATCTTCTACATTAAAATCTCCCTATCATGAAGTACCAAATATATTAACTTTTTTGTGTGCCATGTTTATTTTTTACTCATATTCAGTGACCACCATCCCCCTTCTAAATCCTCTCCACTAGAAAGGTGTTGAAACAAGATACTTGGCATAGCGAAGCAATGGGGAAACAGATTAAGTTATGAGTTAAAAACTTCTCAACCAACTAGTTCAAATGTTAAAGAAAAGCCAAGCTTTCTGACTGTCTGTTACCTAAGGCCATGACAATGCTTCCCATACAAAGGTATTATTCCATGATATCTTTTTACTTTTTAAAATCATAACAGTATTTAAATTTCCAGTGTTTTGCATATTAGCTTAAATATATTAAAATACCTTAAAGCTATTTTTTTTAATTTTTAATAATGTCATCCACTAATATATACATTTGTGAAACTATGAAAACTTTGAGGAAAAAATTTCAAACTTAATATGGTTGGTCCTCTCTATCTACAGGTTCTATACCCACAGATTCAACTGAGGATTGAAAATATAAAAATAATAGTAATAATATGACAATAAAAATGAACACAATTTTTCTAATAACTAGTTATATAGCATTTGCTTTATATTCACTATTATGTGTAATCTAGAGATGATTTAATGTACATGGGAGAATATGCATAGATTAGATACAAATGGTATGCCATATTAAATAAGGAACATGGACATCTACAGATTTTAGTGTCCATGGGGATCCTGGAACCAAATCTCTCTCAAATACCAAGGGACAACTGAACACAATTAGACCACTTTTGTGTTATATTTGAGCCAGAGAGCAAGAGACCAGATTTTTAACATATTTTTAATAACTGCAAATCTCTTACCATTAATTTCAGGAGTATGGGGAAAAAATGAATGAATCATGCCTCTATTTATCAGCCAAGCTGTGACAGAGTAGTCATCAGAGTCCTGGTCCAACAAGGTTGGCAATTAATGATGCAATAAAGGGTAAACAATTAACTATCGTAATTAAAAAGATTCTGAATCTCATGTCTAAATGTTACCCCAGACAGCTGGATCATTTGCCTGGAGAAAAGTTTATTCTCCAATTTTTTTATAAGAAAAATAGAATCAATTTTCATTCTCATATTCCCTGGTTAGATGATAAAGAACTTTCTCAGGAAAATATACATTAAGCTATTTCAACTCTGCTAAGGTATGGTATGCAATTTAATTTTGAACATTCTGTCAAAACATTGTTCATCTGTAGCATTGCTTTCCTAACTGTGGGACGATAATTTCCTGTGTAACAAATTCCTCAGAAAGGTTCCTAAGGAAACGAGGCAAAAACACCAAACTAATTCCAGGTTTAACATGACAGCCAATGGCACAGAGGAGGGAAGGGAAGCTCACTCATGGGAGACATGTCATAAATGATAGCCTCTAAAGATTCACTGTGGAAAAATGCAGCCATCACATATACACTAGTATTAATATTTGCCTTTCTCTTCTGTTTCCTTTTGAGAAAATATGTGATCGCTATTGTCCAGGATGTCTAATACAGGGTTAGCTGTATTTTTCTTTTGATGTAGCACGATATTTATGTACAAGATGGTTGTAAAGATACAGTGTCTTAACGGTTAAAAACAGAGGTCACAGAAGCCTAGAAGAGCATGGATTCACACATAAAATGGAACAACAGCTTTTTCTTTTCTTAAATGCCAGAATACTAAAAAGCCTTATAATTTATGTATTGTCCTCAGTATCTCCCCTTTTCCAAATGGTGGAAGGACAGATTCACCTCCCTCTTGGCTCCTAACTCTCACAGTGAAGGGTCTTACAGAGAGCATGACCTACCTTAACTAATAAAAGAGCCATTCAGTCTACCAACCATTCCTCTGAAAGCAGGAGGACCAAACCTCCTCTTAGGGACTCTCCCTTTCCTTAGCTGGTCCTGCCCTGCGAATGAGGGAGCCAGGGCTTTTGTCACTGGAGTCTTTTGTGTCAACTATTGTGAGGCAACAGAAAGCACAAAACTACACAGTTAGGTATTCAAGTGAGCTCAGGGGCAGGCACAAGAACCACACGCACACCAGCAACTCAGGCTTAGGTCGTCAATAACAACATTTCTGAAGTATATTAATAATAATATTCAAGCAATCGTGACAGGAAGTGTCTGAAGCAGCAGTCTTAACTCAAAGAGCTGAGCCAGCACTCCCTGAGGCTTACTCTGTGCCAGGCTGTGCGCTTCACGTTCTTATTTCACTCATCACCGCAACCCTCTGAGAACACGTGCTCTGTGATTACCACCACACAGAGGAGGAGCAGGGGTGAGAGATCACTACGTTCCCCGCAGACCAGATCATAAGGAGGAGCTAACAAATCTCGGGCAAGGATTTAAACCCAGGAAGCAACGCAGAGCCGGTCTGCCTTTTTTTTCTTTTCTTCGTTTCTTTTCTCTTTTTTTCTCGAGACAGAGTCTTGCTCTGTTGCCCATGTTGGGGTGCAATGATGCGATCATACTTCAATGCAACCTGTGCTTCCTGGCTCAAGCAATCCTCCCACCTCAGCCTCCTGAGTAGCTGAGACTACAGGTGCACATCACCATGCTCGACTAATTTTTGTAATTTTTGTGGAACTGGGGTTGCACCATGTTGCCCAGGCTGGTCTCAAACTCCTGGACTCAAGCAATCTGCCCCCATTGGCATCCCAAAATTCTGGCCAAGCATGGTAGGAGCCACCATGCCTAGCCCAGTCTGACTTTAAACATAAAACATAGGTGATTTTATACAAATTTGAAAAAGCACTTTGCTTTCAAACTGTCTTAAATAATTTGTGTTTGATACAAAAGGGGCTTAGAAGGCTTACTAGTCTTGAAATTAAGATTGTTGACCATTAACATTTTGTAGTTTTATTTTGCTAAATATGTCAATATCATTAAAAATGAGAAATTTCAAACTGAAAAAAATGGATTAGCCTATCTGCTCATGAGATGGGATTTTTTTAAATTTCATAAAATTAAAGTTTAATTAGGAAAACAGTAGAAATATTTTGTAAAATAAGGAGGAAAATCAGAATCCAATAATATTCTGAGTTAAATACTACTCTATATTTGAGGGGTACTTAACAGTATTTTTCTAGCAATGAAAGTCCTGGCCTGGTTTCAGAATATCCTTTAAAATACTCAGTAGCCAAGTGACCTCAGGTGAGTCTCTCTAATTTGTTGCTGAGATGAATTTATGTGAAAATCTTTGTCAATGGCAAAGTTCTTTATGAATGTTACTAACATAAGGTGATGTTATTCATGGTCCTTATGAGCTCATCAATCTCAACTTTGTGTGTAGCATGACCGAACAAAGGAGCCTGGTGTCCAGAGAGGATGGCGCTGTGGGGAAGAACTCTCCCAAGCTCAAGCTCTGATTTACTGAATGAAAAATATATTGGGGCAAGGACAACTCTTAATTGCAGTAAAGCGCCTTTTCTTGCTTTAGAATGAAAAGAATGTAGTCCTTTTCTGCTAAGATAGCTTTAATCTGTGATGTAGCTTGGATGCATTTTCATAGAGGCGTGCTTCCCACCAGCTACCTGTTACATGCAACACAATTTGAAATATCTTAAAAATGTGTCCCCTAGCTCCCTTTAAATAGGAAGAACAAACTGATTTCCAAATGCAGGATGCTTTATACAGTGTAAGCAACTGCAGGAAAAAGAAAATATTGTAGCTGAACGGAAAAATCAAAACATTCAATTTCATTTTAATTTATTGTTAAGGAAATGGAATGCCTAACGGTGTATCTCAGATTTTATTGTTTTAGGGCATCCCGTCGGGAGCCTGTTGAACCGTAGATTCTGAATCATAGGATGGCGTTGGGTGTGACAGTGAAAAAGGCCCTTCGATTTCTTGCCATCAATGGTCCTTTTCATTCATGCCACCCCCCACTATCAGATGAAATGCTAGAATTTTCCTCAGGTATGTACCTGTGAGATAGATTCGAGGTGAGTTCTTTAAGTACAGAGGACATAATGTACAATGGTCCTGAAAAGAGTGGGGAGACGCTGAGAACACAGGGAAATATCAAAGCTTGAGTGACACAAACAACCTGAAATCATCTGGGGAGGGTTTTGGAACCCTGGATGCCCCACCAGCTGCGCAGACTCCCAGGAGTCAGCATGACATCTGCTTTCTCTCCTCCCCTGCAGCACTTCACAGAGCCACCCGGGTGTTAGAAAAGACATTTGACGAGGATGATGAATGAAAATGATACTTTACCAGTTCTTTCTGTAAAAGAGCCTGAAATACTGTAAGATCATTTGATGGAGGTTTCCCTGTGAGAAAGCAATCATAACTGACTTACAAGGGAGCCTCCATCAATACATTACACAGATTTAAAAAAAAACACAGGGATGAAAAACTCATCATAGAGCCATAAGGCTTCAGAAATGTTACACTTTTACATTTTTCTTAATTAGGTGCTCGAAATGTGGGTAGAAACGACTATGACTTCTGTTCAGACTGAACTTCCAAATGCTGGAAGCACGGTAAACTTGGCACAAGAAGTACTTGTGAAAGAACGGGGTTCTAAAGAGCCTGCCATGGACCCTTTCCATATCTACTAAGAAGGTTTGCAATTATACCACAGGCCCTCTTTATTCTGAGTGTAGCCAGAAACAGACAAACAACTGGCATCATCAGCACCTGTGGGATCATCAGAAAAGCACCTGCAGACCCAACTCCATCCTACTAAATCAGAATCTACAATTCAACAGGCTCCCTAGGGGATGCCCAAAAACAATAAAATCTGAGATGCACGGCTATGCATCCCTTTTCCTTAACAACAAATTAAAATGAAATTGAATGCTTTGATTTTTCCTTTTCAGATGCAGTATTCTTTTTCCTGCAATTGCTTACACTGTATAGAGCAACACGCATTTGGAAATCAGTCTGCTTTACCTTCTTAAAGTGGGCTGGCAGTCACATTTTAAGGTATTTCAAAATATGTTGCACATAATAGGTAACTGGTGGGAAGAGATCTTAACAGAAAGAATAGCGAAACAGATTAAAAGTGCTTTAGAGATCTGTTTTATTCAAGCTATCATTTAAATTCATGCCAAACACACCTCCACTCTAGTCTTTCCTTCCAGTGATCTCACTTGGTTTAAAAAAAAAAATGCTGTTAGAGGTTCCAGTTACTCCCTGAGCAGGTGGGAGGATGATGCAGAGCTCTTCAATCACTCATCTGCAGAGTTCGGGGATGTTTTGAGTATGAAAGTCATTATACGACAACAAATCCTCTTCTATCACATTTCGCTTGTGAGTAATTATTGTGTTCTAGCAAGAGAAGGATTAACAGTTCTTCCTTGCAGAGAGAAAGAGCAAAGCAGGTGCTTCCCCCTCACCTGCAGGAGCCTCTCTTTGGTTGCAAATTTCTGCCTGTGTTTGAGTCAGCATCTTGCCCTCTCAAACACTAAGGATTCATGGTGACCTCTGCCACGCTGAATTAAGCTAATAATTTCTATCTTCCTAGAAAAATATATATATTTGTTAGGTAATAAGACTAGGGGTAAGGGACTGATATTTAGTTGGCCTACCAAGTTTAGTGCTTAGTTTAATTCTAATAATGCCATGCAGAGGAAGCCATCTTCCTGCTCGTATTCTGGTCACATATGTAAAAGCTTAGGTGTTATTTAAGCAGTGTTCTAACATCGTCACTTTATCTTCTTCCAGTCCATCTTCCAGACTCCAATCTTTTATCACCTACCTAAAATCCCAGTTTCCTTATCTAGTATGCTTCTGCTTCCTATTTAAATCAAGTACTTTTTTATACACAGATAAAGTCTAAACTTTATCATGAGAGGTAAAGTTTATCATGAGAGGATCTCCTTTATAAGAAATGCTAGTTATTTCATATTGTTTACTGATGCCAGGCATTGTACAAGCATATTCCACATATTAATGCAATCCACTGTCTGATGTAAGTTCAATTATTCCCCACCTGTGAGTGGGGAGTATGTGGGGGAAATGTGGTCCTGCTTAACAACAACAAAAAAAAACCTCTTCCGTATTATTTAATTTTTAAATAAAGAGATATTTATGACACATAAAACATTTGGAAGACAAGGGAAAAAGTGTAAAAAATAAATTAAAATAGTGAAATACTATTTTTATGTATTGTATGAAACTTAGACTACTCTGAATAATTTAATGGTAAAATAGCATAGTATACTATATTCGGTTTGCACTTAAACTTGTATCTCCTTCCCTTTAGTATACAAAAACAAGTCACAAACACAAATATTCTACAAATGTGTATATACCATAGACTTGCAATGCTCTTGCATAGACAAAGGGAGATCTACAAGTTGATCCTATACATACCCCAAGATCTAAATATAAAATCAACTAAAAGAAGTCAACACAGTTGATAAAGCTCTTTAGCAATGCCACCACTACATACATTTCCAGTCATTTCTTTATGCATTCACTCATTCATTCTTAAGTCAGTTAAATGTAGTCGGCTGTGTACCTAACCCTATACATGCAACTATATGAACAGGAAAGAAACAGAGAATTTTGTCTTTGGGATTGTGAGCTGCAGAAAGATTGTGCTCTATTTAGAGAGTATGTAAGTCAGGGTTATTGTTAGCTACATATAACAACAAAATCCCAAATAATAGTGGCTGTAAGCAAATAGTTTACTTCTTACATTTTAAAAGTGGCAGTAGGTGGTCCATATTGGTTTAGCAGATCCAGATACTCATCAGGTCCCCTGGAAATTGTACCGATCTTAGAATATGACCTTCCTGGTCAAGGTTCAAGGTGTCTGCTGGAGCTCCTGAACATTACACTTGAAAATGGAGTGATAAAAGGAAAAGGAATGTGCCTTCACATTAAGATGATCCCCCTAAAGGATTACACCAAATGCATACAGACATTCAGCATACTTGGTCTCACTGACACATGCAGCTGCAAGTGAGTGTAGGATACTTGGGTTCTATTACTCAAGAGTAAAGAGAGTATGTTCATTGAGAAGCAATTGCCAGTCTTTCATACATGGAGACAAAAGAACTGGATGATAACAGACTATTTTCAAGGTTTTCAGTACATCAAACCCATCAGACACAGTAAGCTCAGTCCACAATACACCTTAGTCTTTTAGTCTCTGGGTTTTTGTTCTTTGTTTTTCCCCCCCCCCATTTATTTATTTTATTGCATTTTAGCTTTGGGGGTACATGTGAAGAACATGCAAGATTGTTGCATGGGTACACACGTGGCAGTGTGATTTGCTGCCTTCCTCCCCATCACCTACATCTGGCATCTCTCCCCTTGCTATCTCTCCCCAACTCCCCACCCCCACTGTCCCTCCCCTATTT
>NW_016107329.1:6262133-6393949 GCF_001604975.1 Cebus imitator
TTAAACAGGGACTCCTTTCCCTATCGCTTTTTTTTTTGTCAGATTTGTCAAAGATCGGATGGTTGTGGATTTGTTGTGTTGCCCCCGAGGCCTCTGTTCTGTTCCATTGGTCTATATCTCTGTTTTGGTACCAGTACCATGCTGTTTTGATTACTGTAGCCTTGTAGTATAGTTTGAAGTCCAGTAGTGTAATAATGTCCTTTTTTCCTTCATATGTTAAGATCCTACTCACCTTTATTATTTGATTTAAAAGCTACTTCCTAAATAAAATCTTTCCTAATCCTTCCTTGTTGAACTTGACCTTTCCTGGCATCCTGGCTTGGAAAATAAATCATTTTAAAACAACTCTGTTTGTCTCATTATATTATATGCTCTTAATGGGCAGGGGTGATCATTCACGTATTCATTCATGTACTCAACAAACATGAATTGTGCAACTATTATGGACACCTCCATCCCATGTTTTGTATATACAATATATTTTTAAAAATTTGTTAAATCATGCTATGACACTTACGTAGATTTGAAATAAAATTTTAACAGCATTCTAGTTTTTACAGTCCAGTGAGGAGTCAAGGCAATCAGGGATCATCTGGGCTTCCATCTGTCACTGCCCAAACTACTGGCTAAAGAGCTTGCTATGAAGAGAGAGTCCTTGCTATGTGTGCCTTTAAGATCCCCTCCTAAAAAGGACAGAGCTGATCATAGACAAAGATGATTATTTAGCACAGTTGATGACATGAGCAAGTGCTCTTCAGGGGTGTTTTCTTCTCAGCAGAAAAAATTAATATTAAAATGTTTGAGGGAGAAAAAAGGGAAATCCCCACCAATGGAATAACGTAAATAAGTATTGTAAGTCATGGATGTTTACTTCTGTTTAGTAGGTCTTGGTTCTTCCCAATGATAGTTACCGTTGGCTTTTATCGCCCATACAAAAGAGAAATTCAAAAGAAATGCTGGAATCTCCTTAAAAAAAAAACTAAAATACATAAAAGTGTTTTCAAATTTTTGTTTGACTTTGTTTTGTTTTATTTTGTTTTAGCACACCACATTTTACAAAGACTGTTTTCACACTGCCATGGGGAAAGCATATTGTTCGAATAAGTTCTGAGAAAGAAGTCAAAATGTATGCCTTATTATTTTTTATAACATTTCCTGCATACTTAAAGTATCACTGAAATCCCAAATATTCTTGCAAAAGAATGCTTTCTAAAAATCATATGGAGGAATATGCATCTATATCTGAAGTACTATTATTTTAGAAATAGACAATCTGTAAAGTATTAATGAGTAGCTGCATATTAAAAATAAAAATATGCCCATTTCTGCTTATATTCATGAAATTTAAATGTATGAGTTGAAATATCATATTCTTTTCATTTGTATGTAATAAATTTTTAAAATTTGATTCCCTTTCGAATTATTTTAGCTAATTTAACCTCTATGTGTATAATAAGGTAAAACAAGCAATTTATTATTTTATTTCTTTAAAATACCTAATATATCATTGATATAAACATGGTCCAAAATCCATATACTCATAGATATTGCAATTGAAAAATCATTTTTAAAATGTTTCATCATTTACTTGTATGAAAATGAAGTATGCCTATTTCCTAGATAAAACAATCAAAGCTGAGATAAATCAAACTATCTGTTTGAGATAACAAAGAAATTGTGTGTCTATTAAAGAAATTTAGTATATTGATTGCCTTTTAAGAATTCCTTAAGTATGATTACTAAGTATGAAAGTAGACCTGCCATAAAGAAAGTAATTAACTTTTTTTAAAAGCTAATAATTCTCTGACAAACATGAGCAAAACTTCCTTTATCTTTCAACAGCTCTCAACTTCCTAGGTAATTAGTCATTCCTCAGTACACTCTTCGGGAAAACTTGAGAGTGATTTAATCCATCTTGGCAAATCTCTGGGAAGAAGACATCTGCCGGTGCAATATTTCTGTCTGGCTTCTTATTTAGGTAACACTAGGATACTGCCCCCTTCCCCAAGAAGCTTTTATGTGTTCTCTTTAATAAAAAGATCATCCAGATGTTCCCCAAGCCACAGATGCATTCATGCTCCATGGGTCATGTGCATATTATCCATGCCACTGACAATTGCCTAGGTGGTAGAAATACACTTAACATTTAAATAACAATGGCCAGCAGACCATTAATGAAGACTCATGGTAGGCTTCTGTGTTTTACACGCAAAGCATGTTTTATTTATCTAGCAAATATTTCTATGACACTTAAAATGCTCCAGACAGTATTCTAAGTGCTTTATTTATCTGAATTTATTTAATCTATATAGTGATGCCAGCAGGTAGATGCTATTATTCTCATCTTGTAACAGAATGAAGCAACTGAGTATCAGAAAAGTTAAGGAAATAGCCTGAAGTCGCACAGCTTGTAATTGCAAGGCTGAAGTTTGAGCTTAGACAGTCTGACTGCATATAGTTCATGCACCACTTACAGAATCATCCATATTATCTGCTGCTCTACAAAGAAAATGCTAACAGGAGCTTCTCAAATCTCGCTTTGTCAAAGGTCAAGTCTTCCCGTTATAACCTGTAACACATCGTGACCTGGAAACTCATCTGAAATGCAAGTGCTCAGTCCCACCCCAGACCCGAAGAATCAGGCTTAGCATTTTAGTAAGACCCCCAAGTGGTTCCCCTGGTAAAGTAAATGAAATTTACTGGGAGATGAACCTAATCACTCCAGTTTCTTATTTCAGCTTTGTTTTCCATTAGATACATCCTAAAACTTCTGATCTACACATGGATGACCTCTTTACTGCCTTCCCTGCGACGGAGGCCAGACTGACCAAAAATCAGGGAAAGAAAGAAGAGCCAGTAGAAACATAAGCCATCTGCAAATGGAATAAGTCCAAAAAATAAATTGAGAATAAACTTAACAGCATTTTAAAGATGTTTGGAGAGAAACTAAATGTTAACTAATGATCAAAGTGATATTTTATAAAATAGGCATTGTCCCTAACAGCAAATGCTATTGCTTCTAAAACGATACAGTGTGGCAAAAGTATGTTTCTTTGTTATTTTCCACTTAGTACTGAAGCATCAAAAAATGCTTGGTCTTTCCTTTCCGCATAATTAAATCTTTTGTGAATTAGTCAATAATGGGCATTAATACTCACTCCTCTCTTACCCAATCTCTAAAGAAACCTCTTTTTTGAAGGGTTCTAAAAATAGTTGATTACGGTCATTAGAATAACTTAAACATTCTCTTTCCTAATGTTTATGACAAGAAATAAAGACAGTCTACTGAGCAGCAAGTTGTATGCAGCCTCAGATAAAATTTAGATGTTAAGAAAATCTAAAATAATCAGAAACTATACAAGAGAATCTTATGAAACAACCAGAAAAAAGCTAATAACAAAAAACACAAATTTAAACTGAAAAGCTGTCATTATGGCAGAGTTCCTTCTTATTTTTGCAAGATGCTAATAAGAATTTGAAAATTCATTATTACGTAGGTCATTCTTAAAATATACTTCAATGAAGTTTTAAGGAACAAAATCCTTTACCTTTGGATTCAGTCTTACTAAAAGAATATTCAACAATAACTCTAACGGAATTCAATATTCAGTAGTTCTCGCTACAGACTAGCTCTTCACAGTTAATCTTTTTATTCATCACAAACCATTGAAATGACTTCAGTCCCTTAATAAAGCTAATCATAATATAGTAATTATATGAATCATCCTTTGGTTTGAAGAAATCCAACAACTGATAGTTTAACAATGGAATGAATACATTTTCAAATGAAGAGATGGGTTTGTTTAAATTATTTTTTCCATAGTTCAAACAAGATTTTGACATTGTGATCCAGTATGACTTCATCTAAAAACCACACAGAGAAAGACCATAGCTAAACTGTGCCTGATTTCCTCCAGAGCGTGGCCTAAGGATAGGTGTTTCTGGAGTCGAAACAGGCCTGGACACCCAACAGTTGGGTCTTTCCTTTTTCATGTTTATGATACCAAAACTAAATTTTTCCAAGTCAAATATATTATCAATTTAACAAATATTTAATGAATACTTAGGTATCAGATATAATGCAAGAATAAATAAGATTTAGAGTTTTGGAAATTTATAACAGCACAATAATTCTAAGTCGGCAGTTACGCATAGGAAAAAGGAACACTATACACATAGCTTAATAGTTCAAAATATCTGGGAACATGGTGGTTTCATTTATGGAACAAAGGAAAATCAAGAAAGAGTTTTTAAATTCTTAATTTTGGTTGAATGCACTCATTTCTTTTGTCATTGTGGCATAACCCAAGTCCACTTGAAAGATTGTTAATTCCAATGTAATGCTGTTAGGCAGCATATGCTTGAAATCCTTTTCCAAGTGGTGATGATGTATTTGTAGTGATCCATTTCCAGTTCCTTAAACAATTAGGAGGTTTAGCGAGTGCTGTGGAATGGAGCCACCTGAAGTTAAGGAATAGGTGGAGGTTGAGTTGGACAGGGTAATGGTGAACCTTAGCCTTAGTCAGCTTGCCCATTGCCCCAACACGATTCACTCCTTCTCCGCAACTATCCATACCAGTCCCTCAATGAGTGTGAATCTAGAATTCGAAAGATTATCCCAACACTCTATCTTCCATTTTCAATACAAAGCATTCTATTTCTCTCCACTGATTTGGATAACTTTAATTCATGAAACCATAGTCACATAGAGATAATGCAATGGATATCTCTCAGATCTCAGGATCCTTTAACCCCTATGCTTTTTGGGAGAAGACTCCAAAATGTTGCTAAACACATACCTCTATCCTATCTTTCCCACTCTCTAGAAAGTTATAATTACCTTTTAAATTACTGACATTTTAAAATTTCAGGTGAAAAATATTTCATCCATCAGCTCTATCAATTTTAGTGCCATAATTCTACTCAAAAGAATACCACTGCCAAGGAATTCTTTGTAGCACTTTCCTGGGAAAGGGTAGCTTGAAACCTGAAAGATAATGGTAGAGTTGAATATAATTCAAATTCATGTATGTGAATGTAATTCATATACACATGAATATATATGTATATTTGTGTGTGTGTGTGTGTGTGTGTGTGTGTGTGTGTGTGTGTGTGTGTATGGATGCTTGAAAAAAATAGTACCAATCAAAATCAAAGCCCTGAAATTTACAAATCTATCTTTGACCCAAGATTCTCTGCATTTTACCCTTAACCCCTGGTAGATTGTATCATTGCTTGTCACACATTCCAGGTCCCTTCCTGCTCCATTGAACACAGGAGTGATGACATGACTTGCTTCCATCAGTAAAAGGTAGCTGCAAGCGTCCTGTATCTCTTTTGAGCTAGATTTTTCAAAGCCAGAGTATGGCCCTGTCTCTTTTTCTTCTGCCATGAAACTTGCCATGGTCTAGACAGAGATTGTTCTGTCAGACTGGAGTTCGGAATGAAAATGTATAACAGAGGCAATTGCTGAACCACAAAAGGCTTAGAATGTTAGCAAGAAAGAAACCTTTAGCAGAAATTGTTGCAAGCCGAGGAGACTTGGTGAATGTTCATTAGTTCAGGGAAACTTGGTCTATGCTGATTCATATCCCCTTCTGCCTTTACAGTCTGCCTCAGCACCCCCGTTCCTACCCCAGGAATATTTTTTCCACTCTCCCTAATAAAACCATACAGTAAGCAAAATGTGGGAAAATCTTACTTTAAAGTAAATGTGTAATGAGGACAGGCATGTAGAATCTGTGCTTTAATGAGGATCAAAGACTGAAGACAAAAGATGCATCTCCTAGAAAAATTAGAAGAATATCTAGCATTCTAGAGTTGGTGAAAAGAAATAATTCTGCTGGGAGGGTCAGAATAGCTGAGGAGGAGTGTCCAGACCTCTATTCATAAAAGGCAGTTGTCCTAAAGTGCCTGCATATTTATTTCAAATCCCTTTGCTGAAACCTTTAATCTGGATTTAGCCTTATGGGCAGCATTCCAGACAAATGAGATTTAGATAGATGACTAAATAGGCATATATGACTATTGCAATGGCCTAAGTAAGTCCAATCTAGTTATGAAAGTTCTAATTCACCACTTACAAACTACAGGTTCCAAAGATTTATTAGTTTACCCCAAAATACCATTTTAGAAAACAGACTTCTAGAGCAATTATGTGACATTTACTATTTCATAATGACAGCAAATTTCTTAAATTAATAAAATTGTAAGGCAAACTTTAGAAGTGATTTTATACATTAACAGTTTTGGGAAAAATAAGAAAACCTGAAATAACAATTTTTTATTTCATTAAAACTAAATTTTTCTTATGCAGAATAATGCCTAATAAAATTTTGTTTACCTATTTGCATTAAATAAAGGTTGATGGTCTCCTACGTTTATAGTTAAATTTTTATCAAATATTTCTCTTTGATTTATTAACAACATCAAACAGAAATAAACATGTATCTTTCCTGACCTGATTTTAAAATATGTGAAATCTCTGATTATCTAAAAAATAACGTATATGAGAGTCCTTCAAACGTAATGGATGTGCAGTCTTTAAGGTGGGCCTGAGATTTTTCCTCTTGAAATTCATGGCCTGGTGTCATCACCTCTCTTTAAATGTGGTCAGAACCAGTAAGCTGCTTCTAACAAACAGACTACAGCAAAGGTGAAAAATGTCACTCTCATGATTACATTACATAAGATTGTAACATCTGTCTTACTGAGAAACATTCCCCCTTGCTGGCTTTAAAGAAGCCGGCTGCCAGATTGTAAGCTACTTTGGAGAGAGTCACAGGCAAAGAAGTCAGAGATAGCCCACAGACAGCAAACAGCTGAGATCCTCAGCTTAACAGCCTGCAGGGAGCAGGATTCAATAACCACATGAGTTTGGAAGGTGATCTTTTCCCAGCAGAGCCGCAGACAAGACCCCAGCCCTGGCTGACACCTTGACTGTAGCCTTGCTGAGGACATAGCTAAGCTGTGTCCACGTTTCTGACCCACAAAATGTGTGAGATAATAAACACGACTTGTCTTAAATCTCTAAATTTATGAAAATTGGTTACACAGTAATAGATAACAAATACAATGAAATTATTTCTTTTTTTTTTTCAAAGCAAGAAAAACAAACTGAACCTGCTTCACTTTGATCTTCAAAAATAATATTATTCAACTTTTGAAATTATCTGTGAAAAATGGCAACCAGTCTATTGAATCAAAAGTCTACTAAGTCAGTCACAAAACTGATTCGTGCTTTCCTTCAGGAAAAATCATTGTTTGCCACTTTCACCTGTTAAATAATGCCTTTCTTTCCTGATTATAACATAACAAAGTTTTCTTTGGTGGTTTCTATAAATGTTAACTTTTAACTGTTCCCAAAATATTTAAAACAAATCAAATGGGCAACTTTACATTAATACTCTTTACAATGTTCAAAAGTATGGTTGGTAGGTACATGATCAAAGAGGTGATGATTTTAATATATGCATGAAAATGTAACATCTTTCTCCTAAAGAACAATAGAAACTCTAGGGAATGTTTGATAATATAAATGCAAAGTAAATGATTCAATTTCAAGAGGAATAGTTTACTATGGTTCATTGATTTAAAAACAGCAACCAAACACGATTTCAAGTAAATTTCCCAAATAATGCAGCCTTAAAATTACTTTTTCCTTAAAAATGCAAGCAGCAATACTTGATGATTTAATTATTTAGACAGTTAATTTCCTTTTTACTTGCTACATGTATACACACAGTAAAACATATCAGTATAATTCAATGAAAAACGCAAAAAGTGATCTATCCTAAATTCCCTAAGCACCCTCTGTGTCTCTTGGTGGCACTTCACGTTCAGCCTCAAACTGTATCTACAACCTGTCCATAGGCCATTACATTTTGGAAACATCGTATGTCTCATAACTCTTCAAATGAAAAATTGTACAAAAAAGTCTATCCTGTCATGTTTGATACTAAATCACTTAAATGAACAGGGTAAATTTCTGAAATAGCTTCAAGAATCTACTTACCGGCATTACCAGCCTGACAGGAAAATAATTCAGTCAAATACATGAGGCCACATGGGTTTCTCTTATTTCGATTTTCATTAATTTTACTCAGTGGAGCCTCTCACAAAATGGAGAATCATTCATCAAAATATTATGGAACACTGTTCAGTTATCTATTGCTGCATAACAAACACCCCAAAAGGTAGTTTACAACAACACCCATTTTACTGCATACTAGAATTTTTGTGAGTCAGGAATTAAGATATTGATAATTGGGGCATAATGAGCATTAGGGATTTAGCTTCTTCCTCGTTTTACCGGTAATACTCTATCTCATTTCATTACGTGAAATAATACAGAACAATGTTTGGAAAGTGATAGTTAAAACACTTGCTGTGAGTGATTTGATTTTTTGGAACTA
Organism: Cebus imitator; assembly: GCF_001604975.1. NCBI lineage: Eukaryota > Metazoa > Chordata > Mammalia > Primates > Cebidae > Cebus > Cebus imitator. Next base: position 6,270,548 of record NW_016107329.1, read on the forward strand.
TATGACTTGCTAGGTAATTTGTCAGAGGTTATAACAATCTTGCTTCCCTGCACATCCCAGGGAAATTATCTGAATAAGATCATGTAAAAAGGAAAAATATTAATATTTCTCTCCTTCTAAAACTTGTAATGCTTTGGGAAGATTTGAAGGACTCAGTGTGATGTAAGTGGCTGGGTGGTAAGTTCATCTGCAGGCTTCACCCACATGTCTGGTGCATGCCTGGGAAGACACAAAAGCTGGACTCAACTGAGACTGTATGAAGAAGCCTGCCCATGGCCTCTCTATGAAGCTTGGACTTCCTGGCAGTATGGTGGCCTTGAGCTAATTGAACATCTTACAGAAAAGCTCAAAGCTTCAAGAACATTTGTCCCAGCAAACAGCACGGAAACTGCATGGCCTTTTATCAACTACCTTGGAAGTCACAGAACATTATTTCTGCCCTGCTCACTCTCAGTTGGAGGAGTATTGAAGAACCTGCTACTGTTTCCTGACCACCCACCTACAAGCTCTTTTCTTTTCTTTTTTTCTTTCTTTTCTTCTTTGCAAGTGATTAGACAAAAATAATTAAGAAACAACGCCTATCTTTAAGAGTACTCTCAAAATCTAATAGGAGAAACAAAGGCACTGGTATGTGAGTATATAATTCATTTTATAGCTTTATCATGTAAATTATTCATGTGTTGCTAGAAATTGTCTTCAGGCTAATACTTTTAGTAATTTATTTTATCTTCCTTTTCAACAATTTGTATGCAATCTTTGAAAATCAGGATTGTTTCTATACCATAGCAATATGATAGAAAATAAATGTAAGATAGTGTTTAAAAGCTTTAGTTAAGAGTCCTGTGCCCTAGGCCTCAGTTTTCTTATCTGCAAAATAGGATAATTATCAGATCTACTTCATAGAATGAAATGAATTGAGCTGGTATCATCACCAAATGCTAATTGTTAACTACCACTATCTACCAGAGGAAGAAATCTTTCCTCTACCTTTAGGCATAATATTGCTGCCTCTCCATTTATCAAATTAAAATAAGAAGATCAAATTTGACTAAATCACCTATATTTAAAAAGAGAGAAAAATGATATTTAAAACATTTGCAGGCCAGGCACAGTGCCTCATGCCTGTAATCCCAGAACTTTGGGAGGCCGAGGCAGGTGGATCACAAGGTCCAGAGTTCAAGACCAGCCTGGCCAAGATGGTGAAATCCGTCTCTACTAAAAATGCAAAAATTAGCTGGGCACGGTGGTGAGCACCTGTAATCCCAGCTACTTGTGAGGCTGAGGCAAGAGAATCACTTGAGCCCGAAGGAGGAGGTTGCAGTGAGTCAACATCACATCGTTGCACTCCAGCCAAGGTGACAAAGTGAGACTCCGTCTCAAAAAAGAAAAATTGCTGCGAGTGATTTGAATTTTTGGAACTATATGACCTGCCTAGGTGATTTGTCAGAAGTTATAACAATCTTGCTCCTCTGCACATCCTAGCGAAGTTAACTGAACAAGATCGTGTAGTAAAGAAAAATATTGATAGTCTTACTCCAATGGTTAAATTAATATTTCAATTATGCTATCAAATAGTCACTTTTTTCTGTTAAGTGGAATCTTCTCTCTTTCAATGTCATCTGTATTTTTTTACCCAACATGGTAACTTTACAGTATCTTCAAATTCATAAACTAGGCAGCAGAACAAAAGAGTGACATATTTTGCTAACATGTTCTAATTTGGAAAACAAGTGACATTAGCTTTAAAAATTGCTTCTCTGGAAAGCTCACACAGATGAGTAGCTTTTTTTTTTTTTCTTTAAGTGGCCAGATTAAGGAGACACATCCGCACTGCAAGCTACGGAATAATCACATCAATGTTTATTACTTTTCAAACCCATAATTAGCCATAAAGAAGCATGTACAAAGAAATTCTGTGTTTATATTTCCCATATAAAAGGCTCTGTTGTTCAGCAACAAAGAAATCAAACACTACATTTTATAAAATTTGTATTTTGTAATTATCTGGCTTAGAGCTTACTATGTTTTAGAAGAGAAACAATGACCCTTTCATAAGCAAGGAGAAGGAACAACTGTCAGGTTGAAATTGCAGCAATGTCTTAATTTCAAAGATCTGAGTAAAATCGAATTTTCAGTTATAGGTTGGAAGTGGGACCATTTGAAAAGGAAAATGTGTTAACTAAAATTAATCTGTTATGAGCACAATGCTTTTGGATTAAGGGCTTTACAGGCTGTTTAATTTTTTTTTTTTTTTTTTTTTTTTTTTTTTTTTTTTTTTTTTTTTTTTTTTTTTTTTTTTTTTTTTTTTGAGACTAACTCTTGCTCTGTCATGCAGGCTTGAGTGCAATGTCACTGTCATAGCTCATGGCAGCCTCCACCTCCCAAGCTCAAGCACCCCTCCTGCCTCAGCCTCCCAAGTAGCTTGGGCCTCATGTACACGCCACCATGCCCAGATTTTTAATTTGGGGTATCTCATTATGCTGCCCAGGATGGACTTGAACTCCTGGCCTGAAATGGTCCTCCTGCCTCAGCCTCTCAAAGTGCTGGGATTATGGGTGTGAGCCACCTCACCTGACCCATGCCCTTTAATCTTGTTCTAATTAATGTGCATCTAGAAAAAGAAAAGCAGATATTCTTCCAGGTTTCCCTTATATTCTTTCCTTCCTTTCCTTTAATAAGTATCTTGTTTATATAAAAATGTCTAACATTTTTCCATGTCCATATATGAGTCATACATGATGAAATACTTGATGACTTATTCTTTTTTAAACTAGGTGCACTGGTAGGGTACCTTTTATCTCAGTGCCTAAATTACCATTGCCATATAATAACAGTGCTCAAATTAAGAACCGTTTCCACTAAAAATCGATTTTTAAACGCAATATTCATTAGTCACTCTACTGTGTTTCTTTTTCCATGTAGTATATAAAACGTGTGTGACAAAATGTATTCCCAGAGAAAATGATCCCAAATGAAGACATTAAAATGTTCTTTATGCAGCATCCTTTAACACCTCTGGACAACAGGGACCATATCCTTTGCACGCAGTCACTGTGATCATTTCCAGGAAATGCATGTGGTCTCCTCAATGCTGACAGATCTTGGTCTGTCCGATTCGCGTGCTCATTCCACAAGCAAGGACAACCCTAGAAAATGGTCTTTTACTATTACTTGGAGAAGTCAGAGGAATCAGGTCGAAAAGCCACTTGGAAAATTCTTTTTTCATAATTTTCTATATTAAGTATATTATCTGTTGTCATGGCACCAAAAAAACAAACAAGAAAAACCACAACAACAACAACAAAAAAAAAAACAGTAGAAAAAGTATAGGTTCAGGGCCATACAAAATAACCCACAATGGAGACAGCATTCCACTGACAAGAGAAAATTATTATACTGGGTCAGAGGCAGGAAATAGGAACTCTCAAACATTATTTTGGGGTTTCCCTGGCTTATTTGCAGCATCCTTTCAGCCACTTCATCTTGTCCCATGCATTTCAAACGTCAGGCTATTAAGATGAATTAATTAAAAGTCAGCTTTGAATGAATATGATTTTTTCCCTAAACCAGCTCTGCCATCAATTAATTTTTCTACAATTCATCTACTCTAGTCATCATGTGGAAAGAAATGAAATTGTTGAGTGCTGTATGGTGTCTTTAGCTATACTGCTTTAATATTATTAATATTCTCCAGTTGCAAAAGAACGCAAATTTGCACTGCTCAGATTTTGCATTTAATCTGACTAAAGTTGACATTGTGAGAAAATTTAACATCCGTCTAAGTAGGGTGCAACATTGAAAACCCGAGCTTCATTTCCTAAACAGCGATTTACCATATTTCTGAGAAAGATTATTGGCCCCCAAAAATTAACTGACAAAACAGCGTTTTAAATCTTTGCCTATTTGTATTTGTCTCCATTGTAGTTATTTACGGGTCTTACTTTTCTTTTCTTATGGACACAGTCAAAAAGGGAGCTAGGAAAAACTGATAAGCTCTACCCCTGCAATCAGGGCTTTTTGTCAAGTTGCTTCTTTTATGAAACAATTGAGGAACATTAAAAATTACCCCCACAGTTTTAAGAAAACTTTGAAATTTTCACTACGAAAAAATTTACGTTCTTAGTACCACGATACTGCAGTACCACAAATTAAATTTTAAACTAATGCATTTAAATTAATTCTGCATGTACAATTAAAGATTTAAGATGTAAAAATTAATAGACTTTCCTAACGTTCTGCAGATTTTGCAGTTATTTGGAAATGAGAAACATACTTATCAAAGACTAAATAAAACACACAAAAATATATTGGGTACTCTTTTTTAAATTTTGATTTTGCCAAAAAATAGCCCCTTTGACTCACCGTAGGTGAAAGTGTTTCACCCACTAAGTCATAAAGACAACAAAATATTTAAAAAAAAATTTAAAGATTGGGTCAATTATTTTAATCATCTTAAGGAGCTAAATAATTTAATGGAGAAATCCAATTTAGTTGACAGCAAACACTCCATTTTCTTGTCAATGAAGCAAAATGATGCAAACTGGATTTTATTCACCCAGAGCTGAATTCTCTCCTCTTTACTAGAATTTGCAGGCATATTGAATAAAAATGAATATTCAGTGTAAAAACATCACAGCTAAAATGATATAAAAGGATTCATCTTTTCATTAGTGACTTTTAATATTATATATGTAATACATAAGTTATTTTTATTTATTTATTTATTTAGATATTTCCTGGGACCCATAGAATATATCTGAAACCTGCCATACTTTGCCAAACCTCCAGAAAGCAAGTCACTTGCATTTTTATGTATGTGGTCTCTCTTTTTCCTTACTATTTCATTTGGACTCTGGCATGAGGCCATTGCCTGAGAAGACATACCTGCCCGACAACTTCGTGCCTAATGGTCCATAACCATCAGTCTGCTGTTCACTATGGGCAGGAGACATCCTGATTTTAAATTATTTAACAATCAGATTGACCTTTATAAAAACATTTGTTTCCCTCCAAACTCCACAGCTATCTAGGGTCACTGTGATTCCTGAGGGTGAATTTATTACCCGTGCCTTCTTAAAAAGACCTATATGGGACCAGGCACGGTGTCTCACGCCTGTAATCCCAGCACTTTGGGAGGCTGAGGCGGGCAGATCAAAAGATCGAGACAATCCTGGCCAACGTGGTGAAACCCCGTCTCTACTAAAAGTACAAAAATTAGCTGGGCGTGGTGGCACACGCTTGTAGTCTCTGCTATTTGGGACCTGAGGCAAGAGAATCCCTTGAACCTGGGAGGCAGAGGTTGCAGTGAGCCAAGATCGCATCACTGCACTCCATCCTGGCAACAGAGCAAGACTCCCTCTCAAGATTAAAAACAAAACAAAACAAAAAAGACCTATATGGGAACCTACTTCAAAACATCAGTGAGGTAGTTCATTTGGACTAGAAAAAAAGGCCAAATTTTGATTAGAAACCGATTAAATAAACTCGTGGACCTTTTCTACCAGCTCAGCATCTAGAGAGCAGGCACAGTGGAGTGTTGGTAAACGGCAGCAGGAAGCGGTCACCTCTTTGCAGACACGCTTTGCTGACAGGAAGGAAACTCTGGTCATGTTTCACCACACATTTGCTCCATTGCTTCTCTGGGTACTCCCTTAAACTGGATGGACCAATTCCCATTTTGCAGGAACTGCTGAAAGCACCCTGGGAATCAAGGCCTCTCTGACCCTTAAGCCCATGCTCATTCCTTACAGGAAGCTTGTCCAACCCCCAACCTGAGGGCTGCTTGCAGCCCAGGAGAGCTTTGAATGTGGCCCAACACAAATTCCTAAACTTTCTTAAAACATTTTTGTGATTTTCTTTTTTAGCTCATCAGCTATCCTTAGTGTTAGTATATTTTATGTGTGACCCAAGACAATTCTGATGTGGCCCCCAGAAGCCAAAAGATTGGACACCACCCCTGCCTTACACCAAGCTGCCAAAACAACACATATTCCAGATGAAGCAATTTACATTATCGTTTATGTACCAAATAATTTTATATTTTATCCACTCCTGCTGTTCTCCTCCATTTCCTTTCCTCTAAAACAAAAGAAACCACAGAGCAACTAGACATAGGAGAAGACTAGTGGCAGAGTGGGCAGTATAAGGTAATAGTGAGAGTAAACTCAAGAGACTAAGAGCCAGGTATTCCTGGGTTTGAATTCTGGATATGCCATACTTACCTATGAGAACGGTCACCCATTCTTAACTTCTCTAAGTCTTAGTTACCCCTTTGTTAAAGAAAACTGATTTTGCCGGGCGCGGTGGCTCACGCCTGTAGTCCCAGCACTTTGGGAGGCCGAGGCGGGTGGATCACAAGGTCACTAGGTCGAGACCATCCTGGTCGGCATGGTGAAACCCGTCTCTACTAAAACTACAAAAAGTTAGCTGGGCATGGTGGCGCATGCCTGTGATCCCAGCTGCTCGGGAGGCTGAGGCAGGAGAATTGCCTGAACCCAGGAGGCGGAGGTTGCGGTGAGCCGAGATTGCGCCATTGCACTCCAGCCTGGGTAACAGCAGCGAAACTCTGTCTCAAAAAAAAGAAAAGAAAACTGATTTTGCTCATGATATTGGATTTTTCTTGGGAATGAATAAGATAGGATGATAACATTTTCATGGCAGAACTTGTTTATTGAATAGGTGGAATTCCCTGAGAGCAGGAATTTTTTTTTAATTTTTTTTAGACAGATTCTTGCTCTATGGTCCAAGCTATAGCAGAGTGTCATGAATACTGTTCATTGTAGCCTCAACTTCATGGACTCAAGTGATTTTCCCACCTCAGCCTCCTGTGTAGTTGGGACCACAGGAATGCGTGATCAAGCCCAAGCAATGTTTTAAAATTTCCTTGTAGAGACAGTATCATCATCTTGCCCAAGCTAATCTCGAACTCCTCAACTCAAGCTATCCTCCTGCCTTAGCCGCCTATAGTGCTGGGATTACAGGCAGGAGCCACTGTACCTGGGTAAGAGAAAGAATTTGTATACAGTGACTTCGGTTCTTCTGATAATGTCCCCAAAGGATTGGATGTGGACATGAATTACTATGTGCAAAGAAGTGCTGTGAAACCAATAGAGAAAGGTCATATGAAACTTCCCTTCCCAGCACCACCATAATGTTGAGTCCTGCTTTGCCCAAGAAGATTCTTTGAGGGCTTACAATGATGAATGTGTTTGTGACCAGAAGAGATGAGACAGTATATATTCTTGATATTATTAGCAATAGCAAACAATTACTTATAAATTAGTTTCAGTTCCTGTCTATCTCTAGGATAAGTATATATAGTTTATTCATTATTTTTTAAGTTATTCTCACTGATAACATGAATAGAAATCACATAAATAATTTAAGGTTAAAATTGACAAGCTTTCCTTTTTAAAAGCAAAGTACTATTACTATAAGCAAGGTGCTGAGCTAAGAAAATAGTTATTTTTTTATGTGATGGAATTTTATCTTTCACTGGAATTGGCAGTAAGTACTATCTTACTGTGCAAAGTCACTTCTGGGGACCTCATCTTATGCCAAAGGATGTTGGATGGAATGTTTAAGATTATGTAGCCTAACCTGCAACCCATAGGAAAGATGCCCTCTAGGGTGGTGGCCGACAGCCCCCATCCCATTTGTTCATCTTCTGTGGAAATGTGCTCTTGAGTTCCTCAAACAGCCCTTCCTTTTGTAGGAGAGCAACTCCTTTAATACAACACTCTTTCTTATGTAGAACAGAGATCTTCTTGCCAAAACACCTGCACACAGAGCCTCACTCTCATGCCTAAAACAAGACAAAGCATTGGACAGTAAGACTTCCTTCCACATTACCATGACGATTTTCATCAAGTTAAAGAACCTTGCTGTGTCTCCCTGTGTCTACTGTTTCTCAGGGTAGTCCTGTTTCCACCCATGGAGCACAGCTTCCAGACTTTTCTTCTACCTGCTCCGTCTTCTCTATCATGGCTATCAGGTTTGCCTTGTGTGGCAGCACTAGTTTGACATCAAGGATATCTGCTAACCACTGCATCTCACTCCTCAATCAATGAAAACACTAACTATGGCTGAGTGGATAAATGCTGAGTGAAGTAGAGAACAACAGCGATAAGCAACCACAACAGAATACAAATCTGAAAATCTGGGGTGCAGGACAGAGTTCCTACCTTCTACCTTGGAATCTGGAAGCACTTGGCTTTCCAATGCCTGACAGATGACATGACACAAAATTTCTCCCAAGACCATTTCTACCCACAGGTTTACAGGAGATGGAATAATCACTACAATGGTTTCTCCACTTGTCCTCTCAAAAAGGCTGTGAACCCAAGTGCTCGAGGCCTTTAGTTACACACCTATCAGGATCCAGTCACCCTAAAATGTAGCACATGTTAATCTTTAAATTAGAGAAAAAAATTCAAGTCTTAGGAATGAAACATTTTTACTCCAGCTGAACTTGTGTTCTTCATTTTATTCTAGAGTTGTTCAATAATTTAAAGTCACCTTTCTAGAGAAGCACAATAAGTGTAGATGCAATAAATCAGAAGATTTTACCATATAGTATGCAAAGTCTGTTTATAAAAATCTTGTAAATGAGTGCTCCTTACAGAAAATTTATATGAGATCTCACGAGAACCATATTAATTTTATTGAAGTTTCCCATGAGTTTTAATGAATTGCTTTCATTTATTGGGCATCATCAAGCCCAGGGCAAGGTATTTTCACAAGCTCAGGAGTCTCTTAATTTCTTCCCCATTGTATGAGAGAGGTACTCAAATCCTTATTTTAAGTAACTCCAGCAATGCCATATGATTAATGGTGAAATTGGGAGTTGAACCAGCCTATCCTCAATCATTGTTTAAACCATTTTATTATACAATTTTATTAGGGTTAAAACTAATTTCTATCTTTACAATTTTCTATTAAGCATATCTCATATTTCTCAAGAAACCTAGAGTTAGCCCTATTTAATTCAGCTGGTTATAGAAATTGGCCATTGTATCTCAGGGCAACACATTGTGATAGAAAATAATTTATAGTAATACATACTATGTAATTGTTGATGATTACCTATTTAAAGACAATAATTATTTTATATCATTTGAAAATGAGTTTTCTACTTCATTTAAGCATATTCAAGTTCATGATATGTTTATTTTTACAAATTCAGCAAGTAAATCGTTGTTTCCTGTTTAAAATATTAACAAGAAAATAAAGGTTCTTAGACGTACAACAGCATGTACAAGACACAACCTCTCCTGCTCCCCAAGGCAAAGCAATAAGATGGAACCCATCACCTCTCTTTTGCATCTGCTGCTATTGTCAATTTTTCCTTAATATTCTTTCAATCACATATCCTATCTGGATCTTAGATCAAAAGCTACATATATTCTAAAGTTTTTTCCATCATAAATCATTTATTTCTGTAAACTCACATCCATCTTCCCACTTATTCTGCTCTCTTTCGATTTTACTGTCAAAGTTAGTGACGGGTGGTTTGGACTGGTCTTTATTTCCTCAACTCCAGCTCATTCTTTAATCCATGACATTTTGACATCTCTTCCTACCATTCTATTAAAACTACTCTTGTTAGGCGACCAACACTTACTTGTCAAATTCAGTGACCTATTTCTAGGCTTTGTCCCAGATGTCCTTTCTGCAATGTTGGACGCTGATTCTGTATCTTGCTGGAAATCTTTACCTATGTGCTTTTGGATCATCACAGTCTCACGATTCTATCCTCCTCCTTCTCCCTACTCTGTTTTTCTCTCTGTCAATCCCACCCTCCCCACTCCCATCTCCTGTTCTCATTCTCACTGTCATTCCTTTTTCCTTCTCGGGCTTTCTTGGTCCCTTTTCTGCCAAACCCTTCCCTTAACTATTGCTCTTCCCCCGGATTCATCTTTGACATTCTCTTCACATCATCTGTTTTGGTTAAGTCATCTAATCTCTGCCCACAGCTTCCAGATCAAATCAACAAGTGGAGAGTGGACTTCACACTCAAGCTCCCTGTCCAAGTGGCATACCATCTATTGGACAGCTCCTGCTATCATTATCTTTAAAAATGCACTCCTTTTTTCACCAATCTCAATCTCAATTCCTTTATTTCCTATCTCATTAAATGGGGCTTAGCACCTAGGTGATTGGTTGATAGGTGCAGAAAAACACCATAGCACATGCCTACCAAGGTAACAAACCTGCAAGTCCTGCACAGGTATCCCAGAACTTAAAATTTAGTTAAATTTAATTTAAGAAATGGCACCAACATATCTCCAGTTTCACACTTTACAAAGCTTGATTCATATTCTCCCTTTAAATAAAATTGGTTACTAAATACTGTAAATGTGAACTCAGAAAAGCTTCCTGAATCTGGCATTTCTTCTCCACTTCCATGGCCACTGTAGTCATTTAGAATTTTTTGTCCAACATAACAGCCACTAGCCACATAAAGCTATTTAAACTTGAACAAATTACAATTAAATAAAATTAAAATTTTAGCTCCTTGTTTACTCCGCTACATTTCAAGTACTCAATAAGTACATATGGCCAGTGGCTACCATATTGGACAGGGCAGAAAATAAAGCATGTCCACCAGCACAGGAAGTTCTTCTGTAGAGTGCTGATTTAGAGGACCATCATTTTACTCCTAAGAAAGGTAGCAACTTTGGAATTGATCTCTGTGCCATCACCTCATCCTATCCCAACCTATTGCTCTCTCACTACACGTGCACAGAGGAAAGGCCACATGAGGACTCGGTAAGAAGGTGGCCATCTGTAAGCCAGGAAGACAGCCCTCCCAGCCACCAAGTTTATCCACGCTATGATTATGAACTTGAAGCCTCCAGATCTGTGAGAAATATATATCTGTGGCTTAAGCCATCCAATATGTGGTATTTTGGGTATTTTGTCACATCAGCCCAACCAGACTAATAGACTCTGCCACATTAAACTTATGAATTCATAAGAATTACTGCAGATCTCCAGAGTTTACCTCCCTCCCACCAAAACCTTACAAACATCCCGTATCTCCTCAGCTCTAAACATGAAATCACAAATCTAAGTGTCCTTCTGATCTTCACAGCATTCATTCACAGTCATATTACCTAAGCCTTTGACATGATAAACCTGGCGATCCATCCTAGTAGCCAAGGAATCTCAAATTTCTGTCTTCTTTTCTTGCTATATCATCTGAAAAATGTTTTTAATGATAAATTAAAACTAAATAGAAGGAGCAAATATGGCAAACTTTTTAATAGTTGTTAAATTTATGAGACAGTTATATGTGGGTTTATTGTAATAATCTCTTATTTGGGATGTTTGTAAATATTTCTAATCAAAAGGAAAAAAAAATTTCACAGCGATAAAGTTAACTTATATTTAAATTACCCATCTTGGCTGGGCACCGTGGCTCAGACCTATAATCCCAGCACTTTGGAAAGCTGAGGTGGGAAGATCACCTGAGGTGGACAGTGCAAGATCTGGCCAACATTCGGAAACTTCATTTCAATTAAAAATAAAAAATATTAGCCATTTGTGGTGGGGCATACCTGTAACCCTAGCTCCTCAGGGGGCCGAGGCATAAAAATCACTTGAACTGGGAGACGGAGGTTGCAGTGAGCCGAGATCGTGCCAGTGCACTCAATCCTGGGCAACAGAGCGAGGCTCTGTCTCAAAATAAATAAATAATAAGTAAATAAATAATAAATAAATAACCCATCTGTTTGACCGTGGGATAGCTAACTTTATATTCTCACATTCTTCATCTGTAAAATCTGTAATAATAATTACCTCGCAAAGTTGATGGGATGATTAAACAAATTACAATCCTTTCTGACATCTAATACATTCTGAAGCTTGTTACCTGCTATTGCAGCTTGCTCTAAGGCTTAAATTTCTGGGTGATTTAAGTCATTTTCTGTAAAAGCTAATACTTTGTCGTGATCATCTATTTAACATCTTAGTTCAATTTTCCATTCAAATAAAGTCAGTGATAGCTCAATAAGAAAAAGATCAATCTTTTATTATGGAGGTAAAGGTACAGAAAGGAAAAGAAAGAATTCTGAACTTTGAGTTACCATGCCACACAGGCTCTGGAAATGCAGCTAACAAATGGCAGGAGAGGACCCAGCCATGGAAAGAAGGCACACTGACAAGGAGGAAAGGAAAACCGAGAGGTGAAGAGGCTAAGTCATCAACTTCACACGTGGATAGAACCCATTTTCCTTGTTGCGCAAAATGAAGCAGCTGACATACCAAATCACTATGTATTTCCAAAGAAATGATTATTGCATTCCCCATCACACAGGTCCCACTGCTAAGATCATAATGGTATTTAAACAGGTGTTAAACATCTATCTTTTGCAGCATCTTTAACCATCTGAGATAGCTTCTATAAATTTTGTTTATAAATGACTCCACGTAGAAAGAAAACCCCAAGGGGGGAAAATCAACTATCATATTTTAATATATTAAAAACCCACAAATTTAAAAAAACTACCCAAGAATTAAATATTTTCATGTATTTCAGTACAATAGGTACTATAAGTCATTATTTGTTGACAAGAAAGAACTCATGTTAACCATGTCTTGTTTCCAGTATTAAAAAATTAGACTAGGCCAGGTGCGATGTGGCACATGCCTATAATCCCGATACTTTAGGAGGCCAAGGTGGGCGGACCATCCAAGGTCAGGAGTTCAAGACCAGCCTGGCCAACATGGTGAAACACCATCTCTACTAAAAACACAAAAATTAGCTAGGCATGGTGGTAGAAGCCTATAATCTCATCTACATGGGAGGCTGAGGCAGGAGAATCACCTGAACCCAGGAGGCAGAGGTTGCAGTGGGCCAAGGTCATGCCACTGCACTCAAGACTGAGTGATAGAGGGAAACTCCATCTCAAAAACAAACAAAAAAAAAGAATCAGAGTAAATTAGAGCATTACATTATTACATTGAAGAAATTCCACTATGTAGATTACAATTATACTTAATCTCATATTAGACAAAATTTAACTTTATATAGTATCTCATGAATTTAAGTTAAAAATAAAAAAGACGGGCGCTTGCGTGCTCGCGCTCGCGGTTCTGGGCGCTGCGGGACATGCCGTGTCCCCATGGCTTTCAAGCTGAATAAATGAAGGTCTAAAGTGTCAGACATACCTGAAGAAGAGTTCAAAAGTATGGCCGCCATCCTTTCCTTAGCTATCAGAGGAAAGGAATAATGCTGACAGCATGTCTGCACATTCCATGCTCTGTGAACGAATCACCATAGCCAAGGAACTGATCAAGAGAGCAGAATCACTTTCTAGATCAAGAAAAGGTGGCATAGAAGGTGGTGCAAAGCTGTGCAGCAAATTGAAGGCAGAATTAAAATTCTTACAGAAAGTAGAAGCTGGGAAAGTAGCTATTAAAGAATCTCATTTACAGAGCACTAACCTAACACACCTGAGAGCCATTGTGGAATCAGCAGAAAACCTGGAAGAAGTTGTTAGTGTTCTTCACGTCTTTGGTTACACAGATACCTTGGGAGAAAAGCAGACTCTTGTGGTAGATGTAGTTGCAAATGGTGGTCATACTTGGGTGAAAGCCATTGGCCGGAAGGCTGAAGCTCTTCATAACATCTGGCTGGGCAGGGGCCAGTATGGTGACAAAAGCATCATTGAGCAGGCCGAAGACTTCCTCCAGGCCAGTCACCAGCAGCCCGTGCAATATAGCAACCCTCACATCATCTTTGCATTTTACAACAGTGTCTCCAGTCCCATGGCAGAGAAGCTGAAAGAAATGGGCATATCTGTGAGAGGAGACATAGTAGCAGTCAACTCTCTGTTAGATCACCCTGCTCCAACCGAGTGAATCAGATGATGAGGGCCCTGAACTTTTGCAGGTGACCAGAGTAGATCGAGAAAATATACTAGCAAGTGTTGCATTTCCAACAGAAATTAAGGTCGATGTGTGCAGAAGAGTAAATCTGGACATTACTACTTTAATCACATATGTATCTGCCCTCAGCTATGGAGGCTGCCACTTTATTTTCAAAGAAAAAGTGCTCACAGAACAAGCAGAGCAAGAGAGGAAAGAGCAGGTTCTACCTCAGCTGGAGGCCTTTATGAAGGACAAGGAGTTGTTTGCTTGTGAATCTGCTGTCAAGGACTTTCAGTCTATTTTAGATACCTTAGGAGGACCTGGGGAGAGAGAGAGGGCCACTATGTTAATTAAGCGAATTAATGTAGTACCAGACCAGCCTTCTGAGCGTGCCTTGAGACTAGTGGCCAGTTCAAAAATTAATAGCCGCTCATTAACAATTTTTGGGACAGGAGACACCCTAAAAGCCATCACAATGACTGCTAATAGTGGTTTTGTCAGAGCTGCAAACAACCAGGGTGTTAAATTTAGTGTGTTTATCCATCAGCCCAGGGCACTTACTGAGAGTAAAGAGGCTCTAGCCACCCCCTTACTAAAAGGCTACACAACTGACAGTGAACAATAAAGATGCCCTTTAAATGTTGTGGAAGTAAGTTATTTATACCAAAGGCTGGCTCTTCCCATCTACACTGAGGGAAAAAAGGTCTATAGTAAAAGTAAAACATAGAACTCTTAAACCAGTAGAGTTTCTTTGTGTCTCATCTAAAGTATGTAACTCCCCAAAGTAGAAAAAGCACAAGAGACAAGCTTATCTATCAAACTGTCTACATTAGTACAAGTAAGAACAGAAATACGTCTATATAAAGCTTTCAGCTGTATTGTAATACTTTGATTCGGTAGGGCTACAACTCCCCTGCTGGTAACCACGTTTCATGGAATATGGCTACATTGCATCTTGCATTAAATATCTGGAGAAAACTAAAAAAAAAAAATAAAAATAAAAATAAAAAAGATGACTAATATTACAATCTTGGTTAAAATACAGAAAATCCAGTCACCTGACACATCCTTAAACAGTCAAAATCTGGCCTTCCCCACATCACCTCCTTCTCTCCATGATCCCTTCTGGCACATTCCCTAACCCTCAGACCCAGTTAGTTCACTTCTCATGCACTTCCTCAGCCTCATCAACAGAAATTTGTTCCCTGCCTTCAAGCTATATCTTATTGCCATTACCATTTTTTAAAAATATCTGAGCTCTACTTTTATTAGTTGAACAAATGGGATTATTATGTACTACTGAGATACAGGAGCTGAAAGGTCATTGGACATTAATTGTCACTGTGAACCAGAATGGTGGTTCCCAACCTTGGCTGTACATCAGAATCAGCAGGGAAACTCTGACAGAGCCCAGATCCATGACACCAGCAGAACGATAAAATCAGAATCTCTTAGGATTGGGGACGCCCTGGCCTTAGTGCCCTCAAAGCTTTTCAGGATGTTCTACTGTGACCCCCCCCAGACCACTAATCTAGAGTATATGTTCACTGATACAGAAAAAATATCTTTGCAATGTAAATAAATATAAACAACCAAATGTTTCATGCTTAGTCATTGTGAGATCAACACAGAGGATAAACATTTTTTAAATAAATTGAGAAATAAAATCACATCATTCAAATCAAAATAGTCTTTTGGTTAAAACAGTTATTCATATATTTGTTCATGTACATTACATTTGGTAAAAATATATGTTAGTGAATTATGATTTATTTGTGGAGGAGGATGAGAATGAGAGCATTGCTAGATTTCCTTTGTTAATGCTTTAATTCACAGTGTATATGTGGACACTAACTTCACCTAATAAAAGAGATTAAAATACATATATAACAGCAATTATTTAAACTTTGTGATCATAACTATGTAGCCACTAATTTGACCTAGTTATAAGTCCAAAGTAAAAATATATATTCTCTGGTCTGTGAGAAAACAAATATCTAATAATAAGATGTAATTCTGCATATCTATCTATAAAAATAAAACACAGATCATAAATCAATAGTTGTACATGGAGCAAAAAGAAAAAAATATAAACCATAAACTAAAATGATCACGTTATTCTCTTCAACTTCATAAATAGCTTTATTAATGGTAAAGTAATAAATATACATATAAATATTATGTATCAATAAAAAATGTTAAGTAATCATCTGCATGGTCAGACTGATCTTGTAAAGAAGCAATTCAACTATAAAAATTATTTGAAAATAAAGTGGTAGACTATTATAAAGTTATATTTACAGATGTGAACTCCACACTTCTGAATGGTGGCATAATATTACAATAGCACTTAATAAAGAGCAAAATAATATTTTTGGTTCAAAGTTTAAGTGAAAAAAATTGTATGATACTTGATTTCTTCTTCAAAACTATTTCTTATGAAGTTTTAGTGTGCAACACTAAAATACATAAGAATTTAAGAAATGTATTTTTTTCTTTTAAAATTGTACATTATGTAAAGCAAAGTCTATGTTCTCAAACTGGGTAATGTTTGTGGGTGGTCCAGATGAAAGAGGTCTTGGGTATCATGACTGCTAAGTATTATATACACCTAATACTTGAGAGGTATCCATTTTGTGAGTGTTAAATAAAAATAAGCAATATAATCTGCTTTAATATAAGATTGTAAAAATAAAAATGTGAGCATTCATACATTCCTGATAGTACAAAAGTTACGATTTATAGTGACAGAACTAAAGTACAAATGGCACAATGATTTATTTTGCAATCTAATCTCAAACCCACTTACACTGACCAACTGTTTGAGCCTATAGTAACTAAATAAAGCTATCAATAACTACAAAAGTTTGTCTGTAACAGAAAAGTTTATATCCCATAAATTCCTCACTTTCAGGTTTATTTGCAAGAATTCTCAGGAACTAAAGAATGGCATGTATAAGAGATAATATGTATTTGAGTAAAATCAAGCATGTTTATTTAAAAAATTTGTAATTTTGTAACTTAAAATATTTCATTTTTTAATATTGTCAGACAACTTAAAAATCTTGGTAGCTCTGTCAGCTTTTTATTATGTATCAAAAACACCGTTTTAAATAGTACCACAAACTACAGGAAAATTACTGCTGTAATACTTACTACTCAAGTTATGTAATGTACGAAAATGCTATATAATTAATAATATATTCAACATCTTATGTTCTTTATTTATCCATAAATAAATTCCCTGATAAATGCATATATTTACTTTTGAAGAAAATTAACCCAGCCATTTAACAGAATATTTAAAAATATTATTGAGCACAAATTTTTTCTATATGTTGCAATACAGAAGTAAATCTAATCTGTATTTGATCTGCAATTACTATAAATTTAAGACAGTATAATTTTATTAGATCTATTCTAAGGGGTTTCTTTTGAATAACTGGTCAAGAAGTTTCTTAAACAATTTATATCAAAGTGAAATTTAATTTTTTTAAAATATGAAATGTAGCAATTTTAAATGAGGAGAGAACATATAAGTAGAAAGTAATAAATCATCCTAATTCAAAAATGTTAGAAATCAATGCCTTACTCATTTAATTATAAATGAGTATAATAAAGTTAATAGTTTTTCTAAAATATGAATCCCAACAGTTTGTAGTGCTAGCATGATTTTATGTATTCTTTTCTCTATAATATTAATAAATATATTTATAAATCATAAATTAAAATTGTTAATGAAAATATTACCAATTACAGAAATATAATACATTTACTTTTAATGTAGCCTATGACTTTGTAGATGGCTTCAGAAAGGAAAAATTTTGCGTAGAGCTTCTATCTTGAACAAGGCTCCTAATGATAGTCATTTCATACATATAAGTCCATCTGAAATAAGTAAAGGTGTTCAGAAAGAAACTCAGCACATCTTTCGAGGACAAAAGCATTTTAAGCCATGTGGTATAGTTTATACGTAAATGTATTTATGGCTTTTTCAGAATCAAAGATAAATTGTATGTTAAACTAAGAAACTATACTTCTACTAACTTTCTACGTATAATCAATTGATGCGTGAGTCTTAACTAAGAGCACCACACTTTAAATTCGAAACTGTAATGTTTGGCAACAGCTATTATGGAATAAATGTTTCAAGTTTCCAAGCAACTACAACAAAAAAACGCCCCACAAACAATAAATAGCTGCAAGACATAACATGCAATTAATTCTCTCAAGTGTCTGCGTTTACTTTTCAATGTGAAGAATAAGTTTTTAAAGAAATTAAGGTTTTCATAATGTGCTTTTTTGTACCTACAGTTAACTTCTACGTTACATAAAAACATAATTCAGAAGTTGGCAATAACGTTATAAATGAGTTAACTGACACTATACTTTATAGCTATGACTATGTAAATATACAGTTGAGAAATAATTTAGGTCAAGGGGAAAGAAAACTTTTTAATGTATTTATTTAAACATTTAAAGTAAGATGTATTCTGCATGCTTATTTGAAAATGTGCTGCAATCTACTGTCAATACAAACTATCTTTTAAATACTGAGTTATAGAAATGAAAATTATTAGAAATTAGGGTTTATATGCAGGGAAGGAGGCAAATCCAATTATTACCACCATTAAACACAACTATACTGAAACCTCTGCAACCTTTCTATTAGTAGTAGAATTAGCAGACATAGGGTTTCCTTTTCTTTACAATTTCAATGCAACACATCTTGTCAAATTAAATAACCATGCAATTATTGCAATAGTCATTCATTGTTAATTTCTACCATTAAAGTTTTATTCCCAGGCATAAGTTATGTAATATGGTTAAAAAACTAAATAGAAAAGTTTAAGATACACTTGTCTGGTGAAGTATCACTCTAAATTAGTGTTGTAAATTCAGCCTTACTGTTTTCAGAGATCCGTGTTTCTGGTCTTAAAGAATGATAATAAGGCAAGGTCAGTTTGAGTTTAATATAATTGTCAAAAGCGCAATGAATCCACCCAAAGTAAAATATGGCCCTTCAACTATGTTCATTTAAAATAGGCATCCCTTAGTCCAGTTCTCTTGCCAGATAATCACAAAACTATTTGATCTATACCACCCTTGACTTCATTTTCCCAGCAGAAAGCAAGTGAGGCAGAGGGACAGTTGTTTTGTTTGTATGTGGATTGGGAAAGTAGGAGCGAGGAAGAGAGCGAGAGAGCGAGAGACAGAGAGAGAATGTGGTGTATTATTTCTTTTGAAAAGCAGTGCCAGTTTATCGTGTCGTTTAAGAAATTACCCTTGGAACAAAGCAGTAAGGCCTATAGAGATTCCGTCATTACATCTTCCCTACTAAAGGTCACTGCAGTATCTTCATCTTCAACACAGCGCTTGGGTAAATTTCATTTCAGCACCACGGACAGAGACACTTCTATTAAAACCTGCACCTATGGTTGCATTTGCATTGACCAATTCTTAAGAAACTTGCACAGACTTCTCATTTGCCCATCAGCAAGGGTTATATTATTTATTACATTGAACAAGGAGGCCTTAAATATAATACCTACTATGAAATATTTCAGTAAATTTTAAGTATAGCATCAACGTTTTGCCATTTAATACTTCCGAAAAGCATACTGAAAATCCAAACTAATTACATACTATGTCTGATAAATAGCCTATTGCTAATCAATCACTAGAGACTTAAGTACAACTTTTCATTTATAGTGAGTCCCAGTTCAATAATTATACAAACGTCCAAGAGGAAACAGGAAACTTAGTAAATATCCTCAGGTAGGCCCCCATACTTTCTGAACAACCAGAATTACCCTGTAAAAACAGGTAATTTTTTTTTTTTTACTATCTAAACAACTACAACCACTTTCTCTCGCTCAACCAGCTTAATGATGTCACTATCAGAGCGTTCCTGTGTGCAGATCTATATTGCAAACCACACATGCCTGTCTCGAACTCTTCTGACTTTACCTGTGAGCATCAGTGTGCAGTCTCATTGCTGTCTTCCTGACAAGGCTTTTTCAACTTCACTTTTTAAAAAGACGTAACAGAGTTTGAGCCAACTGCATGAATGTAAGTAAAAGTTAAAGTGCCAACTTTATTATCTCAGATAACCACGGACTTCCCTGATCTTGCAAGGACTCCGGAAGAAAGCGCCAGTCAGTCCACCAGCAATCCACCAGGTATTCTCAACTCAAACAGCAAGCCAAGCTCTTCGTAACCACAGAAAACACAATTAAAGTAACAAAACCTGAGCCAAAAAGCAAAATAAAATAAACTGGAAAAGACACCCGAACCGAGCAGAGAAAGGGAAGTATAGGAGAGGGGGAATCCCCCGAGGGCTCCTACCTTACAGTCTTCAGGACAGGATTTCACCGAGTACTCCTCCGACTGTAAGTATTTGTGGAGCACACTTTCAAACTCTTCGTACTTCTCCTGAGCATGGTGGTCATAGTCCTGGTAAGCCTCGACGCATTGCCTGCAAGTGGTCATCTCGCCGCCTTCCTTGAGCACCACATCCAGACTGCAGTTCAAAGTGTTGGGACTGGACAACCCCGAGAACAACTCCCAAAGTGTGTAGGAATTACAAAACGAAAGGTAAAAATCTGACAAGTTCCAGGGCGGGGTGGGATGCTCGCTCCTCACCTCCTGCCCGTCCCCCGCGGCCGCCCCCCGACTCCAGTTCCTGGCGCACACCGCGTCCGCATTCTCCACCGTGAAGCACTGGCCCGAGGACGCGCCCTGGGGGTAACAAGTCTCCAGGCGCCACACGGGCTTGGCAGAGTTTCCTAGAAAAAGAGCCTTGCCCCGGTCGTCTTTGCCTCGGTTGCCCTTGCCGCCGCCGCCGTCTCCCGGGGAGGGGGGCAGGGTGGGGGACGAGGAGGCGGAGAGGAGTCTGTGTGCCTGGGCGGCGGGTGAGGACTCCCCCATGCTCGCCAGGAGCGCGGGCCAGGAGGGCTCCTGCTGCCGCTGCCGCTGCTGCTGCTGCTGCTGCTGCTGCCGCTGCCGCTGCTGCTGCTGCTGATGCTGCTGATGATGCTGCTGCCGCTGCTGCTGCTGCTGCTGGTGCTCCTTGTCCCGGGCCCGGGTCAGCTTGGCCTCGGCGCAGAACCACAAGTGATCAGAGAGCAGGACTGTGAAAAACAAGAGAGATGCCAGAGACAGTCGCCATTTCTGAGCCCTCTCGGAATCGATGAACGGTTTCTCGTTCTCCCGGGGTGCTGCCAACCAGATTTTTAAGCCGTCGTCATACTGCCGACACATCCAAGCACCCCTGGTCATATTTTGGGAACGCACAGCCCTGGCCGACTCCACCGTGAGGGCGCCTGTGCCGGTGTCACCACAATATGCATTGACTTAAAGGGTTTAATTTCCTTATCCCCTCCTCCCGTTTCTTCTCTCTCTCCTCTCTCTCTTTCTCTCTCTCCCCCTCTCCCTCTCTCCTCTCTCTCTCTCTCTCCCTCTCTTTTCTCTCTCTGTCTCTCTCTCTCTCTCTTTTTTTGCCTACATAAATATTACCAGGGTTTGAAGGAAGGTCTGACTTGCTTCCGACCTAATCATCAGCCGACCCCATCCTCTGTAGAGTGGGAAACAATAATGGGGAGGCGGGAGAGAGAGAGAGAGAGAGAGAGAGAGAGAGAGAGAGAGAGAGAGAGAGGAGGCTGGTGCTGCTGGTGGCCGGTGGTGAGGCTGGGTGCAGGGGGCGATGGTGCAGGTGCAGGTGGCTGGGTGGCTGGCGCGGCTCCGGTCACCCAGGCATTGTCAGCGCGCGGGTCCCCATGGCCCCGCGGAGCCCAGCCCGCTCTCCCCTGCCAGGGGCATGCCGCGCCTTCACTGCCCACTGACGGCGCCCGGAGCGCCTCCCCTCCTCCTCCTCCTCCTCTTCTTCTCCTCCTCTTCCTCCTCCTTCCTCTCCTTCTCCTTCTTCTCCTCCGCCTCCCGCTCCTGCTCCGCGCCGGCTCTCCCAGAGTCCGGAGCCTGGGCTGCCTCCGGCGGGGCGCTCCCTCCCCCCCACCCCCCACCTCGCGCTCTAAGTGCTGCCGCCGCCGCCGCTGCCGCAGGGCCGCCCGCGGGCGCCGCCGCCGGGGCTCCGACTGCTGACGCCGCCTCCCGCGGAGCTCCGGGCCGAATCGCCTGGGCTGGGCCTCCCGAGAGCCACAGTCATCTTCAGTCCCCGGGCTAAGTTGCCGCCATCTTCGTCCTGGAGAAACACTTTTTTGGGGGGAGCGCTGGCTTTTGCGTCATCTCCTCCCGCGCCGAGCTCGCTTCATCCTGGCGCAGTGGCGCCGGCCGGCCCCGGAGGAGGGCGAAGGCGCGCGGGGGCGGGCGGACGGGCGGCGGCGGCGGCGGCGGCGGCGGGGCCGCGGTGCTCAGGTCCCCCGCCCGGCTCCCCGGGCTCGGGCGCCTGCTCTCTCCTGTCCTACCCCTGTCCACGATATGCTGTTTTAGTCATTGGAGAGAAAGATAAAAAGTCAGGCTGCGGGCGGCGTGGCCGCGGAGGCTCTCGGAAGCTACCGAGTTGCCGGCGCCCGGGCGGAGATCTCCACTGGGGCGAGGGTCTGGGCAGAGTCCTCTGAACTAAGGACCGAGCCACTTGCGAGGGAAGGTGGACGCGGAGGACGCTCGAATTGGCTGGGGGGGACGAGGTGACATTTGGTCTCTGAATGCGCCTCGGATCCTGGACCCCGAGATCCGCCGCTCCCCGTGCGTGCGGTGATTCCGTCCTGGTGTGTGACCCGAAGGGTGCGTGCGCGCCTGTGCACCTGCATCGACAGTGCAGCTGCCCGGGGAACAGCCACCTATCTGTCCATGTTTTCCTTTCTAAAGTGAACGGTGAGAAGTGGCCACCTAGAGTCGTGGGAAGAAGCGGTGAGCCCTGCGCCACCCGGGGTAGTGACCCTATCCCCGGCCTCCACGTGCACCGTCCGCGTCTCCGAGGGCTCCTCCTCGGACCTGGACCCTCTGGAGCGGCTCCGACCCTCCCCCTGCCCCCGCTGCTTGCGCCCAGCCCCCGCCCGGGTGGGCTTCTCCGAGGACCTCCGCAGCCGCGGGCCAGCTGGGTGCCTGCGAGTCGCCGCTGCAGCCTGAGCCTCTGGTGCCCCTTAGCATTGGCTCTCGGAGTTCTGAGAAGAAAAGGCAACAGACACACTCTGGGAAAATCTGGGGTCACCTCGATTCTGGCTCCTAGGCTGGATGGGCAAGCATCGGTCTCCTTTAATCTGAAGATCCTGCCCACTCCGCCCCTCGCCCCAGCCAGACCCGCGGGAGCAGGAGGCCGCGTGGGTGCCAGACGCTACCCGTGCGCACCGAGCGCAGCGCTGCCTGGGCTCTCGGCGGGGGTCGCGCGGGACAGCGGTTTGCGGGGTCGCCCTCCCTGCGGTGCTTTCCAAGGACCCTCATGCACTGCCCAGGTGCACATTCACCACATGGGACTCACTAGGTGACCTCGTTCTAAGTAAAATGCCTTGAGAAACCAAAGGGATGGGGCATCCGTATTCATTTTCCTTTAACAAGCGCTGTGGGTGTTGGGGATGCGGGAGAAGTACATGTTTTTTTAAAGAGAAAATTGCAAAACCTCTTGGGCAGGATTCGACCTACTAGTCTCTTCCGCTGCTTAATAAGGTACTGTATATATTAAATTTTACCCTTACAAATTTTCAGTTCTTACAAACTATGGGTGATGACCATGAAAAAGCTGCGTCTAGTTTGATGGCTGGTTTACTCAAGTGTCTTGCAGTGTTTTAAAAGACCATTTGTATAAGTAGATCATTCTAGTACTTTCGATTTCAATGTGTTGAATTTCCGAGTAATGTCAGAGTTTTTCTTCATGATACAAAATTATTATTAACCAGATTGTTTATTAATCAGATCTGTACTTTACATGTGGACCCTAGCCACAATATCTCTTCAATAGACTAAATACAAATGCATACTTTCCCACTGACATAATTATTATTATGTGCATTGTAGAAAAGTTATGAAAATGAAAAGAGCCATTTTAAAAATCATGGTGACATATGAAAACGGGGGGAAATAAACAATATAATTTAAAGGTTTATATCACCAAACAAGGAACCGAAGCAAAGGAGGGCTCTGTGACTTACTATTATGCAGACCTAGTAAAATTATGTCTCAGAAAATAGTTCAGGGATACTTAGTAAAAGTTTTATACACTGCATTAAAATAATAGTGTTTAATCTGATTTTTACTTTATATAATAGAGGATAGTTAATTCTTTGCTTTTAAGTAAGCTGGACCTTGCTTTCCTCTAATATTTCTCATGAATTAGGATATTTTTATAAGACAATTTTAAGGATGCAGGCCCACGAAAGTTAACTGTCAACAACCAGTTTGACTTTTGTTTGTTGTATGTAGGTTCTAGAATGAACCACTGGAAGACAGATGAAAGATCATGTTTGGCCTCTTGAAACTTAGTCAAGGTGCAGATAATACTAACTAGGCCGACAATTACAATACAAGATAATCTGTGAAGATTAGCATGTTTTGAGACTTCAGAGTAGAGCAGTAAACCTCCAGTCGGATTTTAAGAGGGACTAGGAATAGATAGGAATTGGGGGCATTGAATGGGAGCAGAAAGAATTCTTCTAGAGAGTGGAAAAGGACAGTTCAGATGAACAGCAAAGTTCAAGGACTCAGGAGCTTAAAGGAACCCAGGGCACTGGTGGGACTACTGACATAAGTGGGCTGTGTAGAGTGTGACCATATATTGGGAGGGGGCAATGGAAGAGGCTGGGGAGAAAAGCTGGGGCTCCGTTAAGAATGATACTGTATCATACTCAAAGGAAATTGGCTTTTCTCCTGAAAGAGATGATTTCATTAAGGAAATTTAGTTTGCAACTTGAATGTTCATCTTCATGAACATCACTGTTCACTAAAATCGAAATGAGAAATATGTTTGGAAAAGTTGTTAACTAGATAGTAAACGTTGATTCTTGTTAGCTTATCAGCTAAGATATTGCATAGTGGCAAAGAAGAGCAAATAGCTTGGCTGGAATGTAGGTTTCATTTATCAGGAAAAGCAGGCTGTGGAGTCTAGAAACTCCTACGTAGGTTTTACCTGGGAGTGTGACTAATGGAATAGAGAAGTTTAATAGCACCAGCACATTTCAGAAGGCTGCTGAATAGTAGTCAGTTGCAAATACATTATATTGAGGGGTCGGCTGACAAGATGCACCCTGAACAAGAGAACATCACAGAGACAATCTACATATATATCATAGCTCCAGGATTACTGTTCAGGGGGTCATTTATGTTTATAACCTTCCAAGATTCAAAGCTCTTATGTTATTTCATCATGCTTATTTTCATGGGAATCAGTGCTTTTATTCCTAAATGGCTAAAATTGTTATGCATTGAGAGATGGGTTTCTTATTCTGCCTTTGTATTATAAAAACAACAACATGATATGGTTTTTTGTCTTCTCAAATATGTATCCTTATCCCTTAAAATTAACATCTGCCAAATAATTTTAACACAGAAAAGCAGGCAAATTCAGAATATCTTCTTACCTAGTGAAGGCCATTACTGAAATAAATCCACTCCATAAATCAAGTAAATAACAACTCCGAGATATTTTGTTTTTTCACACTGAATGCATCCTGAAAACACAAAAATAGGCACGCCCTTTGTTGTTCTCATATACTGTTTATGTGACACATATAAGTGAAAAAGGATTATGCTCTTATGTACACATTAATCTCAAAAAAGAATTTTGTGCTTCCAGAATTCACAGGTACAGTGCAAATTCTTGATAAGCATGTCTACATTTTTTATTTATTTTTATGGTTGTTGTTTTTGAGATGGAGTCTAGCTCTATCCCCTGGGCTGGAGGGCAGTGATGTGATCATAGCTCACTATAGTCTCAAAATCCTGGGCTCAAGGGATCCTCTCACCTTAGCCTACCAAGTAGCAAGAACTGCAGGTGCATGTCACCATGTCCAGCTAATTTTTATTTTTACTTTTATTTTTTGTAGAGATGTGGTCTCCCTGTGTTGCCCAGGATGGCCTGAAACTCCTGGCCTCAACTGATCCTCTTGCCTCAGTCTCTTAAAGTGCTGGGATTAAGGGCGTGAACCACCACACTGGCATATGTTTTTAAAAATGTAAACATAATTTTAAAAACAAATTCAACATAAAGAGCTCCTAAAGAATAGTCAAAGTTTATTTATTGAAAAATATGACTTATCTGTAAGCTTTTAATTCCACTGTAATTTACTAATGTAAACTTCTCTTTAAGATAAAAACAGATTCTAGCATCATGAGGTACCTGAGGGCTCTAGTTAGTTACCAAGATAGTAAGTGTGTCTGAGGCTTTCTGATACTGCATCTCCACTTGGATTTGATCGGGCTGATTTGGCAAACCAGAATTTTTTCTCTGTCTACGTACCTCCACCATGGTCCAGCTCAGCGATTTCCAAATGTTGGTGGGCAGAGAGTCAAGTAGGGACTTAGTTAACCCAGGCCCCTCTCCAGAGACCTGCCTCAGTAGAACTAGGCTGGGGTCTGGGGAAACTATAGTTTTGTTTTGTTTTGTTTTGTTTTGTTTTTCTGAGACTGAGTGTCACTTTGTCGCCCAGGCTGGAGTGCAGTGGCGCCATCTCGGCTCACTGCAACTTCTGCCTCCCGGGTCTCAAGCGAGTCTGCCTCCCAGCCTCAGCCTCCTGAGTAGCTGGTATTACAGGTGTGCGCCACTACGTCTGGCTAATTTTGTATTTCTGGTAAAGACAGGGTTTCACCATGTTGGTCAGGCGGGTCTCGAACTCCTGACCTCGTAATCTGCCCACTTCAGACTCCCAAAGTGCTGGGATTACAGGCGCGAGCCACAGCACCCAGCTGGAAACTAGATTTTTAACATGATCCCCTCGGTAACTTTTTATAACCTATCAACACTGTGTCTACAGTATTGGCACTGCTGGATAGCGTGTCCAGTGTGAGTCAAATGAGGGTGCATGCTCTAAATTCTAAGCCAGTATCAAGATTCATCTGTGGAGAATATGGTATTAAATGATGTTATCTGTGATCAAGCATTAGCATGTATAGAATTAAGTCATGAACACTTTTCATAGAATGCAAATAAAGTATACCCCACATGACATTAAAAATTTACATCATCATCGTCATCATAGAAATTACTATTTGACAAACTGTTTTAAGAACGTGTGTACACACACACCGTTTTGCAAGACAGAGGGAAAACACTTCATTCAAGATACACAGAATGAGGCCCATATGGAGAAATGAACAGAAGTTCCTGAGAAATAAAAGACTTGAACAGTAGGAAAAATCTGCCTGTGTGTAAATAGAAAGATGGCTATTGTAAAGATTAAAATTCTCCCCAGAGCAAGTTACATATTCCTGAAAACAAGACGTGATTATTTTTCCTGAAATAAAATATCCACCAGAAAATAGGGAGCCATTTTATAGAGTTCTTACAAAATCTCTCATAGTGTGGGGGCCTCTCTATTTTATTTCAAACTTCTTTTTGGCAAGACACAGTCTCCTAAAATAACAGCCACCAATGTTTGTTTTAGATGCTTATAAAGGTTACCTCATGGAGATGTCAACTTAACAAAATAAATTTTTTAACAAAGGAAAATTTGGTAATTATTTCTGTGGTAAAGATTTTACAATAGCAAGTATTGTCACTAGACATTACTTTAAATGTGGATTTTTTAAAATCATGGTAGAAAAAGTATAAAAAGTGT
The DNA here is from genome assembly GCF_001604975.1 of Cebus imitator. NCBI lineage: Eukaryota > Metazoa > Chordata > Mammalia > Primates > Cebidae > Cebus > Cebus imitator. Next base: position 6,298,147 of record NW_016107329.1, read on the forward strand.
TCATGTGGCAGTTGTTAATAATATACATTTTGGGGGGTTTTCTAATATAAAAGGGGGAAGAACAGTCTCATTATTATATGCCTGGTTTCTCTGATTTGGTACAAAATTTTCCAGTGATGTCATCACAGAATGATCCAAATGTTGCCTGTCAGCAGAGTGAAGTTGATGATAACAGTTAGATGGCCTCACAGGTGACTGTAGTGATGGTAAAGGTGTCAAATCTAACACACAAGTTAAAAGTTTGAATAATAGAGCTTCATAATGTTTGAGAGTGTAAAAAATGCATTTTAAGTTAATACATCACATTCTGTGCCACTTTAAGTAAGTTTGTATCTAATAAAACACATAAAATGTTATGCATAGACATTAGGCTATTTAATTTCATTTCGTCCTTAAATTTGGGAAGTACAAACTGACCAGGGATGGGTGCTCAAGACTGTCATCCCAGCACTTTGGGAAGTCAAAGCAGGTGGGTGGGTCACTTGAGGTCATGAGTTCAAGACTAGCAGGGCCAACATGGTGAAACCCCGTCTCCACTAAAAATACGAAAATTAGCCTGGTGTGCTGGCATGCACCTGTAATCCCAGCTACTTTGGAGGCTGAAACAGGAAAATCACTTGAACCTGGGAGGCAGAGGTTGCAATGAGCAGAGATGGCACCACGGCACTCCAGCCTAGGTGACAGAGTGAGACCCTTTCTAAAAAAAAAAAAAAAAAAAACCAAAACAAATTGATAGAAACCATTTCAGAATTAGCTTCTGTTTCATCAAAAGGTATAATGGGCTTTAGACCTATTATATTTGGGCTTGCCTTATATGAATGCATAAATATTATTTCTCTGGTATAATTTTAATTAAAAGAAGATTTTTATAGAACATGACAAATTATAAAGTTTATCTGAAATTATAAATAGAAACTAGAATGGAGCCCCTAACCATGGTCCTGCAGCAGCTTGCAGCTGTCCTGGGAAACATCTGGCACCACCTTCAGACGGTGCTCTGGCACTAACCTCAGTATGCTCACACGGAAAGCAGAGTAGATAAATGGTAGACAGGGTAGATAAGTGGTGACTTCTTCATTCCATTGATATTTGATGCAGGGTCCAGCCTCTGCCCGCCAGCTCTAAAAGAATCTCCAGCCAGAGCATGGATGAGGCCAGCAGGGAGATCTCAAAGAACCTTTGCTGGACATTACTATCTAGTTGGCACTTGTTCCCGGAAGGCAACACAGAGAACAGCTTTGTGACACTGGCTACAAATTTGATCACAGTTTGAGATCAGATGCATCCACAAAACAGTGGACTCTGTGATACATTTCTCTACCTATTTCTCAGACTTTAAAATCCACAGGGATGGTAAGAGCAGAGGTCAGGAGAAACATAATTGCCAGCAGGGAAAAAGGGAAACACACCTCAGATATCTACATCCAAAGGGACAGGCCACCCATTTGGGGAGTATTTCAATGCAGGCAGATTTTTAAATGAACAAACAAAAGTAATGAGGTGATAACCCTACCAGGTGCTAAAACATATGTTAATGATATAATGATTAAATAAATGTTTAAGCGGGCCAGTAGTAGGCAAATAGCAGTATAAACTAGAAATGACAGGGAAAAGGCCTAGTATATGTAAGAATTTAGTATATGACAAAGGAAAAAGAAAAGTATTACACAATATATAGTTCTGGGACAATAGTTTAGGTAGTGGGATATGCGTTCTCTTAGGTATTTACTTTCTCAATAGTATCTAGGCATGTTAAATAATTAAATATTAAAATAATCAACTAAAAATAGATGAGACTTTGAAAGAAGATTTTTTTTAATGGGAAAAGCACATAACAAATTATAAAATTAAAATGTATAAAACCATACATCTTTTACTTGTTAAAAATTTATACTCTGGGGGACAGCCAAGATGGCTGACTAGATACAGGAAGAGCTTCTCCCATAGACTGACACACTCCAAATGGATCTTTGGGAGTAAGGCATTGAGAGTGGACAGAGGGAGGATGCAGACCCTGGGCTGGAATAGAAGGAAACTGGGAACTCTTCACAGGGTTGCCAAGTGGCAGGACTCATTCCTGGCCCTGAGCAGCTCCTAGGGGTGGGTGAGTGATAGGCATGGAGTGGCCTACTCTTGCCATGGGTGTCCGGGATCCCAGCTGTGGAAGACCTCACCACCCCCAGGGACATCTAAGCTGGCAGGGAGAACTGTCCAGAGAGTTGACAGAGACAGAACTCAAGCTTATGTGGGGCCCAGAGGGTTTGGCATGGGATGGCTGCAGTGGAGTAACGCCATGGGCACCCATCCCCCAAGGCTTGCCATAGTCCCCTAGGTGTTTCTAGCCTCTGTTGGCTGCCAGACTTGGTCAGAGTAGGGCTTTCTTGCCCATGGGACAGGGCCAGTCTGATCTGAGTGACCCCCCGGTCTGTTAGCCTCTCCCAGGATCCCTGCCTGGCCACACATGCTTGCAGCTTGTCAGTGGCCACTACCATAGATCTTTTGCAGGCAGACCCCACCTAACTGTCAGAGCACTTTTGCAGACAGACCACCCACAGAGTGCATCCAGCCACAGCATTCCCTTCAAGGGTCATGCACACACCCATGGCCTCCCCTGCTGCCCTGCTGGCACACACGTGTGTGAGGACCCCTGGCCAGCACATATATGTGCAAGGACCCCCAATGTTCTACCAGTATGCTTGTGTGTGAGGACCCATAGTCACCTTACTGGAGTGTTTTTGCCAGCAGCCCCTATCAGGGTGTTGTTGCAGACAGGGCGCACCTCAGCCAGTCTAGCACAGAAGGTGCTTAACCTTGAGGGGCCAAAGATCAAAGCCACAAGACTAGTTCTAGTCCCCCAGAGTTAGAACATATAGCCTACAAGTGCTGAGTTGAGCCTTGACCCTCTGAAATCATTTAGAAATGAAGCCAATCCACTAAATCCAATTTATACGATGGTCAGATTCTCTAGGGCGTCAAACAGTGTGAAAGCAAAAAGCCCCATCTGAAAGATAACAACTTCAAAGACTAAAGGAACGTCAGCCCACATACAAGAGAAAGAATCAGTGCAAGAACTCTGGCAACTCTAGAGTCTCCTTACCTCCAAATGACTGCACTAGCTACCAGCAGTGCTTCTTAAACAAAGTGAAATGGCTGAAATGATAGATAATCCAGAATCTGGATGACAAGAAAGCTCATCTACATACAGGAGGTTGAAACCCAATCCAAGAATAGAATAAAATGATCCAAGAATTGCAAGACGGCATAGACATTTTAGGAAAGAAACAAACTGAACTTCTGGAGATAAAAAATTCACTATAAGAATTTCAGAATGCAATTGGAAGCATTAATAATGGAAAAAGACCACACTGGGGAAAGAATCTCAGAGCTCAAAGACCACTCCTTTCAATCAACAGATGCAGAAAAAATAAAGATAAAATAATTTTTAAATTAATGAAACCTCCAAGAAACATGAGATTATGTAAAGAAATCAAACCTACAATTCATTGGCATTCCTGAAAGAGATGGAGAGAGAGAAAGCAAATTGGAAAACATATTTGAGAGTATTTCCATGAAAATTTCCCCAACCTTGTTAGAGAGGTTGACATGCAAATTCAGAAAACTCAGAGAAGCCCAGCAAGATAAAAGATTACCATCCCCCAGACACATAGTCATCAGATTCTCCAAAGTCAATACAAAAGAAAAATTATTAAAGGCAGCTAGAGAGAGGGTGCTAGTCAGATACAAAGGGAACTCCACCAGGCTAACAGTGGACCTTTCATTAGAAATGTCACAGGCCAGAAGAGATCAGAGCCCTATATTCAGCATCCTTAAAGAAAAGAAATTCTATCCAAGAATTTTGTATCCAGTCAAAATAAGCTTCATATGCAAAGGACATATAAAATCCTCTCAGGCAAGCAAATGCTAAGCGAATTCATAACCAATATATCCGCCTTTCAAAAGATCCTCAAGGGAGTGGTAAACATGGAAGGGAAATATCAGTACCTTCCATCACAAAAACTCATTTAAGTACATAGCCTACTGATACTATAAACAAATGTACAATCAAGACTACATAACAACTAGCTGATGACATGATAACTGGATCAAATCCTCACATATCTATATTAACCTTGAATGTAAATGGGCTAAATGCCTGATGTAAAAGACACAGATGGTGGCTGGGCATGGTGTTTTAAACCAATAATCTCAGCAATTTGGGAGGACAAGGCAGGAAGATTGCTTGAGCCCAACCTAGGCAACATAGCAAGTCCCCATCTCTACATAAAAAATTAAAATTATCTGGACATGTGGCACATGCTTGTAGTCCCAGCTACTCAGGAGGTTGAGCTGGGAGGATAATTTGAGCTTGGGAGGTCAAGGTTGCAGTGAGTCAAGATTGTGCCATGCACTCCAGCCTGGAGGGCAGAGACTCTGTCTCAAAAGAAAAAAAAAAAAAAAAAAAGACACAAAGTGGCAAGTTGGACAAAGAAGCAAGACTTAATAATATGTTGCCTTCAAGAGAATCATCTCACATGCAATGACAGCCATAGGCTCAAAGCAAAGGGAGGGAGAAAGATATATCAAGCAAATGGGGGAAAAAAAAAAAAGGAGTTGCTATTCTTATTTCAGACAAAACAGGCTTTAACAATGATTTTTTTAAAAAAGGATAAAGAAAAGCATGACATAGTCATAAAATGTTCAATTCAAATAAAATACTTAACTCTTCTAAGTATATATGAAACCAACACTGGAGCACCCAGAGTCATAAAACAAGCTCTTGGATAACCACAGAATAATAGTGGGAGACTTCAACACTCCACTGAGAGTGTCAGACAGATTACTGAGGCAGAAAACTAACAAAGATATTCAGGACATAAACTTGACACTTGACCAAATGGACCTTCCAGATATCTACAGAATATTACACTCAGCAGCAACAAAATATACATTCTTCTCATCTACACATAGAATATACTCTAAGACTGACCATATGCTTATTATAAAGCAATTCTCAACAAATTGAAAAACTCAAAATCATACTAACCACACTCTCAGACCACAGCACTATAAAAGTAGAAATCAATACCAAGAAGATCTCTCAAAACCATACAATTACATGAAAATTAAACAACATGATCCTGAATGACTTTGGGTAGAGAATAAAATTAGGGCAGAAATCAAAAACATCTTTGAAACTAATGAAAATAAAGATATAATATTCCAAATAATGCAGCGTTAAGAGGAAAATTTATAGCACTAAATGCCTACATAAAGAACTTAGAAAGAGCTCAAATTAGCAGCCTAACATCACACCTAGAGGAACTAGACAAATAAGAGCAAACCAACCCTAAAGCTAGCAGAAAATAAATTAAGCAAAATCAGAGCTGAACTGAAGGAAATTGAGATGTGAAAATCCCTACCAAAGTATAACAAAACCAAAAGTTTGTTATTTGAAAGAATAAACAAGATTGATAGGAAGCTAGCTAGATTTCTAAGAAGAGTGATATCCAAATAAACACAATCAGAAACGCAAAGGTGACATTACTACTGACCCCACAGGGAAAAAAAAAAAGAGAGACCATTACAAACACCTCTGCATACAAACTAGAATACCTACAAGAGATGGATAAATTCCTATAAACATACCACCTGTGATTGAACCATGAAAAAAGTGAAATCCTGAACAGATCAATTATAGTTCCAAAATTGAATTAGTTCAAAAAGAAAAGAAACCACCAACCAGAAAAAGCCCTGGACCAAACAAATTAACATTTAAATTCTCCCAGGTATGTAAAGAAGTGCTGGTACCAGCTCTATTGAAAATATTCCTAGAAATGAAGAAGTGGGGACTCCTCCCCAACACATTCTATGAGGCCACCATCATTCAGATACCAAAAGCTGATAAAGTGAAAACAAAGAAAGAAAACTTCAGGCTAACATCCCTAATGAACATAGGTGCAAAAGTACTCAACAAAATACTAGCAAACGAAATCCAGCAGCACATCATAAAGCTCATTTACCACAATTAAGTAAGCTTTATTCCTGGAATGCAAGGTTGTTTGTTTCAATATATGCAAATTAATAAATGTGATTCATCATATTAACAAAACTAAAAACAAAACGACATGATTATCTCAATAGACAGAGACAATTCTTTCAATAAAATTCAACATCTCTTTATGTTAAAAACACTCAACAATCTAGGTGTTGAAGGAACACACCTCAAAATAATAAAAGCTCCCTATGACAAACCCACAGCCAACATCCTATTGAATGGGCAAAAGCTGGGAGCACTCCTCCTGAGAAACAGAACAAGAAAAGGATGTCCACTCTCACCACACATATTTAACATAGTACTGGAAGTCCTAGCTAGAGCAATCAGACAAAAAAAAAAAAAAAAAGGCTTCCAGATAGGAAGAGAGAAAGTCAAACTATCTCTGTTTTCAGGCAACATGACTCTAGACTTGGAAAACCCCATAATCTGCCCCAGGACTCCTAGAATGGATAATCAACTTTGGAAAGTTTCAGGATAGAAAATCAATGTACAAAAATCAGTAGCATTTCTATACACCAAAAAACATCTAAGCTGAGAGCCAAATCAAGAACAGAGTCTCATCTCTCATTCACAATAGCCACAAAATAATAACATGCCTAGGAATACAGCTAACCAGGGAGATAAAAGAGCTGTACAACAAAAGTTACAAAACACTGCTGAAAGAAATCAGTGAGGACACAAACAAACGAAATAATTCCATACTCATAGAGAAGAAGAATTGTTGTTGTTAAAATGGCCATATTGCTCATTTACAATAGCAGTTAGCAATGTACAGATTCAGTGTTATTCTTATCAAACTACCAATGTCATTTTTTTCACAGAATTAGAGAAAACTATTGTAAAATTTATGTGGAACCAAAAGAGACCAAATCACCAAAGGAATCCTAAACAAAAGAATACAGCCTGAGGCATCACACTACTCAACTTTAAACTATACTACAAGGCTACAGTATCCAAAACAGTACCATACGAGTACAAAAATAGACACCTAGATTAAAGGAACTGATTAGAGAACCCAGAAATAAATCCTCACACCTACAACCATCTGATCTTCAACAAAGTTGACAGTAACAAGCAATAAAGAAAAAAAGGTTCCCTATTCATTAAATGGTGCATGGATAACTGGCTAGTCATATGCAGAAGATGGAAACTGGACCCCTTCCTTTCAACAAAGATGAAAAATCAACTCAAGAGGGATTAAAGACTTAAATGTAAGACCTAAAATGATACAAACTAGAATAGGTGGTTTGGTTTGGTTTGGTTTGGTTTGGTTTGGTTTGGTTTGGTTTTTTGGAGACAGAGTCTTGCTCTGTTGCCAGGCACCAGGCTGGAGTGCAGTGGCACGATCTCGGCTTACTGCAACCTCCACTTCCCAGGTTCAAGCAATTCTCCTGCCTCAGCCTCCCGAGTAGCTGGGACCACAGGTGCGTGCCACCACGCCCAGCTAATTTTTGTAATTTTTTAGTAGAGACGGGGTTTCACCATGGTCTCAATCTCTTGACCTCATGATCTGCCTGCCTTGGCCTCCCAAAGTGCTGGGATTACAGGCTTCAGCCACCGCACCAATCCTACAAACTAGAAAAAAAACAAGTACATACCATTCTGGACTTTGCCCTGACAAAGTTTTCATGAGGAAGTCTCCAAAAGCAATTGCAACACAGTCAAAAATAGACAAATAGGGTCCAATTAAACTAAGTAGTTTCTGCACAGCAAAGAAACTATCAACAGAGAAAGCAGACAACTATGCATCTGACAAAGAATCTATTTAAAAAAACTTAAATCAACAATCAAAAACAAACAACTCCATTAAAAATGGGCAAAGGACATGAATGGACACTTCTGAAAAGAATACATACATGCAGCCAAAAAGCATATAGAAAACACTCAACATCAGGAATCATTAGAGAAATGCAAATCAAAACCACAATGAGATACCATCTCAGAGCAGTCAGAGTGACTTATTATAAAGTCAGAAAGTAACATATGTTGATGAGGTTGTGGAGAAAAAGGAATGCTTATACACTGCTGGTGGGAATGTAAATTAGTTCAGCTACTGTGGAATGCAGTTTGGAGGATTTCCAAAAAAAACTTAGAACTACCATTCCACCCAGTAATCTCATTACTTAGTATATAGCCATAAGAATATAAACCATTTTACCAAAAAGACATATGCACTGTAATGCACATCACAGCACTATTTGCAACAGCAAAGACATGGAATCAACCTAGATGCACATTAATAGTGGACCAGATAAAGAAAATGTGGTACATATACACTGTGGAATACTACATAGCCATTAAAAAGGAAAAAAATCATGTCCTTTGCAACAACATGGATGCAGCTGGAGGCCATTATCCTGGGCAAATCAGCACAGGATCAGAAAACCAAAAAGTGTATGTCTTCCCTTACAAGTTGGAGCTAAACATTCAGTACATGTGTACACCAAGAGGGGAACAATAGACACCAGGGCCTGCTTGAGGGTAGAGTAGGGGGAGGGGAAAGGTGAAAAAACTACCTATCAGGTGCTATGCTCACTGCCTGGGTGATGAAATCATTTGTGCATCAAACTCCTGTGACACACAATTTACCCATATAACAAATTTGCACATGTACCCGTGAACCTAAAATAAAAGTGGAAAAAAAATTATAGCTATATTGAAAGGAAAGTAAACTCTTACCTGTTCAAGTATTTTATGAGTATGGCAGATTAATCTCCTGATACTGATAGACATATCCTCCCCAAACGTACAAACATAAAGGGTTAGAATTCCATAATATTGTGCAATGTGTATTCACTCAATTCATTATGAAACATTATTTATTCTACAACCACTAAGTGTTAAGTAGATGTCTTGTTCTCCTTGACTCAAGGGTGAGCAATGTAAATATGCACCTTTGACCGCATGGTACTGACAGTCCAAAAATATGGGTAGATATTTTTATACTTTACTTTTAAGGGATTAAAAATTAAATTTTAGATTATATAAACTTACCATCACAAAAGAATAAATACGTTACCTGTCTAGTTTGCCTTGTAAATTCTGATTCCTTCATTAAATTTCAACTCACACATTAATTTTTCCTTGATGTCTTCCTTGACTGTTCCAGACTGAGCGAGTTAGTCATTTGTTAATTCATTTCACCAATGTATATTGAGTAGCAACCATGTATTTTTCTAGGAACAGAAATATGAGCATTTCCTTAACATTCTCAATGCAGTTACAATTTTACTGTTGGCTTTTTAAAAATTTTTTGTTTCCACAATAATATATTCATCAGTAATTCTTAACCATTTCTTAAAGTATCTCTTTGCTTTTCTGATGACAGCTCTGCACACTCTCTCTAAAATGGGTTTACAGGCTCATACACTTAATATTTTGCAGGGTTCATGGACTTCCTGAAATTCCATCAGGGATCATTTGTATCAGGTCAACCATATGTGCAATAGAAACTTCGATCTTGGCAGGTGCCCATACATATTGCCTGTGTTTGTTTATACATCTTCCTTTTTTCTTCTTTTTTACTTTCTTGTAAGCTCCTCTTGGGCAGTGTGTCTTTTTGTATTTACAGCAGTGAACAGAGTGACAGCACATATCAATAATTATTGAGTGAAAGTGGATATGTGTAAAGAAATAATTCAATGGGATCTTACATGTCTTTTATTCTAATTCATGCTGCATGAAAGTTGCTTATGCCTATATAATTCAGTCCCTCCAGGAACAACTAACCATATACAGAATCAGTTAGGATTCTTCTGTTGAAAGCAACAGAAAAAAAATTCCTAAATAGACTTAAGTAAAAATCAATGTATTGACTCAGGTAACTGAAGAGTCCCATGGTTAGCTTTCTTTCAGGCATAGCTGGATACGCAGGATTAAACAATGTCTTTTCTTTTGCCAGTGTTATTTTCCAGCTCTCTGCTCTGACTCCTGATGTGTTGGCTCTGCTTACATGTGGGTGCTTCATTCACATGGCAGGATTGTGTCAGCCACCACCATCCCACATGCTTCAAAGTTTAAGGCCATTAGAAATGACAGATTCTCTTCCAAGAGCTCCCACAGCAGTACCGAGTTTCACTGTGATTGGAAAGGCTTAAGCCAAGTGCTCACTCTTGAACCAATCACTGTGGCTTAGGCTGCCTCATGCGTTCCACACCTAGAGCTGGGGTTGATCGACACCCTGGCTGCATGTGCTGAATGCAAGAACGGTTGACCTGCATGTGAAAATTTGAGGCCGTCACCAGGATTGGGGGAATGGATGCAGAACCCTCAGTGAATGGCAAGCATCCATGTATCCTCCTCCTTATCCAAACCCCTTCAAAAAACACAGGTTTACATAAGCTGTTCTCCCCCTTCTACAAATACAGACAACCTCTGTAAAACAGGTCTATTTATTGAAAAGCAACAGAAACGTTACTTAAAACTAATTTCAGAAAAGAAAAATGATTATTTTGTGTTCTATGACCAAAACATCCAGGAACAAAGCCGGCTTTGCGTGTATTTATATTCAACTCAGCCTCTCTAATTTCCTCATTGCTCCTTCCACTGTGCTGGCTTCATTTTTGAGGTCCATGTTGTGGCTTCTGGAGATGCAAGGTTGAACATAAGTCTCAATAATTGAGGTATCTTACTCCTACTGAGTCTGGCTTGGTCCTAGAATCTATCCTTGAACTAATCAGTATGACCAAGAGTATGAAACATGTTGAAGATGTTAGTCTGAATCATGTGTTCTATTCAGAAATCCAGCAGTGAAATTATTTTTGCAGAAACTACATGGGTTGAGGAGACACTCCCAAATCAAAAGACACGCTACTATAATTACAAGGAGAAGGCGGATAGTGAGAAGAAAAAAAGAATATTTATCAAAATAATATAACCTACCTTTCCATTTTGGGGTTCCAACATCTGCCTCCATGTCCAGAATCTCTGGGTGATATACCATAACATTGGGTACAGATGTGGCTTCTCACAATCTGGCAACTGTGGATAAATAACAAGCCCAAGCACTCCCAAACACACCCAGCACAGCACTGTGGAACATGAACAGCCATTTCTCAAAAGAGGAGAAACTTACACTTCCATTGTTGGAAGACAGTGTTCTTCCAGCTAGGAAAGCTGAATAAAATATAAAATATATCTCTGTGGCAGCTGTGACACACCAAGTAAGTCCCACATTCCACACTGCTCTTCAGGAGCTTGTCAATTCAGAGCAACAGTGAAGAGGCTTTCCAGCTAAACTGAAGGAAGCAACTGTGGGAGTGAGGGGAAGGGAAGTGACTCAAGTCCACTGAAGAGGAGAGACCACAGTAAATATCTCAGGCATGTAGTCAGGAGCCTCAAACACATACAGAGTAGAAGGAAAGAGACTAGAAAAAAGGCAAGCTCTTATAAGGTCTGAAGCCTAAATTTGAAACAGATTGATCCCCAATTAGTTGTGGTGATCTGTGTCTGCCCTGACTGGCTACCTGGTACAAACGAAAACCTCCCATGAGAGATATAATATCACTCGGATTTTAAAATTATCTCTATAGTATTTCACATCATTATTTGGAATGTAATAAGCAAATTATCAAGTCTATCAGAAAACAACATAACAGAATTTCTGGAGGAAAATCAAACAGTGAAAACAAAGCTGTAGGAGATCCAGAAATTGGGCATAAGATTTCAGATATTTTTTTAAATACTGTGTTCTAGAAAATAGAAAACATGATGAATAATTATATTAGAGAAACCCTAAAATTGAATCAAACATAAATTCTAGGACGAAAATGACAAAAGTAGAAGTAATAGATGCATGTTTAAATATCTAGAGAAACTACCAGATGATAGTAAGTAAACGTATTACCAAGCTGGTATTTGTTTTCTGGTCATTTTCATAAGATACTGACCAAAGCCAAAACTCTTGCTCAGTTGTAATCTCTGCATTTGAAATCTGGCTGGTGAATGTCCATTTCTTTACTCATAAATATCTATGCTCAGGACCATGAACTAGAGGCATTTAATTGAGCCTATGCAACAGGGCAACTTGAATCAATGGCATAAAGTAAGGAGGTGTGGGTCTTCCTCCAGGCTCCATGCCAGCGGCATCCCAACAATGAAAGCAACTGGTTCCTCATCTGCAGAGATGGACAACAGGAAGTGCTGAGGACTGATCTTGAGAAACAGGATTCCCTCAGGTTCTAAAATATTAGGTTGGTGCAAAAGTAATTTTGGTTTTCGCCATTATTTTCAATGGCAAAGCCAGCCTGTATTTTCTCTGCATTCAGCCTAAGACCAGGAATTTGCTTTTTCTATCCATGCAAATGTTCCAATGATTAGACGTCTAATTCTTTTCCATCACAGGCTGAAAGCAGAGGTATCACTGTTGCTGGATAGGCTAGTTTTCAACATCAACTTGACAGACATTTCTTCCTGTTGATTGTAATAGCCTGACTTTTTCCTACTCTGTTTTTAATGTTTGCCCTTCCAGGTGTATATTCCAAGACTTAGTATTCACCAGGTTGTGCTCAAGTGTCTCCTGTACCTCCAAATCACAAGAATTCCCAACTTTCCATCTTAGGATATTGCCTATCTCGAGAACATAGCCCAGCTAATTTCATGATTTAGGCAGTCACTCTCATATTTTACAATGTCACTACTCTCACTTCAAAACCCTATTCACAATTTAAAATTCAGTATCAATTGGGGTTATTTTGCTCATGTAACTAAAATTACTGGCTTCAGGGTTGTTGGATTCAGGCCACTTGCTTCTTTTCACTCTTACCACTTGGCTTTGCGTTCTAATCCATTGGCTCTGTTCTCATACTGATTCCTGATCACAAGGGCTTGAGCCTCAGAGTCTCTCAACTCCTCCTCAGCCAGAGTTCCACTGTGTTTCCTTGACTCTGATACGATTAAGTGCGCATCTCTAAACCATTTTTCTGATGGAATAAAATTTAGAGAAAGAGTGAAATTTTCTCATTCACCGGGGCTGTCAGAAAGCTATAATCATTGTGCTATAGGTAAAGCATAAGAAATGAAAAAGCATGGCTCTGGCAAGTCAAAGTTGTGGAGTTCTCTACAAAGCAATGGAGAATGGAGCCTCCGTTGTACAAACAAGCATATGCCTGTTTCACCATATTTAGGCTCTGCACACAAGAGAATGTCACTAAAGTAATTGCAAAAATTCTGGAATAACAGATTTTGCATTTTAGACATTTCTTCTTGGTGGCAGTATAAGAGAGGCTAGTTTGATAATATTATGGTCAGGCATATTTGTAGAAGAACATTGTAGAAATCTATTCCACAAACTCTCAGAATTATGCACACAGAAATCATTTCAGAATCTAACTTTCATTGTGTTATTAAAATATGGTCTCTTAATGACTGAGACACTAATTCTTCAGGCTGCTGAGAGTGTTGGATACTTTCAGTAGTTAGCTGAATTCCTACTTAGGAATTGTTGTAAGTCCAGGGGAACTTCTTTGCCAAAGGTTATAACCCGTTAAAAAACTAGTCATTATAAAAGAAAAAAAGATCAGCCCACTGTCTCAAGTAGGGCAATTCTGACAGACTTGCCCAAGTCAAGAGCTCCCCATTGGATTGCCGGAGGCTTCTATCTACAGAACAATCCAGCTCCTTCCTCTGCCCAACCCTGCTTCTCTCATTTCCTGGAGGTTTTGTTTCAGGATGCATTCCTCAATAAAGCCAAGGTGGGCAGATGACAAGGTCAGGATATCAAGACCATCCTGGCCAACATGGTGAAACCCCATCTGTACTAAAAAATACAAAAATGAGCCAGGCATGGTGACACGCACCTGTAGTACCAGCTACTCAGGAGGGTGAGGCAGGAGAATTGCTTGAACCCAGAAGGCAGAGGTTGCAGTGACCCAAGATTGCACCACTGCACTCCAGCCTCGGTGCTAGAGTGAGACTCCATCTCAAGAAAATAAATAAATAACTCAGCCATCTGAGAGGTATGGGTGAAGCAGTAGCTATAAAGATGGTAAAATTGGGTGGCCAATGGAGCCAAAAACCAAGGGTATTCTGAAAAGTGTGGAAGTCAGAGGCTCTCCATGGCAGCCATAAAGAAACTTTATCCCCTGCAACCGAAAGGTGAAAAGACCTACTGATGACACCTCTATTAGTCCATTCTTGCATTGATATAAAGAACTACCTGTGACTGGGTACTTTATAAAGAAAAAGGCTTGCCGGGCGCGGTGGCTCACGCCTGTAATCCCAGCACTTTGGGAGGCCGAGGTGGTGGACCACGAAGTCAAGAGATCAAGACCATCCTGGCCAACATGGTGAAACTCCACCTCTACTAAAAAATACAAAAATTAGCTGGGTGTGGTGGCGCATGCCTGTAGTCCCAGCTACTTGGGAGGCTGAGGCAGGATTTCTTGAACTCAGGAGGTGGAGATTACAGTGAGCCGAGATTGTGCCACTGCACTGCAGTCTGGCACCTGGCAACAGAGAGAGACTCTGGAAAGAAAGAGAGAGAGAGAGAGAGAGAAGGAAGGAAGGAAGGGAGGGAGGGAGGGAGGGGAGAGAGAGAGAAAGGAAAGAAGAAAGTAAGAAAGAGAAAGAAAGAGAGAAAGAAAGAGAGAAAGAAAGAGAGAAAGAAAGAAAGAAAGAAAGAAAGAAAGAAAGAAAGAAAGAAAGAAAGAAAGAAAGAAAGAAAGAAAGAAAGAAGAAAGAAAGAAAGAAAAGAAAGAAAAGAAAGAAAGAGGCTTAATTGACTCACAGTTTCATAGGCTGTACAGGAATCATGGCTCAGGAGATCTTAGGAAGCTTATAATCTTGGTGGAAGGCAAAGATTAAGCAGGCACATCTTACATGGCTGGAGAAGGAAGAAGAGAGAGAAAAGGGAGATGCTGCACACTTTTAAACAACCAGATCTTGTGAGAACTCCCTGTCATGAGAACAGCAAGGGGGACATCTGCTCCTGTGATCCAATCAGCTCCTGGGTCCTGAGAGTTTCGCTGAGGTCATACAGCTTTTGTAGTTTATGGTCCTTTTTCTCCAGTGGGAAGCCAGGCAATCTCCCAGTTAGAATATGCTGAAGTTTGCTCCAAACTCTGGGACTGGTGGTCAGCAGGAGAGGTGGGTATACAGATAGACTCTGAGGGAACATTTGTGGTCTGTGCCATTGTAAAGCAAGGGGAACACTAGCCTTTAAAGGAGAGGCAGGGACAGAGTGCAGAGGGTTCAGAAGACTCTAGGGAGTCCAGAATTTCTAGTGTGTTGACCCAGATGTTCTTATCCAAAGTGCCAGAGTCCATCAGAGCTCTAACTTGTGTAGCAGATCTGCTGGAGTTGAAATTTTAATCTTCTCTGGAGATTCTGTAACTTTGTAATTAACACTTGGGCATTGATATGTTTGGATTTCTGTCTCCATCCAAATCTCATATCAAGTTGTAATCCCCGGTGTTGAAGGAGGGGCCTAGTGGGAGGTGACTGGATCGCTGAATGACCTCAGCGAAACTCTCAGGACCCTGCAGCTGAATCGAGAGGGGTGGAAAATAAAGTTGTATAAAGGAGAGTTTGTTAAGATGGGAAAACCCTCTTGGGGCACAAAGGTAACAGCTTGGAATGATCTCCTGGAAAAGCTGCTAAGATGCTGCAAGGGTGGCTCTTGGAAGTGTGGAAGAAATGGTGATTGGCCCTCAATAAAAGAAAACTGCAGAGCCACCATGGGAGATGATGGAGGAAAGCTTATAGGCCCTGAGGAGTGAGGAGTAGGCATGCTAGTGAATATGACACTTGAGGCGAGAACCCCAGCTGAGCATAACCCATGGGACATCCCATAGGATGCTCTATTTACCAAAGCAATAAAGAATGTGGTGTGCATGAGGGGGTAGCATTATCAAGACACTCAGTATGCCTCTGTGGGAAAGGCTGTGATGGAATGAGGCTCACAAGTAGCAAAAGGAAGAACAGAACCTCGAAGTAATAGAAGCCGCATAGCACACACAGGTGGAAACATGCAGCAGACGGAAAAATCTAGAGGCCAGAATGGTGAGGAAAGGGAGTAGTAGGGGCTTTCCTGTATGTGGTGGTATTTTAATTTGTTACCAATTTTTGCAACTCCAAAAATTCCAATTCCACCAGCTCCATAGTTTGGAGCAAATCTCAGCATATTCTAGAACTGCACCTTTTAGCAAGACTTTTACATGTGAACCAAAAGGTATATATAAAGATATGTAAGACAACAGTGTATCTAATTGATACAAAAAGTGAGGAAACTCTAATTTTCCATTAACAGAGAACAATTAAATAATAGTTAATACTATTTTCCATGAAGTGTGGCTATTAAGTAAAAGAGAGCCATGAAAATTGACATAGAAAGATTTTTAACACATGTTCTTAAAGGGGTAAAAGCCAATCACTGTAAACAAAAATTGATCTAAATTAAAATTTTAAAACCATATGCCCACCTCATATATGTATATTGGAAAGTTGAGAGAGTAAACTCACCAAACTCTTCCCAGGACATGGCTCTGTAGAGGTTAGTAGGATTATGAAGATGAGGCAGTAGATGGGAAGAATAATGTAATGGAATAAATACCTGCTTTTCATTGTGCGAAATACACATAACACAAAATTTACCATCCTATCTTTAAAGTTACTGTTCAGTGATATTAAATATACCCCATTGCCATGCAACTATCACAATCATCCATCTCTAGAACTCTAGAGACATCATATAAGGAATCATAGTGACTATATTTCTTCTATTTTTCTTTTCTTGCTTGCTTGTTTTGTTTTGTGTTGTGTTGTTTTTTGAGACAGGATCTTTGTCACCCAGCCTGGAGTGCAATGGGGCAATCTTGGTTTACTGCAACCTCCACGTCCTGGGCTCAAGCAATCCTCCCACATCAGCCTCCTGAGTAGCTGGGACTATGCTACACATGGCTATTTTATTATATTTTTTGTAGAAATGAGGTTTTGCCATGTTGTCCAGGCTGGTCTCAAACTCCGGGGCTCAAGTGATCCTCCTACCTTGGCCTCCCAAAGTGCTGTGATTACAAGAGTAAGCCACTGCATCTGGCCTCTTCTCTGCTCTTTATCCATTTATCTTTTTTTTTTTTCTCTGAGTTTTTAAACACTTAGCGTATGCCCTGTACGACTTTTTGTAACTGCTTAAAAAAAAAAAGAAGTTATATATAACAGTAATTGATGCAGTTTGTGAATGAATAATGAGAAAACACCTTTACAACAATGAGACATCTTTATTTGAAACTTTAAGTTTCATATTTGTAATTCACTTTACCAATTTTCCTTTTGCACTGGTCTAAGTTTTAGCTATTTTAATTACATGAAATGAAGAATATTAAATGTCTTGAACTGTTTCAGCAAGAAACCTGAAGAAAAAGTAAGTGTGGAAAATGAAGCTTGTCCTCACTCAATCTCCCATGTGTAAGGTGTAGACAAGCAGAACGCTACCAACTTCACCCTCCCCACTGTCATGGCTAAGAGACAGTGACAGAAGTTAGAAAGGTACACAGAAGAGAGTTAGGACTGAGAAGATCCAGGCCATTTAAATCCATAACCCACAGGTGTAAGATATGTTGCCACTTGCTGCCAATTTTTTTTTTTTTTATCTCACAAGCGAAGTAAAATGTATTCCTCAGATGTTGGCTTAATTTTTTTATTTTTGAGGGAGTTTAAGAATGATGTTTTAGTTACACTGCTTGATATTTCTTTAAGTTAAGATTCCTAGAGTGTTTGTTGTCTATTTTTTTCTGCAACTAATTGTCCTACCTTCTACAGAATTTGAGGATATGAAAGTAGCATCAGTCTGATGATGGTGAGCTAGTTAATACCCAGGACTTCATCAGTAGTCATATTTTGTATCATGTGGTGTGACTCAGATACACAGATGATGCCAATTGATATGGTTGGGCTCTGTGTCCCCACCCAAATCTCATCTTTTGGCTCCCATAATTCCCACCTGTTGTGAGAGAGACCCAGTGAGTGGGAGATGATAGAATTATGGGGGCAGGTCTTTCTCATGCTGTTCTCATGATAGTGAATGGGTCTCACAAGACGATGGTTTTAAAAATGGAAGTTTCTCTGCACAAGTTCTCTCTTTACCTGCTGCCATCCACGTAAAATGTGACTTACTCCTCTTTGTCTTCCACCATGATTGTGAGGCCTTCCCAGCCATGTGGAATTGTAAGTCCAATAAACCTCTCTCTCTCTCTCTTTTTTTTTTTTTTTTTTTGTAAATTGCCCAGTCTCAGGTATGTCTTTATCAAAACAGCATGAAAACAGACTAATAACACACTGATAATCCTGCTCAAGTTACAGATACAAAATCAGATCTCCTTGGGACTAAAACATAAGAGGACGTCAATAGAGAAAACCTTAGAAAAGTAGTAGGTTTCAAATGGAGTTATAATAATATTTTAAAAACAGCATGTGGAAAAGGATGAGCAGAGAAAACACCTCAAAATTCCAATGGTCTAAAAATAGTTGCTGAGGGTCAGAAGCATAATAACTGATCAGTTGACACAAATTGAAGAAAAGTTTAAGACTGGCATTTTCACACAACATTACCATTCTAGTTCAAATAATACTTTCAGGGTGCATCTAAATACAGAAATATTTGGCATCTTATATCCCTGATTAATGAAATTCAACACTAGAGGTAATAAAGTGAAGTGATTCTTAGCAAATTCATTGTTAGTGAGAATGTCAATTGATACAACTGTTTATCAAAGTAATTTCATACTAATGGTTAAAATTTAAAATTCTCATATTTTTTAATCTCTGATAATATGTATTTTAACAGTATGGGTGTTTGTGTTTGTGTGTGTAAAAAAGGGCATGGATATGATTGGACACAAACAACCAACATAAAATACACTACTGTATTCGTTAGCTTGGGCTACCACATGAAACTACCATAGTTTGGGTGAGCAGAAAGCTATTTCTCACAGTACTAGAGGCTGGCCAAATTAAGGTACCAGGTACCTGTTAATTCATTTTCTTGTTAAGCCTCTATTCCTGGTTTACA
Source organism: Cebus imitator (assembly GCF_001604975.1). NCBI lineage: Eukaryota > Metazoa > Chordata > Mammalia > Primates > Cebidae > Cebus > Cebus imitator. The sequence goes on from NW_016107329.1 coordinate 6,317,205, forward strand.
GATGGCTGCTTGTATGCTGTGTCCTCATGTGGCAGAGAGGAAAAGGAAGCAAGTTCTCTGGTGCCTCTTCCTATAAGGACACTAATCCCATCATGAGGGCCCCATGCTTCTGATCGAACCTAAACCTTAATACCTCCCACAGGCTCCATCTCCAAGTATCCTCTTATTGGGGGTGGGGCTTCAACATACAGATTTGGGGGTAACATAACTCAGTCTCTAGCAACCAGCATCCATCTATGTAAGTTTATAAAAAGTATTTTAAAATCCAATAAAATCCTAATAATAGTTATCTATGGATGGCGAGATTGAAAGGCAGAGTGGTCACTTCTACTTCTTATTTAATCAAAATTAATCAATAATCCCAGTGATATGATCACTTAGATAGCATAATTTTTGAAAAAAAGAAAAGAGATTAACCAGCGTATTGAAAGGAAAAACAATGAGGCTTATCCCACAAAATGAGGTGACAGAGAATCTCCAAAGACCCTAGGAAATGTTGGGGTGAAACCAGGTCCTCAGTATAATTTATTTCTCTGGGGTGAAAATGGCAAGACACAAACAGGGGCATTCCAAAACTTCTCAACTCTGCAGCAATCAAGATACTGCCAACCTATACCCATCTCCAGAAGAGAGGAGCATACATTAAGTGTACAAGCCTGGGAGGACCAAGAAGCACAGGCAAAGCGGAAAGTTCCCATAGTCTACAGGTTGCTGTCAAGCGCAAAGAGCTGGGAAGTGGTGCCCTCCAGTAACACCAGACTGGAATAAGCCCCTGAGAGTCTCAGAAATACCAGCAGGTCCTCTCCTGTAGGAGAGAGACTCATCCCAAGGGAAGACTGGGGAGACAGAGTTCAAAGTCAGCAGAACAAAAACACTGAGAGCAAGAGTGAAAGAAGATTAGAGGGCCCAAGGAGGAGAAGCACATCAAGAAGCGTGGGGAAGCAATGGGGTTCCTGAGGCTGGGAGACTGCAGATACTGCATGACCGTGGGCCTGGGCCTGGGGCTGGGGCAGAAGGAAAAGAAATGATCTAGAGTGTATTAGTCGGGCTTCTCCACAGAAACAGAACCAATAGGCTGCACAGAGATTGATAAGAGGGGATTTATTATGAAAGTTTGCTCAAACAATCTTGGAGACCTGGAGGTCCCACGGCATGTCATCTTCAAGCAGGCAAATCAGGAAAGCTGGTGGTGGAACTGAGTCTGAGTCCAAGGCCTGAGAACCAGGCTGGGTGGTAATGGTGTGACTCCCAGAGTCAGAAAGCCCCTCACACCAGGAGCTCTGTGTCAGAGGGCAGGAGAAGCAGGAATTTCCCAGTTCAAGGAGAGAAGGAGAGAGCAAGCATGTACACTTCCTCCATCTTTTTGTTCTATTGGAGCCCTCAAAGGATTGCATGGTGCCGACCCACACTGAGGAAGGTGAGGTGATCTGCTTTACGCAGTCACTGATGGAAACATGAATCTCTCCTGGAAATACCTTTACACCCAGAAATCATGGTTGTTTTTTTTTTTGTTTTTTTTTTTTTTACCAGTTATGTGAGAACTCCTTAGCTTAGCCAATGTGATGCATAAAATTAACTGCCACCCTAAGTCAAAGCTTCCTTTACAGTGGCCTCTCAGAGACAGTGAGGTTATATTGTGAAACCTTCAGGAAAGCAACAGATGAGGAAACCCATGAACCAGAAAACGAAAAAAGCTGCTCTAGCCCTTCTGTTTCCCATCACCTCGTGCAATGGGATGACAAAAAAGAAATATACTCTAATCCATAAAAAGTTACTCTGAGGAGAAAAATGAAAGTAACCCTAGTTACCAGTTGACAGAAAATGAAAACATAAGAAATCCAGGGCCACAAATGGAATGAATTGTAATCCAATATTTTATACTGATCTGGAAAAATTAAGAAAGCAATCGTAGCTCTGAAATAACCAATAAAAAATCACAAAGTTTAGAGATGATGTACCTAAATCATACCTATACTAGTCTTATTGAGTTATTTTATAAACATGTTCTCTAAAAATTGACTTCATTTTTTTCAAAATTGGTTGGAAATCTTTAATCCAATTATTTGGTGAATAGAGTGCTAAGAAACTTCAGATTTTGAATAACTGGGGGAACTGCAATTGTTGGAAATAGACCTTGCAAGCAAAAAGACATTGAAAATTACCCTGACAAAAGCAAGGGAGGAACTGAGCAAGTCTCAGAATGAGAGCTCAGATGGTGCACAGAATTTAATTCTCAAGTTCCAGGAGTGTGATTTGGAATATCTTGGATTGTGAGAAGAATTTCTGATGAACTTCCTATTTTAATTGCATAAATTTATGTTCTGACTGGAACAGAATGAAACAGAGAAGGTCTATGATTTTCCAGCATATAAATGTAAAGCATCCAAAAGAATCATAAATAGAATCAACCGATTTAAAGAGATTTTTCCAAGTAAAAATTCTTTTCAAAGAAAGATGATCTGAATAGAGGCCGAAAAATGGTACCTAAAAAATATTTCGGCAAAATATTTACGCATTTCACATTGTGTAAAAAGACAAGGAAATCCTCCCTGAAGCAGAGCTGTCTCTGAGCCTACCAGGTAACTCAAAACCTGAAAAGAGTATCTTCTCTAAAATACTTGTGTATGCAGGGACCCTGGAATCAAGTTTTCAACAAAAATAAAGAAGTTATTAATTATAAATTTAAAATTTGAAGATTACAGTAATGTTTAAAACAAAGTATACATGATCTTATTGAAGAAAAAAAAACAACCTTTATTTCTGAGAAATTCCAGTGACAGATTCTTTCAAATAGATGAAGGTAAAAAATAATTTTGTGAACGTTACAAAGATGAATTATTCTGCTTTTTCGTCTTTTAATACTGACAATTTTTAAAAATTAAAAATTTGGTTGCTATACACAATGTATACATTGTATTACTGTTACTTCAATTTTTGGGGGCACAGTTTCATTTGTAAAACAGTTTTGAGTAGAATTTTCTTCAGGTTCAATAGCATAAAATTGAGTTACACATGAATAAATCAATATTTCTAAAACTCAGATAGTTTGATTTATTGGATGCCTTCTCAAAATAACCCCGGTTTCGAAAATAAATTATATGGTCACCTTGATTATTAATTTATGATAATTATTGCAATGTAGAATTGAATAATTAAGATTCATAGAGACCCAAGTATAGGAAGAAATGTCTAGAAACAGGAAGAGACCCCTCTTATATGGGTACTTGGCTTATGAAAGACACAGCCATGAAGGATAGTAGAAAATCTTCAATAACTGTTTTGACAATTGATTTCAATAAATACTTTGGGGTTATTATAATAATATATGATAAAATCAATGTTTGAGTCTAACCTTACCAAAAATCAATGCCAAGTTGATTAAAACCAACTGTAAAAGTGAAAAGTATAAAACCAAGAACATAGAAAAATAATTTCCTTATTTCAAAATAGGCAGTAATTGTTAAGCAATATACAGTGAAAACACCACCCCTAATTTGCATTAATTAGGCAGCAATGGATTAGTGTTATAATACATACAAACTTCTTAAATCTGTTAACAAAAGAGAGCATGTACATGAGAAAGACGTAAAAACCAATAAAAATGTGCAAAAAGGAAAGAAGCATTTTAGAAAAGAGAATACTTACATGGTTAATAAATATGAGATAAACTATTTCACTACAAATCAGAGAAATGCAAGATATGCCAAGAAAAACTAAATTTTAACAATTATATGTAAATAGGTTGACACAATTTTTAAAATCTGACAGGAAATGGAAAAAAGATGTAAAGCAACAGGACTTCTCACACATTTCTGGTAGGAATGAACCTCATTACAAATACTTAGTAACAATTCGGCCTTAGCTTCTCAATTTAAAAGCATGCACGTTCTGTGACTCAGCAACTCAGTTCTAGGCATACATCCTAGAGAAATGTGTGTTCTTCATGCAGGATATATGTATGTGAATGTCACTTTTTTTTTTTTTGTACTAACCTCAGAGTGAAAACAAACAAACAAAATGGTCTATCCTTACTATATAGTAGATAAGTATGGCCTATTCAGAAGAGAGAACTTAATATATCATCAATAACAATGAATAAACCACAAATACAATCAATACTTTGCATAAATGTCTCAAATTTAATATTAAAGAAGCCAGTGAGAACATAATATGTGCTGTTCAATTCCATTTTTATAAAACCCCCAAACAGCCAAAGCCACAGTATTTAAGGATTCGTAGAAGCGGTAACACTATAAAGAAATAGGAAAATCTCAAGAGTAGTTGTTGCTAGTGAGAAGGAAGGGAATGGACCCCACCACTCCTTCCCAGCACAACATGAACATTCATATATGTCATCCAGAGGTGAGCACAGGACCCAGGCCTGCTCAGTCAATAGCAGATTCAATTAATGTGTGCGATTGTGTCATTCAAAAAGAACTAGTGAGGCTCAACCTTAGAATGTTTAGAACTTCTAGGAAGAGAGAATGGTACACAAGCCCTGAGTTACCACTAGCTGTATGGTTATAAGAAGAAGAGAGACAGCCTTGGCAACAGACCCCTGAAAAGTAAAGTAGAGCTAGGACTTGGAGGAGATGGAACAGTGGAGAGGACCTCAGGAGAGCTTCTCAAGTTTTGAATCCATAATAGACACAATAAAACCTGTACCCGGAACTGAATGTTTTCTGAGTCAGTAAGTTGACCTTCTTATCGCAATTTTGGCATTATAGATAGAATATCAAAATTATATATTATATATATATATATAGGGATTTGATATAAATGGAATTGAACAGCACACATTATGTTCTGGCTTCTTTAGCTCAATATTACATTTGTGAGATTGATGCAAAGTATTGATTGTATTTCTGGTTTATTCATTGTTATTGATGATGTATTAAATCCTCTCTCTTGAATAGACCATACTTATCCACTACAGTATGGATAGACCATTTTTTGTTTGTTTGTTTTCACTTTGAGGTAAGTACAAAAAAAAAAAGAACAGCATTCACATACATATATCCTGCATGAAGAGCACACATTTCTCTAGGATGTATGCCTAAAAGATCTCTCTTAAGGCTAAGTGATCTCTTAAGGCTAAGATCTCTCTTAAGGCTAAGAGATCTAATATTCCACAAATTTTCAAAATGCCACCGCCCACAATTTCATTTTTCTAGTGTATACACCTCCAGGATACTGCCTCTCACACTTGTATGTGATACAAAATAAAACCTAGATCATTTTTGCTTGAAATGCAGGGAAGCAAAGTGAGCCTTGAACTCAAAAGTTTTCCTTCAAGTCTCTCCCACCTCTTTGACAATCGTTACTGGTCACTTTTACCACAGACGCTGGTCTCTTCACACACTACAATTACCTTCCCTTACATTCCTAATGGGAAGCCTAATTAACACAAGCCTCCCATATTGAGTAAAGTTCTCCATGTCATAAAGTCGATGTTCACAGATCACTACATTTGTGACTCATTTCAAGTTCAATAATCAAAGTTAATGAACGCAAGGTTATTGAAACACATTGTCCTCATCTGAGAACCTGGCATTAATGCATATTGGTTCACAAAGTTATTGTAAGAACTGTATAAAACACTTGCAGAAGCTCATACTGAAGTGCTTAATGGCGCCTATTCTGAAGACAGTCAGTGTATATTCAGGCCCTAGTTGTTTTACTGCTACCAGTGAGATCTTGAGCAGGCTAGTGCTTCAGTGTTCCCACCTGTAAAACTGGATGATAACAGGAGCAAACTCACAGTATTGCTGTGAAATAATAAGAGTACTTAGAACAGTGCTTAACGCTTAGTGATTGTGTAATCGTTATTTGCTCTTATTAAAGAATAATGCTTTGGAAAAGAGCCTGGCAAAAAAAAAAATGCTATATATTAACATGAAATACTATTATTGGTATCAAGAATAAAAGATATCACTATTGGTTCTACAGTCATTAAAGAATAACATGACAATTTACAAATAATGTTATGACAACAAGTCTGACAACTTAAATAAAAATGACAAATCCCTTGGAAAACACAACTTACCCAAATTAACATAATAAGAAATAGAAAGTGGGAATATATTCGTATCTATCAAAGACCTTTAACTCATAATCAGAAACTTTTCCCCAAAGAAAATTCTGGTTCCATATGGATTCACTGTTTTTATTTTTGTTTTTAGACAGAGTCTTACTCAGTCACCCAGACTGGAGCACACTGCCACCATCTGGGCTTACTGCAACTTCTGTTCCTGGGTTCAAGTGATTCTCCTGCCTCAGCCTTTTGAGTAGCTGGGATTGCAGGTACCCACCACCATGCCTAGCTAAATTTTGTACCTTTAGTAGAGATGGGGTTTCACCATGCTGGCCAGGTTGGTCTTGAATTCCTGACCTCATGATCCACTGGCCTTGGCCTCCCAAAGTGTGGGGATTACAGGCCTGATCTGCCCAGCTGGGCCTACCCTCATTTTTTGAGGCTTTTATAACTATTTTTTAAACCTGGCAATGATATTGCAAATAAAAACAAAACAAAGCTGCAGATCAAGAGCCCAGGTGAATGTAACAAAACAATGAAGAAATCAAGTCAAACAATTTAGCAGTATAATCCATGATGACCAAATAGATTTATCCCAGAAATGCAAAGTTCATTTAAAAAGAAAAATAAATGAAGTTCAACATATTAACAAAATCAAGAATTTAAAGTCATAGATATGTATCAATACATTCATAAAAGTATTTGACAAAATTCAATTTTCATTCATAATACAGACTCTCAGCAAATCAGGACATAAGGAATCTTGATCAACCTGACTGAGGGAATGTAGCAGATTGAATAGCAGACCTGCAAAAGATATTTCTAATTGTTAATCCTGAAAACCTGTGATTATCATCTTATTTGGAAAACACGTTTCTGCAGATATAATTAAGTTAATATGAGATCATTCTAGATTATCTGGCTGGGCCCAAAAATCTAACAAGAAGTATCATTTTAAGATACACAATAAAGAAGCATGACACACAGAAGAAGAGGAGGCACTGTCTTCGTGGAGACAGGAATTGGAATGATACAGCTGCAAGCCAAAGAATGTCTGGAGCCACCAGAAAAGGGAAGAGGCAAAAAACACTCTCCCTGGAGTCTCCAGGGGGACCATGGCCCAGCCCATAGCTTCATGTCACAGTTCTGGAAGCCAAGTTGTGAGATCACACATTTCTGTTGTTTAAGCCACTCATTTTGTGTTGGTATATTAATTCAATCATAGAAAACTAATACTGAACATTTACGAAAATTGTACAGCTAACATCATACTTAATGAAGAATACTGAATAATGCCAAGTTATCCAAAATCCCCACTGCTACTCATCATTGTAGCTGAAGGTTGTAGCTAGCGCAATAATGCACAAAAATAAAATAAATGCAGATAAAGGAAGAATGAAACTATTTTCATTTGCATAACATATGATTATCTACGCAAGAGACTCTATAATACATACAAACATTTCTAGAACCAAAAAAGAAATTTGGCAAGTTTGCAGAATACAGGTAAATATAGAATTATCATATTGTTTCTGTTATATATAAATACATATAAAACATTCTGTATTTATATATATGTAATATGATAATTATTGTTATTTTTTATATATTAACACAGGATATTATCTATATATACACATTTTTTCCTCAAGACAGAGTCTTGCTCTGTCACCCAGGCTGGAGTACAGTGGCGTGATCTCAGCTCACTACAACCTCTGCCTCCCGGGTTCAAGCGATTCTCCTGCCTCAGCCTCCCGAGTAGCTGGGATTACAGGTGTGCACCAGCACACCCGGCTAATTTTTTGTATTTTTAGTAGATACGGGGTTTCACTATGCTGGCCAGGCTAGTCTGAAACTCCCGACCTCATGATTCGCCCGCCTTAATCTCCCAATGTGCTGGGATTACAGGCGTGAGCCATCGTGCCCAGCCATGATTTATATTTTGTATGAAAATAGAAAGATGTGTTATATGTCAAATATCAAACCTTACAATACTTAAAACTCCACATAAAATGAGTGAAAAGGGAAAAAATATTATATAAACAAATACCCAAGGGTAGTAAGAGGGAAATAGACCCATAAAATAGTAGGACCCAGCAGTTGGCTTCTTGCAAAATTTGGTAGATTGTTTTAGAAAAGTCCTCACATTAATTATATCTCAAAATATTTTTACAAAGGAAAATCCAGGAAAGTGAGATTGATATTTGGCATGATTTTTCCTATCAGAATATTGATCATTCAGAATCTGCAGCTAAGAGACTTAGTTATGTCCAAAGTACACACACAACTAAGAGGCTCAGCAGTTGAGCAGAGCTTTAGGCAGTTGCACAGGATTTCAGAGATAAAAATTAGACACAGTGTAGGACAAATATCTGCTTCATAAGACCCTCTGCAGAGTTATTTCCAGCACTTACCCTACAGTTACTGAAGTCTTATAGGAATCAGGTGGTGTTACGTCCTGAATGTTTATGTCTCACTCAAATTCAAATGTTGAAATCCTAATTGGATGTGACACTGTTAGGAGACAGGGCCTTTGGGAAGAGATTTAGTCAAAAGGGTAGAGCCGTCATGAATCAGGTTAATACCTACAGACAAGGGACCCCAGAGAACTCTCTCATTCTCTTTCTACCATGTGAGAGTACAGAAAGAATTCAACAGTCTGCAACCAGATTCCTCATCAGAACCTGACCAGGCTGGCACTATCTCCTACCTTCAGTATGGCGAGGAATTTCTGTTGTTTATCAGCCACCCAGTCCATGGGATTTTGTTACAGCAGCCAGAAAAAATAGATGATGTATTGGTCTGTTCTCATGCTGCTAATAAATACATACCTGAGACTGGGTAATTTATAAAGGAAAGAGGCTTAATGGACTCACAGTCATGGGAGAAGGTGAAAAAGAGGAAAAGTCACGTCTTACATGGTGGCAGACAAGAGGGCTTGTGCAGGGGGCTCCCATTTATAAAACCATTAAAACCCTCAGATCTCGTGAGACTTATTCACAGTCAGGAGAGTGGCGTAGGAAAGACCCGCCCCCATGATTCACTTACCTCCGGTATCAGCCAAACCATCTCAATGGTAAGTTTCAATGAGGTCAAGCCTGCCTTTTCTTGAGCAGGGCCCCACAGCAGAAAAACAATCAGTGGTTTAAGGTGAGAGTCCTGACAGCAATGGGGTGGGGTGGGGGAGCTGCCGTTATCTCCAGTATTTCTCCTTGCAGCTGAGTCAAACTTGAGTCAACCTCAGCTTCCTGATCCGGGTTTGTGCTTCTGATGCCAACACACCGTGAACTCTTGCTTTTTTTTCCGTTCAACGCTTGTTCCTTCTGAATTAGTTTCAATAATTTCAAAAATTTAGGGATATTCTTTTGTCTTTCATGGAAGACTTTTTTTTTTTTTTTTTTTTTATTTTTATTCAATAAATGGAATTTGCTTTCACAGCAGCTTTCTCTAGTCAGGGCTGATTTTCCAAACACCTCACTACAGCAGTTCGTGTGAGGGCTGAAGCATTCTGTGCTTTCCTTGCTATGTGGAAGAAAATTGACATGAAATTTCTGTCAGCTACTCCTATGGCATTATACTAGTTCAAGTACAGTGTGCAGCAGTTCAGAAACAAAGGGAATTTGAGGATACGTGACCAGATATAATTCTTAATGCCAGGCCCTGAAAACTTTCCATTTATATCTGTCACTTCTGTCTGAGGCCTGTCACTTCTCTGAAAGTTCAGAGGCATATTGTAACGCCAACTCAAAATTCTCCACTCCTGTTTCTGGCAGTGTAGTTCCTACATATGTTTCTAGGCTGTAGTTACACCAGGAGTTTCAGAACCGTGCGTGACAGGCAACCCACCTGCAGCTCCGCAGCCGAGAGGTTCTCCTGAGTCAGAGAAAGGGGCTGCAGCACGCCACTCATGGCTGCCACAGCCACCCTTTCCCACGACTGCACAGCTCCAATTTCCTGATACAATTTTCACTACCAAAGATTGATTGTGCCCTATTTTCCACTTTTCCCAATTACTCAATGTGATATAATTTGGATATTCTCCCTGCCGAAATCTCATGTTGAAACGTAATCCCCAATGTTGGAGGTAGGCCCTGGTGGGAGGTGTTTGGATCATGGGGGCAGATCATTCTCTTGCTGATAAGTGGTTGTGTCCCACTCAGAACTCTTGCTCTGAGTTCACATGAGATCTGGTCATTTACAAGTGTGGGGTACCTACCTCCCAGTGTCACTTGCTCCTGCCCTGGGCATATGACACACCTGCTCCCTCTTCACTTTCTGCCACGATTATAAGCTCCTGAGGCTTCCCCAGAAGCAGAGCAGATGCTAATGTCATGCTTGCTATAAAGCCTGCAGAACCATGAGCCAATTAAACCTCTTTTCTTTATAAAGTTCCCAGTCTCAGATATTTCTTTATAGCAATTCAAGAAAGCCTTAATAAACTATAATTTCATAGCCTTTTCCTAGTAAATTCACACAGCGACTTAGGGCCTGGGTCTGTACCTCTAACATGCATATTAAAACATGTAATTCACAAAAGTTCCAACTAAGATCTCAGAGAAGTTTTCAACAAGTCCCTGACTATGTGGTAGTGCATGCAGAACCGTCATGGATCCTGCCTGATCTGTCTCAACTTCTGGTCACCTCACATCCAAAGATTTTTCTTTTTCTTTTTTCTTTTTCTTTTCTTTTTTTTTTTTTNGGTCTTGCTCTTTTGCCCAGCCTGGAGTGCAATGGCATAATCTCAGCTCACTGCAACCTCGCCTCCTGGGTTCAAGCAAACCTCCTGCCTCAGCCTCCCAAATAGCTGGGATTACAGACCGTGCCACCACGCCCAGCTAATTTTGGTATTTTTAATAGAGATGGGGTTTCACCATGTTGGCCAGGCTGGTCTTGAACTCCTGACCTCATGTGATCCACCCACCTCAGCTTCCCAAAGTGCTGGGATTACAAGCATGAGCCACTGTGCCTGGCACATCCAAAGACTTAACTAACATGTGGTCAGAGGCCATTCTTAAATGCAATTCTGAAGCATGGTTTAATATAACACACATTTATGTATTGCATTTTAGTACGAAAATCCTATGTGAAAAATATACACAACACTTAAGATTCCCAGCTACTTCAAGATTTGGAAACAGCACGAAGCAGCTCTTTTATAGTTTTGAAAATTTAAGCTGCCTCCAGAGTTTCTCTGAACCCCTTAATGTTATTCTTGTATGCACTGTGTTGCTACATGTGTGCCCAGGTTGCATTTCTGCTCTGCCTAAGCAGGTCTCAATCTTTATGCCCTTTCCTCAGCCATATTTTGGATATTGTACATCCCTGAGCAGGCGAAAGTTTGCAGGAGGGTTCAATAGAGCAGTGCACAGCCTTCCAGCATCTCCCTGGCCCCGACTTCTGCTGCACTGCCATCTCCAAAGCCTCCAGCTGCCTTCTCTCTGTGTTGAAACACCTGATAAGGTCATGTGATCTAATCTCTTGCTTCCCTGCTCCCTTTTGAGTGGCTGCCTCTCCTTGTTGGTCATGCTGCTACAATTTTGTTAAAGAAATTATTGTTTCCTGACAGTTGTTGCACACCAAATTGTGAGAAGTTTTGCATGGTGAGCACGCTTACGACTCACTTAGGAATTTTGTTGTCACCATTGTTGTTTGTTTGTTTTTGAGACAGAGTGGTGTGATCTCTGCTCACTGCAACCTCCGCCTCCTGGCTTCAAGCAATTCTCCTGGCTCAACCTCCTGAGTAGCTGGGATTACAGGCACGCACCACCACGCCTGGCTAATTTTTTTTATTTTTATTTTTAGTAAAGATGGGGGTTCACCTTGTTGGCCAGGCTGGTCTCAAACTCCTGACCTTGTGATCCACCCACTTTGGCCTCCCAAAGTCCTGGGATTACAGGCGTGAGCCATCACGCCCAGCCTCACTTAGGAATTTTTTATTCTAGTAAGGAAAATGTGTTCATTTCTTCATCTTTGCCTAATTTCCCAATCCAATTGTTACATTGCTGACAGCTGACGATCTTAGGTGCTCTTATCTGTTATTTTAATGGCATCTTCTCCATTATCCTAGATTTCTAAATTCTCTCCACCACTCTCCACCCAGGTTGGTCAAGAAGCTCAGAACACAGTGACCAAATGGGGATCTCACCCTCTTCCTCTGCCTGAAATATATTTTTATGCTGTTGTCTGCAGTTCACAGAGGAAGAAATAGAATCAAATTGGCTTGTTCTATTACAGATTTATGCTTTTTAAATTTAATTTTGCCTTTTCTACTATTTTTAACCATTTTATTCACCCTATTTATTCCCAATCACAATGCTCACAGCAACTATTCTATAGATTAAAATTTTGTATTCATTCTTCTAATTCTTTTTAGCAGAGGAACCTATGTAGCATTCTACATAGAACCCAAAAATAAGCTATAACAATCATAGCCACAAATCACCCTCTCCTTTAGAATTTTCAAAGCTCTTAGACTACCTTTGAATACTACCCTCTCTGACCACAGTGTCCTCAGTGGTGAATACAAATAATCTCTCTTAAACACAACAGCTAGTTGTATAGATTCAGGGAAACTTTCTGAAGCCCAGTTTGATCATGTATGTCAAAATGTAAAATGAGCACAACAGTGCTTAACAGTGATGATTTCCATGAAATACTGTAAAGGAAATAATCCTAGAAGAAGAATTTTTAAAATAATAGTAACAAGTAAAGAAAAAGCATGGTCTAAATAGCATGGCTAAGTAAATTGCAATTTATTCATCTATAGTAGGATTAATTTTGATCAATTTATTGATGTCAAGTGTTACATTTCTTGTGGCCTTGTGTAATAGACACTTTTCATAATTTGATGAGTAGCATCCAGTCTTATTTCTGTTTGTTAGTATGTTGGTTACTTTATGGAGATAGTGACTGCCTTCCTCTTCAGAGACCAAAGATGCTTAGTCATCATTTCCCCACGTGGCAAAATCGAAAAGCATATAGGGTAAGATACAGTCCTAAACAGTTGGGTGCTGTCTCAAGGGATTTTGAAACTTGAGCTACTGACAATGGATGGTTTGGAGAGCGATTTCACTATAATTTAGTGCAGAACCTGACTGATTCCTGCATCTCACTGTAGTTACAGCTGCCTAATATTCAGAGTCCTTGTTTCCCAGGCCTAGGCAGTTAGATCCCAAGATAACAAGGAAAACAATCCTTAGCAAGGGTTGGAAACCCTCTCAGGCATTTGATATGTATAAACCTATTTACTCTATACAAAGCTCCATAAGTAAGTTCGATTATTATCCCATTTTGCAGGTAAGAAAACAGTCTCAGAAAGGTTGGATGACTTGCTCGGGAATACAAAGATTAAGAGGATGAACTCTGGCTGCAGAGTCTGTGACCTTTGCACTTCTTATTGCCCTTACTCTTACACTATTTCCTAATTTTGTATTCCCTTGACAGCATAAATTTTGCCTGAAATGTCTTACAACCCTTCCCAGTTACAGCAATAATTAGGCTGTTCTATGCTCTTGGCCTTAGGAAATGGATGGCACAATAGCAGGTATCATGTTTTGTTTTGTTTGTTCATTTTGCTTTTTATGGAGACAGGTTTTCACCGTGTTGCCCAGGCTGGTCTCAAACTCCTGAACTCAGGCCATCTACCCACCTATGCCTCTCACTGTGCTGGGACTACACGTGTGAGCCACCATGCCTGGGGATGGCACAACGGAAAGCAGATTAAAAAAGATTCAAGTTTTTGGATGCCAGTTCAGCTTGGGTGAAAGGCAAAAGGCACAGAGCACACCTGAAAGGTTTGGAGAGTGAAGGTGCCCTTCACCCAAACTAAATATAGGTTTTCTCATGGGAGGGGGAGGTCAAGGTATCCCAGAAAGTGTGAGCTCAGAAAAATCACACTCTAGGAGTAGTACATTACCTATGAATAAGATGAAGCTGAAATAGACCCTCCCACCCCTGATAAAGCTTACAGCCAAGACCCACGATTATCAGGGTAAACTGCTGGTATTAAATTGCCATAAATAACTGAATGGATGGAGACCTTTTTGAGAAGAGAGCACAATTGATAGATTCAGCAAGGAATCATCTAGAGAGTCATTTGGAGTGTTGTAGTGTTACATACCATTAGAAATTATTAATTGTATGAAAAAGGGAAGAGAAAGATTAAATATTAATTGATAGAGAAGAAAATGAATAGAAGCAGTTGCAGAGATAATTAGGATATTGGAGTTGGCACGCAGGAATTTGAAAATAATGATAAAATATTAAAGAAAGTAGAGAAAAACATCCTGTCAAAATAGATGAAAAGATGGATAATTTCAACTGGGAATGGGATGTATTAAAAGATGGATATTATAGGATGGCTATGTGAAATAAATGAAATTAAGAGCTCATGGGATGGTTATAACAGCACATTGAAAACAGCAGAAGAAAAGATGAATGACCCTGAAGGCCAATTAATATAAAACATCCAAATTAGGAAAAACAGGAAGAAAAGAAAAATATACCAAAGCATAAAATATGTAGAACATGGCCCAAAGGTCAAAATGTGAACCTGAAGTCTCAGAAGGAGAGCAGAGAAAGAACGAGGCATGGGGAATTTTCCAAATCTGATTAAAAATATTGCTAAAGTTTGAAAATTCAATAGCACACTTCTGCAAAATCCATAGCTTAAAATGAAACAATAAAAATATGAAAATATTTTGAGCTGAATGATTTTATATATATATATATATATATATATATATATATATATATAAAATCTGATACAATTTGACTCTGCGTCCCCACCCAAATCTGGCGTTGAGTTGTAAGAATCCCAAGGTGTTAAGGGTGGGACCAGGTGAAGGTAATTGAAACATGGGGGTGGCTTCCACCAAGCTGTTTTCATGTTAGTGAGTTCTCAGGAGATCTGATGGTTGTTCATACATCTCACATTTCCCTTGCTGACTCTCATTCTCTCTCCTGCTGCCCTGTGAAGAGGTGCCTTCTACCTTGATAGTTTACTGAGGACTCCCAAGCCATGCAGAACTGTGAGTCAATAAAACCTTTATCTTTATAAATTACTCAGTCTTGGGTATGTCTTTATTAGCATTGTGAGAATGAGCTAATACAATATCAACTCATGGAATTCTCCTTAAGGGAAATTTTTAGCTTTAAAGCATGTATTTGAAAAAAGGAAACTTGTGTAGCAATCATTTAAACTTCAATGCAATTAGATTTTTAAGAAGTTAATTAAAAAATAGAAAAAATGAAGTAATTAAAAACATTTAAAAATCAATGCAATACAAAGAAATATAATAAATTAATAAAGCTAAATTTGGTACTTTGAAAAATTAATACTGATACTGAAAAATAAATTATCCATACAGAAATTAAATAGAAGACATTATCATAAATAAAACAGATGTTTGCAAGAAAATAAGATGTTATACTGTACACAGTTTCATGTAGGTAAATTTGAAAATCTGAGGAAAAGGATAAATTCCTTAAAAGTAAAACCTATCAAACCTGGTAGAAGAAGAAATAAAAGGCCAGATGCGGTGGCTCACACCTCTAATTCCAGCATTTTGGGAGGCTGAGGTGGGCAGATCACCTGAGGTCAGTAGTTTGAGACCAGCCTTCCCAACATGGCGAAACCCCATCTTTCTTAAAAATGCAAAAAATTAGCCAGATGTGGTGGCAGGTGCCTGTAATACCAGCTATCTATTTGGGAAGCTAAGGCAGGAGAATCACTTGACCTGGGAAATGGAGGTTGCAGTGAGCTGAGATCACACCACTGCACTCCTGCTTGGGCAACAAGAGTGAAACTTTATCTCAAAAACAAAAGAAGAAGAAGAAATCAAAATGTCTACAGAATCCAACATTTATTAAAGTTGAATTAAAATTAAAATCCTTTCCATTAAGAAAATTCTAGGTTCAAGAGGCTCTATTTGTGAGTTTTTCCAAACATTTAGGAATAAGTACCACCGAATTTTGCATAATATTTTCCAAAGAACAGTGAAGGGAAAAATATATATTCCAACTCATTTGATGGAGCTGCCATTATCTTGATACAAATACCTAAAAATAATATCACAAGAAAAAAATTCATGTTCATATATCTCATATATGAAGATGTAAAAAAATTATAAGTATATATGTTTTAAATGCAATCAATGCAACACATAAAAAATATAATCATGGCCTAGCAGGACTTCAGGAATCCCTGCATTATTTTAGAAATGCAAGGCTGGTATAATATTTGAAATGAATGAACACAAATCTCTGCGTTAAAAGAATAAAAGAGAAAAACATTTGATCACCTCGATCATTGCAGAAGATATTATTTATGAATACATAACTCAGCAATACAGTAAAATAAAACCTCTGGGACAAAATAATAATAGTAGTAGTAACAACATCAACAAGCACTAATCCAGTGACCAATCCTGTCTAGCTGTTATCTGGGGTTAATATCTCACCCTGGTTACCTAGAGCTTTGATTTGGATGGGCTGTGAAATTTGAGCTGAGATAAAGTCCAGGGCTCCAGCAAGCTGGATATTTGGATCAGGCAATGGGGGCAGCAAATCAGAAGTCCAGAGGTTGCCACTCACTTTGGAAGTGTCAGTTGAGATGGGAGTGTCAGCTGAGATGGGAGTAAGCAATTTTTCTCCTAATAGAAGTGAATGCGGTCAGAAGCTACAGTACCTATTCACCTTCCCACTTCTTTCTTTCCTTTTTTTATTTTGTTTTATTGTTTTTATTGTACCTTGGGCTCTGGGATACATGTGCACATCCTGCATCCTGCAGGATAGTTGCATAGGTACATACAGGCCATGGGGTTTGCTGTCTCCATCCCCCCCAGGATCCCCCCACCCGGCCCCGTTGCCTACTTCAGGAATTTCTCCCCGTGTTATCCCTTCCCATCCTCCTTGCCCCCCATTGTCCCTCCTCGCCCCCCATTGTCCCTCCTCTCCCCTCCCCTTCACCCCTTCACCTAGCCCAGTGAGTGTTGTTCCCTTCCCTGTGCCCACGTGTTCTCATTGTTCATCACCTGCCTATGAGTGAAAACATCCGGTGTTTGGCTTTCTGTTCTTGTGTCAGTTTGCTGAGAATGATGGTTTCTAGATTCACCCATGTCTCTAAAAAGGACATGAACTCATTGTTTTTTATGGCTGCATAGTATTCCATGGTGTATATGTGCCACATTTTCTTTGTCCAGTTTACCATTGATGGGCATTTGGGTTGGTTCCAGGCCTTTGCTATCATAAACAGTGCCACAAGAAATATATGTGTGCATGTGTCTTTATAGTAGAACGATTTATAGACCTCTGGGTATATACCCAGTAATGGGATTGCTGGGTCAAATGGAATTTCTATTTCTAGATCCTTGAGGAATCGCCACACTGTCTTCCACAATAGTTGGACTAATTCACACTCCCACCAACAGTGTAAAGTGTTCCTTTTTCTCCACATCCTCTCCAGCATCTGTTGTCTCCAGATTTTTTAATGATCGCCATTCTAACTGGTGTGAGATGGTATCTCACTGTGGTTTTGATTTGCATTTCTCTAATAACCAGTGATGATGAGCTTTTTTCATGTTTGTTGGCTGCACAAATGTCTTCTTTGGAAAAGTGTCTGTTCATATCCTTCTTTTCAAGTGGAAGTAGATGGAGAGGAATGCCATGCCTGGTACCTGTCTTGGGCATTCCTTTATATCTGCTCAAACTTTTTTTTTCTTCACATTTGCTGAGATAATTAATTATTTTAATCATAAGGTGAAGAAATAGGTTTCTAAAAGAAATATTTTACTCCGCTTTCTTCACCTGAATTTGTAGACATTTGTCTGAGTAAGTTATGTGTCAGCAGGTATGGCTAAATTGGATTTTACAGAAGAAAAACCATCTAAATAAGGTTATTATGTCTGAAGAACTTGCAATACTTTATGTCAATCCAGAAGGAGACGAGCTAGATTAACTGATTACAGCCAAATCGGGGTAGTTTTCATGGGCTGCAGCTGGTGAACTTAGCTTCTTCTGAATCTGATTCTGGCTCACAATCTCATAAAATGGCTCCTTAAAAAAAAATAAGTATTCGCTTTAGACATGAGCTTGACAGATATCCCTGAGCCCTTTCCATATTCTTCTGTCATCCGGCTTTAGACAAAAACGTTCTTTGTGCTCTAGTAGCTTTGGTGCTTACCTACTAGATCATCCTTACCAATTTTCCAAAGCTGATTTGCATACTGGAGACCTTGCAAAACTCTTGAATAATAACTGCTTTTTTAATAGCCAAGTGCATAGTTTTAAGTTGATCTGCTACTATAATAACTTTCCCCAGAACCTAGTAACTTCTTCTGAAAATGAAAACAAACTTAAACACAGCCGACCCCATCTGCTTGCAATGATTATGAAATAGGTTTGTTTGTTCGCTTGCTTGCTTTTTTGGTTTTTAGTAGTTCCACCACTTTCCCTGTTACTTTGTTTCAGCAAAGAAAGAGGAGAAAAGAATTTTGTTAGAGGATCCTGGCACCCTATCATGGGCAGTAATCCTGCTTAGAGTGTCTGGTTAGCACATCTCTGAAATATTGAGTGCTCACTGCCCATATTTCCTGTCTTCCTATTCTAGATTCACTACCACTTAAAATCTTTTTTAAAAATCTCTGGCAAATCATAATCTTTAAAAAGTACACCTGCCGTTTTTTATTTTATTAAGGATGCTTTTTTCCTTTTAACCAAAAGGGAAACAGATAAAAATAATTTAAAGTTTATTTTTATTTATGTATTTATTTTGAGACAAAGTCTCACTCTGCCACTCAGGCCGGAGTGCAATGGCACGATCTTGGCTCACTGTAACCTCTGCCTTCTGGATTCAAGCGATTCTCGTGCCTCAACTTCCCTGATAGCTGGGATTACAGGTACCTACCACCACATCTGACTATTTTTGTATTTTTAGTTGAAATGAGGTTTTCCCATGTTGTCCAGGCTGGTCTCAAACTCCTGACCTCAGGTGATCTGCCAGCCTTGGCCTCCCAAAGTGCTGGGATTACAGGCATGAGCCACTGTGCCCACCCTAAAAGTTTATTTTTTCAAATAAGTTTTTTAAAATTTAACATTTGAAGTGCTTACATTTCTGATTGTCACATAGACCAAATATTTTAACTTCTTAGTATAGGATTTCTATTTGTTATTTTGTCAGCAATACTCCTTGAAGAAATAATAGGAGAGTTCAGGAAAAGCCCTGTGGTCCAAGAACATCACATTCTTAGAAATGCAGATTGTCCATTTGTGTGCCAAAACTTCAAAATATCCTATTGTGGAAAAATGTGCTTAATTTTATTTAAACTAGACTTTCCCAAATCTATTTGACAATTTTTTTAACTTTATTTTAGGTTCAGGGGTACATGTGCAGGTTTATTATATAAGTAAATTGTGTGTCATGGTGGTTAGGTGTACAGATTTTTTTGTCACCAGGTAATAAGCATAGTACCAAAAGGTAGTTTTTGGACCCTTACCCTCTTCCATCTCCCCACCCTCAGGTAAGCCCCAGGGTCTGTTGTTCCCTTCTTTGTGTCCGTGTGTATTTGATGTTTAGCTTTCACTTACATGTGAGAACATGCGGCTTTTGGTGTTCTGCTCCTACGTTATTTTGCCTAGGATAATGACCTCCATCTCCATTACGTTTCTGCACACAACATGATCTCATTCTTTTTTATGGCTGTGTAGTATTCCATGGTGTATATGTACCACATTTTCTTTATCCAGTCTACTGTTGATGGACATTTATGTTGATTCCATGTCTTTGCTATTGTGAACATACATATGCCTGTGTCTTTTTGGTAGAATGATTCATATTTCCTTGGATATATACCCAATCATGAGATTGCTGGGTCAAGGGGTAATTCTGTTTTAAGTTCTTTAAGGAATCACCAAACTGCTTTCACCATGGCTGAACTCATTTACATTCCCACCAGCAATGCCTAAGTGTTTCCTTTTCTCTGCAGCCTCACTAGCATCTGTTATTTTTTGACTTTAGTAACAGCCATTCTGGCTGGTGTGAGATGGTGTCTCATTGTGGTTTTGATTTGAATTTCCCTAATGATTAGTGTTGTTGAGCATTTTTCATATGCTTGTTGGCTGTGTGTGTCCTCTTTTGAAAAATGTTTATGTCCTCTGCCCACCTTTAATATGGGATTGCTTGTTTTTGCTTGTAAATGTTTTTGAGTTCCTTATAGATGCTGGATTTTAGACTGTTGTCAGATGCATAGTTTGCAAATATTTTCTCCCCAAGGTATGCATTAATTTTTATTATAAGAAATCTACTTACATGCTTTGTATTTCTTTCACCTAGCAAAAGACCTAATTTTTGGTAGGCATTAAATGCATATTTTTATGAATATATAAAGTAGATGATCAACTGTATATACTTAATTGAAAGACAACCAACACATTTCTTGTCTACCTCTGTCCACTTATTTCCTGAAAAGTTTCTAATTGAATCTAGTTAAATTTCTCATTAAAAGTCTAACTAAATCTGTTGTTTTATTGAACATTGGTATCTATTGGATACCATGCCTCTTACATTTTGCTCTACAAAAATGGAAGTTCCAACACTTTTTTTCCTGCTGCAGACATAAATAAAAATATTCCATGCATGACATACTTCCCTGATACACCCAGGTTTACTATATCCAGAACCATAAATTTTGTTGGGAACTCAATCTGTAATTATTTTGCCATAAATGCTAAGGGAACAACTGTATTCATCAAAATCAACTAATTATGTATTTTTATTTTTATGCATATATTTCTGTATGTTGTAATTATTTCTTTCTCTCCCATCCAAAAAGGCAACTCCACATGCAAGTTAGAATGTTATGATGTGATGAAATATTTGAGTACTTCAATGTTTAGTAATTATTGAAAGGCAAATAATTCCAAGTATTTAGTTGTAAATGTTTTATCACATACGTGACAGTGATTACATTTTGATTTTATTTTCTCTTTTCCTCTGTTTTATCCTTTTTCTTTCATGCCCATTCTTACAATGAGCAATTCTTTACTTATTAACTAAAGGAAGGAAATTGTCAACAATATGTGTAGACCAGTAACTGAGAAACATAAGAAACCTATTTTGTCTCATCTCCACACTCCCCTAAACCCCAGTTTTCTACAATGTGTAAAAGACTTTTGCCATATCCAGTGTGTGAGGGGGAAATTTTAAGGATATCGTGTCTGAGCAGAATAAAAGCTTTGAGTTAAATATTAAGTTGAGTAATAGAAGAAAGTTATGTCTTTGGCACCGCTTAAATTATATACTAAAATGTTTATCTTCTCCACACATCCAAGAACTGATCAAGACCCACAAGTGGGTTCTGACTCACTGCTAGGGAAAGCTATTCCAGAAGTAAATGACAGCAGTCAATATCTGACCCTTGAGATTCTCTTTTAGTAAAACATCTGCTTCAACTGTTGTTCTGCCATTCTTAGTGGAGTTTTCCAATTAGATCTTCTCATAGTGAGCTTGTGATGGCAAATGTATAAATAAATGAGAGTGAAGTCTATATACAGACATACTAGTTTAAGAGGGTTTTTTTTTTTTTAATTTAAATTAGATTCCGCAAAACTGAACATGTTTTTGTCAGGGCACTAAATAAGTTGCTTGGTCAAACTTAGTTTTTTGCTTTTTTTTTTTTTAATTTTATTTTACTTTAAGTTCTGGGATACATGTGCAGAACGTGCAGGTTTGTTGCACAGGTCTATATGTGCCATAGTGGTTTGCGGAACCTATTAACCCATCATCTAGGTTAAACTTAGTTTTGAAGGGCTACTTAAGTCATGTCCATATTATAAGTAAGATCAATTACTAAGTCAGAGAGAACAACTGATGCACTGGAAAAAAAGATGAATCATTATCAAATGATAGGTTATGCTTTTACAGCCATTGAGGGTTATCCAGATGACTGGGTAGGCAGGACTTGAAGAAGGGTAGTAAGGGTGGTGCATTCATTAAAAAGCACTCTTAGGACCACAACTCTGGAAATAGAAGGCAGAACAGATTGTAACGTATTTTACCAAGTTGATAATTTAAACAATAGAGGATGTGGGGTACACATGATTTATTAGAGGATTAATTATGGAACATATGACTGTGTCAATTTTATTCATTTAGTCAACATTTGAATGTCTACTTTAGGCAAGGCACTGTGACTTTCCTGGATGTAAAAAGATTAATACGATTTTGTGCTTAATGTCAAGAACCTTCCTTCCTGTTAGGAAATACAGACACAGAAATAACTGATAACATAGACTTTTACATGTCCACGTTGTTCAAAGAGTTCTTCCACATCAATAGGGAATCTAAAAATTACGCAACAGCAAAGCATATGGGCAAATATAAGGGACCTTTAAAGAGGAAGTTGTGTTTATTAACTAATAAATAAGAAAATAAAATATTGAAAGAAAGGAGTTGGGGAAGAGACTAAACACTTTGATCATCAATAACAGCATTAAGAAAATGGAAAGAAAAACCATACACTGGAGAAAATACTTAAAATTAATGCTAATTAATTGAAAAATAATATAATAGATCTACTCTATTGTTCTTGTTTCCTGCTTGCTTGTTATAGCTTTCTCAACATTTTACAATCAAAATATCATATATTATAGATAGTAAGAGATGTAATTCTTGCTTTTCATCCAGATTGGCAATCTGTGCCTTTTAAATATAAGAGTTAAAAACACTTATATTTAAAATAATTAATATAGCTGGACTTTAACACATTACTGTGCTATTTACTTTTTATTTGCCTCATCTTTTTTCCCCCTCTTGTGCTTGTTCTTATTTTGAATTAATAAATATATATTATAGAATTTCATTTTAATTTCTCATTTATCCTTTTAGCTAATACTTTCTGAAATGTTTTAGTGGTTCTGCTAAAGATTATGTTTTTAACTTAGCTTTAATATTAATACTGTACTACTTTATATGAAAATATAGGAATCATAATGGTACAGTTTCATTTACTTCACCTTTCTTTGTGCTATTTTTGTCATTTATATATATATATATGAATCATATATAATATACATATACACATACACATATGAAATCTATACATTCCTTATAAACCCCACAATGTACTGGTCGAGTATTTTAAACTAATTTCTTTTCAACCTGCAGAATTTCCTTAGTATTTCTTATAATGAAGTCAGCTGTCAGCATATTTTCTTCATATTCATTTATCTGAAAATATTTTTATTTCACTTCATTAGTTAAAGTTAACTTTATAGATTCTGTTTTACATAAAATTGATAAATCTTACATAAAATGGATAAATTAGTATATAATCAGATAAATATTGTCAAATGTGTACAACTGTAAAACCACCACATCAATCAAGATACAACATGTTTTTCTCACTCTAGAAAGTTCCTTGTACCTCTTTGAATATAGTCCCAGAGTACCTCTCACCCAAATAATTTATTTGATTTATATCACTATATTTCCCTGTTGTGGAAATTCACATAAATGGGATCATAAGGTATGTACTCTTTGGTGTCTAGCTTCTTTCATGTGGCATGATGTTTTGGAGATTCAGTGATGTTTTATAAATCAGCATTTCATTACTTTTTATTGATGAGGAATATTTCATTTTATCAATATACCATAATTTGTTTATTCATTCACTTACAGAATGATATTTGGATTATTTTATTTGAGGTTATTATAAATTTTTTAAAACTGGTATGTGTGTATAAGTCTTTTGTGGAAGTGTATTTTTATTTCCTTTGAGAAAAACTTTTGGAAAAAGTTTCTGGGTTCTATGATAAGTGTATACTTAACTTTAAGTAAACTACAATAAAATCATCACAGCTATGGTACCATTTTACACTACTATTAGCAAAATTTGAGTTTAGTTGCTTCACATTCTGGCCAACACTCTTTTTATTGTATTTACTCTCATGGTTTTGAAATAATACTATGTCATTATGGTTCCATTTTGCAATTTTCTAATCACGAATGCATTTGAACAGTTGCTCTTGGCTTATTGGCTATTCCTGTGTCTTTTTGCAGAGTTGTAAGAGATGGTTATATATTTTGGATATAAATCCTTTAACAACTGAATACATTACACATATTTTTCTGATGTCTGTGACTAGAATCCTTTTCTTTTTTTAGAGATGAGGTGTCACTCTGTTGCCTAGGTGGGTGTTCTGGGGCACCTTCTTAGCCTACTACAGCTTTGAACTCCTAGGCTCAAGCAGTCCTCCCACCTTGGCCTCCCAAAGTGCTGGAATTACAGGCATGAGCAACTGCACCCAGCCTCATTTTCTTACTAGTGTCTTTTGAAGAGCAAAAGTTTTCAATTTTAATGAAGTCCAATTCACATATGTTTTTCCCTAGTCAAGATTACTAGAATTTTGTTTGTAAGACATCCTTGACAACTTCAAGATTGCAAATATTTCCTGCTACTTTTTCTAGAAACTTTACATCTGAGGTACATATCTAATTAATTTTGTGTATGATATAAGGTAGAAGTCACAGGTAATGATACCCTCATACAAATATCTAGTCATTGCAAGACTACTTGTTTGAATGACTGTCTTCTCATTGAATTAGGTTGACACTATTGTTGACTATCAGTTAGTCAACTGATAGTCTAATTCTGGACCTTTTATTTTATACCAATTATTTATGTGTATATATTTATACTGTTACCACACAGTCTTGTATACTGTAGCTTTATAGTAAGTTTGAAGACAGGTAGGGTAGATTGTCCAGATTTATTCTTCTTTTCAAATTATTTTTTGCTATTCTACTCTTTTGCCTTTTGGTGTTTTTTTTTTTTAGAACCAGCATGTCAATTTCTACCAGAAAAATAATCATTGGGATTTTGATTGGGATTTTGATAATCTAGAGATTAACTGGAGAATAACGGACTCTTATTACTATTATGCCTTCCAGTCCATGGACATATTATAGTTCTCTATTATTTAGGTCTTATTTAACTTCTCTCAGCAATGTTTTGAACATTATTTGTTTAATTTATTCATGAGTTTTTAAATGTACTATGCTATTGGATATTAAATAATTTAAAATGTAATTTTCCAAATTTTTATTATTAGCACATAGAAATGACTATTTTTGTATATTGGCTTTGTATCCTTTAATATATATATATATATATATATATATATGTCCCTAAGAACACACATACATCCCTCAGAACATACACATATCATCCAGAACACACAGGTGACACTGTCAGATTAACCCAACACCCGTCACATTCATATAATCCTAGGAACATGCATGTATCCCTCAGAGTGCTCATATCACCTGCAATGCCTGTGACATCGTCAGACTGATGCAGCACCCATCACATACATATAACCCCTGGAACACGCATGTGTCCCTCAGAACACACATATCACCCAGGGTGCAGACATGTCCTTTGGAGCCCACCCAGAGCATCTGCAGCACAAATGATGGGACCCCAAGGCTCTCGCCTGGCTGCTGGGTTCAGTCTATGCCGGGCTGGGTTTGGGCTGGATTCTGGCTGGTTTTGGCCTCTGTTATGAAGTGTGATGTTGTTTCTGCCTTTCTGATGGGTGTTGACACGGTTGTTTGAAAAGCGGTTGACTTCCCAGTAGTGTCATACTTCTGGGAAACTTGCAACTGCAAGAAGTATATGTATGTAGTTGGAATATATATATATATGTATTATATATATGTAGTTAGAAAACCCAACTCCAGCTTAGTAGGTCTATTCATGATCACACCAGGGAAGGTAGAACACATGGGCTTGGTGATTGTGAAGGTGGGATTTAGTAATGGGAGAATAAAAGTTTCTCTTCTATTTGACTCCATTTTCTCAGTTAAATGAGAAGAAAAGCCAACAGTTGAAAACAGGGTGTAAGTAGGCTTGAGTTAGAAGAAGATGGAAAATATTATTTGAGGGGTATGTGAACCACCTAACAACATGAAATAGCTGGACTTCAATAAAGGATATTATCGAATTTACCTTTCTTTATTGCTAATATTATCTCTATTTTCTTCCTCTCCAAGTGTATTTTCAAAACAGAGGTAAGATACTTTGAATATACACTTTTCACATCTCCAGATCTAAATTTCTAAATAATATAATAATAATTAATTTGGAAAGATTAAGTCAATTCAACAAGAATAATTGGATTTTATTTTAAACTACCTTTGCATCTCATTAAATTCTGAGACCTCATACTATTGTACTGGTGGGTTACTCAGTTTCTTTCATTTTAGGAAAACCTGACTGTAGCCTAAGGTTTCCTGACCTGAGATACTTAGAGTAGTAACTACTAAGGGGTAGCTCCTGGCTTTTGTTAGTCTCTTATTTTACCTTCCGGAATCTTTATCACTCAAGGAGTCCTGTAAAGACATACAATTCTGCTGCTTCTTGGATCATGAGAATCTACCAAAATCTGGTGATCCAAGGCTTTGTGCACTGGGTTCTGTCCCCCCAACTTCTCTGGGGTTCTACTTAACTGACATGAAGCTAGGAGATAGCATGACTTTCCTCTACAGAGAGCATCCTCCTGAAAAGTCTATACCTTATCCCATTTCTACATCCAACTCTGTCCTGGAGAGCTGTCCCTTCTAGCTCCTTTCCCACTAGAGGGTCCTAGATGGTGGTCCTCCTATTACATCACTTTCCTGGATTAAACATCATCCTATTTATCATATTTATTTGCTCTTTACTTTTTTCACTAGATCTCATATTAGAACAACAGCACCAGTATCTAAAGTACCAGTCCATCCCAACTCATTTACTAGTAGAAGAATATTTTAACTATAGTTATAACGATCCATGAAAGAACCACTCCATTGCACAAACTATGTAAAAAAGGCACAACATGGATTGTGTGAAATGGACAAAGACTATTTCTTTTCCCTTTTTTTCTTTTCACCTTTTAGCATGTGAAAAAATTGAGTTTCTGCAAATTCATGAAATATGCTAGATCACATAGGATGTAATAATTTCTGAAGGGCTG
Organism: Cebus imitator; assembly: GCF_001604975.1. NCBI lineage: Eukaryota > Metazoa > Chordata > Mammalia > Primates > Cebidae > Cebus > Cebus imitator. Next base: position 6,344,251 of record NW_016107329.1, read on the forward strand.
ACTCAAACCTAGTTCCTCTGTTCCCAGAAAAAAAATTATCTTTCCACCATAATCACATTTAAGCCCATTCTTGAAATAAAGTACCATCTGATCTTTGACAAACCAGACAAAAACAAGCAATGGGGAAAGGATTCCCTGTTTAATAAATGGTGTTGAGAAAACTGGCTAGCCATGTGCAGAAAGCAGAAACTGGACCCCTTCCTGACACCTTACACTAAAATTAACTCCAGATGGATTAAAGACTTAAACATAAGACCTAACACCATAAAAGCCCTAGAAGAAAATCTAGGCAAAACCATTCAGGACATAGGTGTAGGCAAGGACTTCATGACCAAAACACCAAAAGCATTGACAACAAAAGCCAAAATAGACAAATGGGACCTAATCAAACTCTGCAGCTTCTGCACAGCAAAAGAAACAGTCATTAGAGTGAATCGGCAACCAACAGAATGGGAAAAAATTTTTGCAGTTTACCCATCTGACAAAGGGCTGATATCCAGAATTTACAAAGAACTAAAACAGATTTACAAGAAAAAAACTAACAAGCCCATTCAAAATTGGGCAAAGGATAGGAACAGGTACTTTACAAAAGAAGACATACATGAGGCCAACAAACATATGAAAAAATGCTCACCATCACTGGTGATCAGAGAAATGCAAATCAAAACAACATTGTGATACCATCTCATGCCAGTTAGAATGGTGATCATTAAAAAATCTGGAGACAACAGATGCTGGAGAGGATGTGGAGAAGTAGGAACACTTTTGCGCTGTTGGTGGGAGTGTAAATTAGTTCAAACATTGTGGAAGACAGTGTGGCGATTCCTCAAGGACCTAGAAATAGAAATTCCATTTGACCCAGCAATCCCATTACTGGGTATATATCCAAAGGATTATAAATCGTTCTACTATAAGGACACGTGAACACGAATGTTCATTGCAGCACTGTTTACAATAGCAAATACCTGGAACCAGCCCAAATGCCCATCGATGATAGACTGGACAGGGAAAATGTGGCACATATACACCATGGAATATTATGCAGCCATCAAAAATGATGAGTTTGTGTCCTTTGTAGGGACATGGATGAACCTGGAAACCAACATTCTCAGCAAACTGACAGAAGAGCAGAAGATCAAACACTGCATGTTCTCACTCATAGGTGGGTGTTGAACAATGAGAACACATGGACACAGGGAGGAGAGCACTACACACTGGGGTCAGTTGGGGGGAAATAGGGGAGGGATGGTGGGGGTTGGGGAGCTGGGGAGAGATACCAAGGGGAGAGAAGCCAGATGTAGGTGATGGGGTGGAAGGCAGCAAATCACACTGCCACGTGTGTACCTATGCAACAATCTTGCATGTTCTTCACCTGTACCCCAAAACCTAAAATGCAATAAAATAAATAAATGGGGGAAAAAAATTATAAGTTCAGATGTTTTCAAAACTGAATTTCCAAAGAGGAGAAAATGGGCAATCCATGTCCCCAAACTTTAGGCACAGTCACATGATTCTCTGCATGTGTGGAAGAAGGCAACGACGCTAACATTTAATCTCTACTGCATTAGAGGATGATGACTGTAAGTTTATTTCATATTAGCATTCATTTTATAGATTTTCCTCTCTGACTAGAAATATCGCTTGAACTCCACTCACCATGGCAACAAAACAGCTGAAGATTCTTACAGCTTGCCTAGTGAAGAAAAATACTTGAAAATATCCTTTGATGCTAAAATTGGTTTTGTTTTCACAGTAACACATGAAGCAACTGAGGGACAAGGGATAGCACCATATATTTCAAAAGATGGATTCACCCAGAAGGAGCATTGAGGGTATACCAGAAAGACAGAAAAAGAATGTAGGAATGGAAAGAAGAAAGGAAGGAAGGAAGGGAGGGAGGGAGGGAAGGAAGGAGGAAAGCAATTAAGGCAGACCACAGCATATTTATACACTTGAAGGCACATTTATCCACACATGTGCTCCCAAAAATCATTCCTCATCCACATCATTTTACACACTTTGTTGTTGGATATCTGCTGTTTATTTGGCTGTTTCCTACAATTGGATTGCTATTTCCTTGAGAGCAAAGACCATGCCTTATACATCTTTGAACTCGTATTGTTCTTCAGTGTGTGCTGGGTAAAAACAACTAAATTAAGATTTTTATCAAATAATAATAAATGAAAAAAAGAAACAAAAAACAGTTAACTTCAAATAAAATTAAAATTTTTGGCATGAAAGTAATAGTAAGAGTAGAATTTTTCTTGAATATATTATTTCTGGTGAAATATATTAACCAGTCTATTTTCCTTTTTTTCTGAGGATTGATTGCACAGTCCTTCTGTCAAAGGGTATTTGTGGAGGAAGTTAATAAATACCTGATAAACTGAATGAAACTAAGCACATTTGGAAAGGTAAATGCATTACCAAAAGGGTAAAGGATTACAAAAAGTCATATTGAATGACTATTTTTATCATGAGAGTCTTTGTTTGTATATAACTGAGATCTGATTACATATCTTAAAGAATGGATAAGTGGTAGGTTACCATGTGTTCTTTGAAAGAGAAAATTTTTCTCAGAAACTTCATTTTCAGAGTCTAATGACCATGTTGATATTACTCTGTTCTTGGCCACTAGTCATCAACAAATAATGGTTTCCATTTTGAGAGAAGTAAGTCAGTGATGTACTATCAAATGCTTAACAATCAACTTTCCAGGAGAAAAAAAAAAAACAAAAAAAACAAAGCTTGTGCTTTTAGTATTTGCCAGCTTCCATGGTGTCAGTACTCCTATCATGACCAAACTCAGGATATAAACACAAGGTCATTGAATGCAGAGTTGAGAAGAAATGCGCGCTAGTGCAATACGGTGGTGTAGCTCCATCACATAGATGCAGTAGATGTAAATCATCTCAAAAACACAGATAGTAACAACATAATTAAGAAGTGATGAATCTTGACTATTTATTATTTTTAACATAATTTATTTAATTGTAAGTTTATATAATTTAATAAAGGTTGCATTTAAAAACTTGTAACATTCACCTCTTCCCTGTGGAGAAGAGACAGCTCTGGCACACCACAAGATACTGACTCTGTAGTTTTGCCTTAGATTACAGTGAGCCAGAGGTATGATGCAATATTATTTAACATGTCAGCTCCTGGCCTGAGTAAGGACGTGTGCAGTCTTTGCCTTATTGTACAATGGTGAGGCAGACACACAGCAACAGGTGTGCTGTGCCCTGAAACTGTAAAACAAAGGTTAGTGGGGAAACAGAGGCAGAGAACTAGCAGAGCACAATGTTCCCATGTTCTTTTGTCGTTCTGTGGGGAAGCAGCTTATGTTGGGCAGAGCTTACCATACCAAGGAAGTACACCAGTAGAGAGACCCAACCCTCCACATTACTCTGCATATTACAGACATAGGAGGGCAGAGAACATGCAGTCTACTGGGTAACAGTGGGTGCTTCCTGCTATGGATATAACTTTATCTGAAAACAAGAGTTTCTGGAGATGTTCTTCCATTGAATCAACTTGGACATGCTGAGCTAGATTCTCACCAGAAAAGAAGGAGGAAATGAGGATTTAGAGCATTCAGAATGTTCAGGAGCATTCAGGAAGCTTTTCTTCACCCCACACCAACTTAGAAGGTTGTCAAAGTAAAATAAATGTGGTTCCACAATGTAATTGTTTTTTTCTCTCACTAGATTGTAGCTTTCCCAGGTCATCCAATTTTCCCATATGATGTAGTCAGAGCCCAGAAGTTCTTGGATATCCTTATGAAGTAGGTAGTAGGGTTAAGGTCTTCTTGTGAATTCTGAACCATTGAAAGGAAAGGGTGATTTCACAGTCAAAGCTGTGCCATTGATGGCCTGGTCAGAAGATGAAAAGAAGTAGAGGTAACTGAGAGAGGGTTAGGGAAACCAGCAAGAACCCGGTGTGTAGGACGATCAGGCTTTCATCAAGCTAAAAGGAAATGGGCTACATGCTTTATCAACCATAGTCCTTAGCAGAATTTCCAGCAGAATGACCAGAAAGTAACTTTAAACAACTACTCTACAGAGATCAGTTGGAAAGCACAGAACACAGTGGTAAGTGGAAGACCCCTACTCTTGTACTACCAAGTGATAGAGCAAGCCCCTCAGACACAAAGCACCATCTAGGATAGAGGAATGAGGATGAAGGTAATATTACAGACTGAACAATTTCCCCTAAAATCATTGAACAATTCCTCAAAGGACTGTTTAAATTATCCCATGAGACTGAGTTTAATACATTGGTTTTAAATTACATTTTTCCAATTCCTAGTGGGAAGGGAAGCTATAAAGTAAGGGGATAACTTATAAAGAAGAAAGAAAGAAGCAAAATCTCCTTTGCCCATTTGAGTGTGGTATTGATAACTCCATGACTTTACTATAAAATATTCTTAGCCTCAATATTATTCCACCCACTTTGATGTACAAGATACTATATTTTCCTTATTAATATTTCAACATAGAGTTATTTCAGCATTCTTCAAATAGTGGTGGAAACCAATTAATGTATGGAAATCTCCTTCCCCCAGTTATTTTTCAATTGAACAATTGAAGAAGATGAAATTTACAAAAAACAGTAAGTGTCTTTCTCAGAGACAAAATGATCATTGGATGATGAAACTAGTACATAGCTCAAGTCTCTCAATGCCTACTGTAATGTCATTCCACTTAAGTTTGTTACTCCCATTTACTAAAAATAGCTATTGGGCTGCTACCCATTTGTTCAAAGCCTAAGAACCCAGTTCTTTTAGAGAATTTTCAGCCAATGTTCACAGGAGACTCTCTTCCTCTTCAGCTCTTCATTGATTTAATTGGTGCTTTTTATAATACTTTAAATGCAGGATTTAGAAGGACCAGGATCAGCTATCAGAGGGAAAAAAAGGTTGTTCATCAAAGTTCCTTTCATTTCTACAAAGGAAAATATTAATAACTTATATATTTCACCTGAGCTGATTTGGTAGTTTCCTGCTGGTGAAACATCTGGAACTAAAACATCTTTCAGGTGACTCTGTTTGACAGCTTTCCCCAATTCTTCTAAAGTAATCTTCTAAAGTAGTTCTTCTAAAGTAATGTCTGTTTAGAATTCCTGTATCTTCTTTGATTAGTATTGGTAGATTGCCAGATTTCTAAAAAATTCTGCATATCACCCATGTTTTCAAAATTATTTCCTTAGCGTTGAATCAAAAGCCTCATGAATCAAAACCCCTTTTGTCTGTGGTTAGTTTCCTCATCATGTCTTGTCCTGAATAGTTGTGTTTTGCTTCCCACCACTTTTTTTCTTTGAAAGTTAGCTAATGATTTCTGTACTTTATTGTATCTTGTTTTACTTCAAATTTCAAGCTCTTAGATACATTTATTTTGACAATTTTATTAATGTCTGCCTTTATCTTTACCGATATTTACCTTTTACTCTCAATTTTTTGTCTTTTAGGGATTTTTTGTTATTTTTCTAACCCCTTAAGTTGGATTTTGGGCTAATTATGTCTTCTCAATTGATAATGCAATTATTTATTGCTGTATATTTTTCTGGAGTGTGGGTTTGGCTCTATCTAATGTAATGTCATATTTTATTATAATTACTTTGGAGATATTGTACAACAATCCTTTCTGCTACTAACTCTCTCCCCTCAGCCTTAACCAAAAGCCATTTAAAGAGAAAGCTCAAATTTTAAGTAGTAGGCCATTTTATTTCCTAGCTTTTCTTTATTTATTGTTATTGTATTTTGATAAGAAAATAATGTATTTGTCATAATGTATTTTCTTCTTGTATAAATGGTTTGAGGTTTTCTTTGTTAATTTTTGTAGCTATTTCAAGATAAATGGTCACTTCATTGATGAGTCAATAGCAGGTAATGACTGTTGAAAATAACAGAGATTCTATAAGGATAAACCAAACATCATTTAATTATGAAAAGATACAGATATAGCAACTCAATACTGGCAGGTAGCAAAATGATCAGTAATATTCTCACAAACATAGTGAACATTTGGAGCTAAAATTCCTCACTACAGAAAGCAAAGCTACAGATGACAACATGTAAATGAACAAAGGTCACACTAAAACTCCTTAAAGTATAAAAATTTCTCTGTGATTCCAGTTTGGTATATATTAAGCTTTAGAAATACTGCTAGTATTCACATCTGAATCCATGCCAGAGAATATCTCATCTCGGCTAGGTGTGTCATCAGTCTCTGAGATATCCTGTGCAATTTATCACTTCAGGAAAATAGCACCCTCAGACCTGAAGAAGTCCTCATCTGTCACTCACATACTTGGGTTGTACAATCTGGCCTGAGACAATTCCTGATTTTGTTGTCTGAGAATCAGGATGGGGGCAATTTTCCAAACAACTGTAAGAGGCATGATTAAAATGTCTTAGACTAGTTGCAGTGCTCCTTGGACTCGTGGTTGGGCATATGGTTACTTAACAAAAAGGCACATGCCCTGTTTTCAGAGCATATCATTCACTGTATTGATATAGATCTTTTTATTCATCACATTATGTAGGTCTTATTTATCATTATTTTGTCTATATGCTATGCTGAAAGAAAGATATGAATCAAATTGCCTACTGCATTGTTTCCATTTCTCTTTATATTATTTGTGGTTTTGTTTCATAAATGTTTATGATATTTTATTACATGCATGGATATTCATAACTATTAGATTTTAGTTGCAGATTGCATACTCGATCAATATGAATTGCCCTTCTTTTTGTCCTATGGCGTTTAATAACTCTAAATTTAACGTTGACTGGTATCAGGACTCTTGATCTCAATCCGTGCCTGGCATGCTATGTCCATCTTACTATTATAAGTCACTTTGCTTTCTTAACTTACATACAGTAATATGTAGTTGCATTTTATTCTGTAATTCCAACTGGGAGTGTTGGTATAATAAATGCGGTGGTTCTTGATACAATAAATGTGGTGGCTCTTGGTTTTGAATTCATATTTTGTCACTATGTTACTGTTTTATTATTGTTTAAAGTTATTTTTTAACTTACTACCTGTTTTGTTTGTGTTAGAGTCTGTGTGTGTGTGTGTGTGTGTGTGTGTGTGTGTGTGTGTGTTTTCTGATTGCTTGGAAGATTTGAAATTTTGTTCTCTTGGCAAAACTTACAACTGAAATTTTATGTTATACATGTACTCAAGTTTTACTTTTCTCTAACAAGTCAAATAATTACATAAAGTTAAAAACAAATGCAAGAGACATCTTGTAAAATAAATGCAGAATTAATAAATGTTAGTGAATAGTAGTTATGTAGTGATATTAAGTTATTTTAGTTATAAGGACTTCTTGCCACAAGCTAATCCTTTCTACATTACAAATTTTGCTGGTACTCCACCTCAATGTGTGGTTGTGTGTGTTTCTTTAATCTGTTCTCAGGTAGACTGAGGGAACTGGAATTCATGAGTGAGGCTTCATTGAATTTTGATGCCAAGAAACATGGTACATCTGAATGAAAATAAGTCACAGTATGGTTGGCATAATTTGACTTTTCTTCTTTTGCTGACTGAAGCCTTCTCCTACAACAATTTCCCCTCCATCCCTAGCTCCCTACTCTCATCTCCTTTACATTCTCTAAGACAAACCCAGAGTTTGTGTAACTTGTTTTCCCTTTCCTTCTTGCCTCTCCTCAGACACTGACTTACTGTTAATTTATCAGTTCGTGCTATCCATCACACAACTCAATTTTATAGAGAGAATATAGTGAAAACTGTAGTAACTGAAGAGGAAGTAGAGCATTATAAATACTCAGCACGTGCTTCGAATCAAAACCTGATTCTCGAACAAACAACTATCACTGCTGAGACATTAATCCTATGAAGCACCAGAAGAGCTCAAAAGCTTTTAAAATTTTGTGCATATAAATGCAAGGAGAAAGAGCTGAGTGCAAGCACAAATGATATATAATTTTAAAATATCTAAGCAAAGAACAAAAGATGACTCTCAAGCTCTTAGCATTATTATGTTAGAATACTTAGTATAGTGTTGCTTAATAAGAAGAAAAAGAATGTATTTATCTGAAAAATAACTTTTCAGAATACTAAATGGTTATTCATTTATTCATCTTTTGATTCATTAAGTATAAATTGAATGTCAACAATATTCTAAGGAACATCATCAATATGAATATGGCATAGCCTTTTAAATACTTATATAATTTATAATAACAAAAGGAATTTATGTTCTTATAGAAAATACAGAAAAATGATTTAGAAGAAGAAATAAAAAAATATAGCATAGCGAATAGATAGGCAGACAGAATTAATGTCGTATTCATTGTATTATATCACTTTCCATTTTTTAACTCATGTGAAAAATAAACCTAATTTAAGCATTTACATTACATTTATATATTTTATAGGCTTTTCCCCCTTACTATGAAATACAATAAGTTTTCCATGTCATTAAATGGTGAATTTAGTGCTTAATGCTAATCTACTTAATAAGTAGATACATCTAATTTCCTTAAATGGCCCAATATCTTCGTACGTTTACAATGAATCCTACTCCTCTACATTATGAACAGTTCACAGACTTTTTCAGCTCTCCTTCCTGTAAAATGTTTCAACATAAATTTAGCATATAAATATGTATATATAAATTAGACAAAAATGTATACATCCTTGTTTAATTCATAAAAGTAATTTTAATTATTTTTCTCAAAATTATATAAAGAACTAGATGAGAAATTTAAAAAAAAAAACTTACAGTGAAAAAGTTTTACTGAAAAACTTCTGTGTCCCCTTTGAAGACTAATTTCACATTTCACTAGTGTGGGTATGGAGTAGCTCTCACTCCAGAGAAAGTTATGCTCTTCTACAAAGTGTGACTATTCTGGGGTTCTGCTGAAAGCCTCCATTAATGAGAATTAAGGATTCTCCAGTGGGTCTGGTTATGGTTTGAAAATTCTTATGACTCGTGTGAGGTTTGAGTAGCGTTTCACTTACCATCCATTTGTCATTTCTTGCCCAGCCTTTTAAAGATCTACCTACTCTATGTAGTATGGGCTAGTATTCAGCAATGTCTCAAGGGTATTTCTGTACCCATCTGTAGTGCTCTTTCACAGTAAGACTCCTTCCCCGCATCTCTGTCCCACGATGTCCAGCCCCTTCAGCCCTTCTAATTTCCTCTCCCCATCTTCTCAATCCAGTGAGAATGTGGGGGTCAGCCTGGATCTCCCTCCTTCTGTTCATGATTCAAAAACTCTCTCAGGCAAACATCTGAATTGTGATCATTGGACTCACTTCATTTGTGTGTTTCCCCATGGTCCCCACAATCACCATCCCAGGCTGCTTGTCATCTTTTACCGGAAACAGTTTTTCCACGTATTTTCTCTATTCTTCAAATTTATGTGACAATAGGTTAAGTTCAGTCCTGTCACTCCATCATGGCTGACAGCAAAATTGTGTGCATTCAAATTGAAGTAAGAACATAAAATTTGAGGGATGAAAGAAAATACCCTCCCAAAGATGACTGGCTAGATGCAGCTGGGATGTACCTTTTCCATGGGGAGGAACCCAAATGTCAAGTGAGCCTTTACACGTTGAACATATCTTTTGAGAAGAAAACACTGAAATTTAATAGAGAAGCTATGGAAGACACTATGATTGAAGCAAGGAGCAAGCCCTCCTTCTTACATTATGCCATTCCAGGACCAGCCCCTGGCCCAGACTAGACCTAAGAAGGCGAGTGAAGGACCCTGGTGTACTTCATTCCCATGGTAGACTGCTGAGATCCTAGCTACAGGAGTTCTTATCTCTACAGACATTTAGCAAGGGAAGCTTCCTGGGGAATACACGGAAGCACTGCTTGAACACTCATGGAGCCCAAAAGGCATCAGTGTACTTGACAGTTTGAACAAAATGTGAACCAAGGCCCCACCCCCTAAGGCTCTGCCGCCTTTGAACAACTGGGTATAGAAGGAACATACCTCAACACAGTAAAAACCATATGTGACATACTCACAGCTAGTATCTTACTAAATGGGGTAAAATTGAAAGCCTTTCCTCTAAGATCTGGAACATGACAAGGATGTCCACTTTCACCACTGTTATTCAACATAGTCCTGGAAGTTCGAACTACAGTAATGGAACAAGAGTAAAAAAAAGAAAAAAAAAAAAGAGCACGCAATTGGAAAGAAATAAGTCAAATTATCCTTATTTGCAGATGATATAATCTTATGTTTGAAGAAACTAAAGACTCTATCAAAAATCTATTAGAATTAATAAACAAGTTCATAAGAGTCACAAGACATAAAATCATTATACAAAAACCAGTAGCATTTCTATATGCCAACAGTGAATGATCTGAAAAAAAAAGAAAATAAGCCCTATTTACAATAGCAGCAAATAAAGTAAAATACCTAATAATAAACTTAACCAAGAAGTAAAAGATCTCTAAAATACAAATTATAAAATTTGATGCAACAAGTGAACACAAAAAAGGAAAGATATTCGATGTTCATGGATTAGAAGAATCAATATTGTATATGCTATCCAAAGCAATCTATGGATTTAATGTAAACCCTATTAAAATACCAATGACATTCTTCAGATAAGTAGAAAAAACAATCCTAAAATTTATGTGGAACCACAAAAGACAGAGAATAGCCAAAGGTACCCTGAGCAAAAAGAACAAAACTGGAGGAATTGCATTACCTGACTTCAGATTATACTATAAAGCTATAGTAACTAAGAGTGCATGGTACTGGCATGAAAACAGACATATAGACCAATGGAACAGAATAGAGAACCCATAAACAAATCCATACATTTACAATGAACTTATTTTTGGCAAAGTTGCCAAGATCATGCATTGGGGAAATGACAGTCTCTTCAATAAATGGTGCTGGGAAAACTGGATATTTATACACAGAAGAATGAAACCAGACTCCTGTCTCTCACCATATACAAAAACCTAATCAAAATAGATTAAAAACTTAAATATAAGACCTCAAACTATAAAACTACTAAAAGAAGACATTAAAGAAACTTTCCAGGACATTGGACTAGGCAAAGATTTCTTGAGAAATACCCCTAAAACTCAGGCAACCAAAGAAAAAATGGACAAGTGGGATTACATTAACTTTAAAAGCTTCTGCACAGCTATAGAAACAATCAACAAAGTGAAGAGACAACTACAAAATGGGAGAAGATATTTTTAAACTACTCATCTGACAAGAGATTCAAAATCAAAATATATATGGAGATCAAACAGCTGAATAGGATAAAAAGCTAATAATCCAATTTAAAAATGGGCAAAAATTCTGAATAGACATTTCTCAAAAGACGACATACAAACGGTAAACAGGCATATGAAAAAGTGCTCCACATCACTGATTATCAAAGAAACGGAAATCAAAACGACAGTGAGATATCATTTTATTTCAGTTAAAATGGCTTTCATCCAAAAGACAGGCAGTGACAAATGCTGACAAGGATGGGGAGAAAAGGGAACCATTGGTGGGGATGTAAATTATCACAACCCCTACACCAAACAGTTTGGAGGTTCCTCAAAAAACGACCTTATGATCTAGCTACCCCACTGCTAGCTATTTACCTAGAAGAACGAAAATCAGTATATCAAAGAGACATCTGCATTCCTATGTTTATTGCAGCACTATTCACAAGAGCCAAGATTTTGAAGCAACCAAAGTGTTCATCAACAGATCAGTGAATAAAGAATATATGGTTGAAGAAAGACACACAGACCAACAGAACAGCAAAGGGCACCCAAAAACATATTCATATATTTACAGTGAACTCATTTTTGACAAAGGTGCCAAGACCATGCAGTGGGGAAGGACAGACTCTTCAAAAAATGGTGCTGGGAAAACTGGATATCCATATGCGGAAGAATACAACTAGACCCCTGTCTCTCACCAGACACAAACATCAAATCAAAATGGATTAGACTTAAATCTAAGACCTCACACTATTAGACTACTATAGGAAAACACTGGGGAAAATATCCAGGACATTGGACTGGGCAAATATTTTTTTTTAATACTGCAGAAGCACAGGCAAACCAAAGCAAAAATAGACAGATGGGATGACATCGAGTTTAAAAGCCTCTGAACACCAAAGAAAACAATCAACGAAGAGAAAAGACAACCTATATAATGGGAGAAAATACTGGCAAACTACCCATGTGACAAGGGATTAATAATCAGAATATACAAGGAGCTCAAACAACTCTATAGGAAAAACTCTAGTAACCTGATCAACAGATGGGCAAAAATCTGAACAAACATTTCTCAAAAAAAAGACGTAGAGTCCGGGTGCAGTGGCTCATGCTGTAATCCCAGCACTTTGGGAGGCTGAGGTGGGTGAATCACTTGAGGTCAGGAGCTTGAGACCAGCCTGTCCAACATGGTGAAACCCCATCTCTACTAAACGTACAAAAATTAACTGGACGTGGTGGCGTGCACCTGTAGTCCAAGCTACTCAGGAGGCTGAAGTAGAATTGCTTGAACCTGGGAGGCAGAGGTTGCAGTGAGCTGAGAGGGTACCATTGCATTCCAGTCTGGGAGACTCTGTCTAAAAAAAAAAAAGACATACAAATGGCAACCAGACATAAGAAAAAGTGCTCCACATCACTGATCATCAGAGAAATGCAAATCAAAATTATAATAATATATCATTTCACTGCAGTTAAAATTGCTTATATCCAAAGACAGTCAATAGCAAATGCTGGCAAGGATATGGAGAAAAGGGAATCCTTGTACACTGTTGGTGATAATGTGAATTAGTACAGGAACTATGGAGAACAATTTGGAGGTTCCTCAAAAAACTAAAAATTGAGGTACCATATCATCCAGCTATCCCACTGCTGGATATATACCTTAAAGAAAGGAAATCAGTATATTGAAGAGATATCTGCACTCTATGTGTGTTGTAGCACTTTTTACAATAGCTAAGATTTGGAAGCAATCTAAGTGTTAGTCAGCAGACAAATGGATAAAGAAACTGTGGTACATACACACCATGGAGTACTATTCACCCATAAAAAGAATGGGGTCCAGTCATTGGCACCAACATGAATGGAACTGGAGATCATTACGTTAGCTGAAATAAGCCAGGCACAGGAAGGCAAACATTGCATGTTCTCATTTATTTGTGGAATCTAAAATTTTTTTTAATTAGCTTATGAACATACAGAGTAGAAAGAGTCTGGGAAGGATAGAGGAGAATGGGGAGTGAAGTGGGAATGGTTAATGGGTATCAAAAATAAAAAGAATCAGTAAGACCTACTATTTGATAACACAACTGGGTGACTATAGTCAATAACTTAACTGTACATTTAAAAATAACTTAAAGAGGGTAATTGGATTGTGTGTAACTCAGTGGAACAATGCTTGAGGGGATTCTTCAGGCTGCTTATTTCATATTGCATGCTGGTATCAAAATGTTTCATGTACCCCATACACATATACACCTACTCTGTACCCACAAAAATTAAAAATTAAAACAGTAATAATGTTATCTAAGAAGTCATTGCAAAAGTCACTTTGCAATAATCTGGACTAATAAATTCTTCTGTGGGAATAGGTTTCCTTTACCCACTGACTGCTCAGAGAGTAAGCAGAAACCACACTCTGTTTCCCTTTCCAAACTAAGGCCTAGCGTAAAGGAACACAATCTTTCTCCTTTTCTATTATTTGAAAAGGGAATTTTTCATAGTTTAACACATTCATTAAAAATTTGGTTTTTCTTTATAAATGTAATTATATGTTATTGCTTATAACAGTTAAAATTTGGAAGGAATCCTAATGTCTAAGTACTAGAAAATACCTAATGTCGTCACTCAACAGAATGTCCTGAAGCTACTATAAAACATTTTTATGAACCAGATGTGAATATATGGTTATGCTGGTGATGCACTGTTAAATCATAAAAGTCGAATTATGTATAAAATATGTGTATGTATACACATGTGTATATATGCATATAGATATCATATGCTATTATCATATGAATGTTTACATGTACTCAAGGAAAATAGACATACACCACAAAATTGCACAGAGGCTAACTTTGGTAATAGTTCAGTTTTGTTAGTTCAATTTATTTTTTTCAAAGTTAAAAAATGAATATATATTTGGCTGGGTGCCGTGGCTTCCTCTGTTATCTAAGCACTTTGGGAGGCCGAGGCGGGCGGATCATTTGAGGTCAGGAGTTTGAGACCATCCTGGCCAACATAGTGAAATGCTGTCTCTACAAAAAAATGCAAAAAATAACCGGGTGTTGTGGCATTCGCCTGTAGATCCAGCTACTTGGGTGGAGGAGGCGGAGGTTGCAGTGAGCCAAGATCACGCCACTGCACTCCAGCCTGGGTGACAAAGCAAGACTTTGATTCCAAAAAAAAAAAAAGATACAAATAATGAGCACATATTAATTTTAAATTCAGATAAAAAGTTGTTTGGAACAAGTATTACTAATTCCAGGAGATTGTAATTTATTATTATTCTATGCTTTTGACTCCATTAATCCTATGAATCTTTCAGATGTATTCTCAGTTTTAAGTACAGATTCAAACAGCATTTTTGCTGTTTCTTACACAACGATGTACATATACACACTCATGTATGTGTGTGTATGTGTGTGGATATATGTATGTGTATATATATATATATCTACATTATATTTTATTCTCTTATGTAATTCTGCCATGTGGTTTCTAAATTGCATTCCTCTTTTTAGTGCTCTATTCTCTCTCTTTTTGTAAGCCTTTGGGAACAGCTCAAGGAAGAAGTAGAGGAGATAATTTGTTTTTTATTGTGTGAAAAACACTGACAAATGAAATAAGACAACTTAAAAATGATGTCCCCTTTTGTAATTCTTTAAACTTGATACATTTTATAAACAAAGACCAATTTTGTTTTCAAAGAAAGAACAGAATTCCCCTGGTGATGACTCCTTGAATTCAGATGATCCATTTGATGCAGGGCCAAAATGTCTTCAAAATGTTTCTTGTTGCCAGCTTCACCAAATTTCCCCATACTTCTCAAAATTCCTGAGCTTGACATCAATTCAGACCATCCAACTCCATATACTGCAATGTTTAACCACAAATTTTCTATGATTAGGAAATAAGTTAAAACATAGACAACAAAGATTTTAATCCTGCCGGGCGTGGTGGCTCACATTTGTATATCTAGCACTTTGGGAGGCCGAGGCAGGCAGATTATGAGGTCAGGAGATCGAGACCACACTGGCTAACAAAATGAAAACTTATCTCTACTAAAAATACGAAAAATTAGCTGGGCACAGTGGCACGTAGTCTCAGCTACTCAGGAGGCTGAGGCAGGAGAATCACTTGAACCAGAAAGGCAGAAGTTGCAGTGAGCTGAGATTGTGCCACTGCACTCCAGCCTGGGCAACAGTGTGAGACTCCATCTCAAAAAATATATATATTTCAATCCATCAATTATAAAATTATCTTGACATTTCCATTTTAGTAATCATTTTCAGTGCAAAAAAAAAATGTTTCAGAATGTTTTATCATAAGTGACCATTCATTTTAAATTATCATTTCCTATTGGGAGTAAAAATATGGATATAGGCAACTTAAGTGTTCTATTATTCTCCTTTTTATCCTCACAACTAATGCTCTGCTCTAGACTACAATAATGGACAGTACCCTAGATGACTCATAGACATAGAGAGGAAGAAATAGTAATTATTGAGAGTGTACATTCAGATATTTGCCAAACTTTGTTTTAATGAACACTTAGATGAACTGTGTAGTAGATACTCTGCTACCTTTCACAGACATAAGAAAACTAAGATTTGCACTAGCTGAGAAATTCAACTGGAGTCATGTAATTTATGAGCTGGAAATCATCTTGCAGTTTCATGCTCATTCTAATGCTTATTCTGAGGTAGGAGGTGGGAACTGACTCCAAAGCACGGCTCAAACACTGGACCAAATTGAGGACAAACTAAAATAGAGGTGGGTGGAAGCAGTTTTCCATAAGACACACCCACTGCTAAGCCATTCCAACACCTGGGAATTACCACCCCTTTCCATGGCAATGACCCAGAAGTTACTGCCCCTTCCCTAGAAATTTCTGCATAAACTATCCTTTAATCTACATGTAATTAGAAGTAGGTGTAAATATGACTGCAAACTGCCCTGAGCTGCTACTCCCAGCACACTGCCTGTGGGGCAGCCCTGCCCTACAGGAGCAGTCATGGAGCTGTGACACACTGGAGATGCAACACTGACACTTCAGTAACGTGGTTTCCTTCTACCTTACCACTGGCTCACCCTTGAATTCCTTCCTGAACAAGGCCAAGAACCCTCACAAGCTAAGCCCACTTTGGGGCTCATCTGCACTGCACCAATTCTATCTTTCCTTATAGTTCAGTGAATCTCTCAAACTGCTTAAATTCACCCCAAACCATGTTTCAAAAGCATAGTTCTGAGATACTAGTCCCTGGCTCAAAGTCATCATGAATACCGTTTGCCTTCAAACTAAACTTGCAGACTCACTCAACACTCTTTAAGAACATAGGCATATATTTTAATAGAATAAGACTGCATTGCATGAAGTACATTGCATGTACTCTAATGTTGTATGTTTTTTTTTAATGTGTTGGCACTTAAAGTAAGCCACTCTGCTCTCCACAGCTCTCAAAATGACTTCATTCCTTAAACGTTGTCACACCTGTCCCTGCAGGGTATCTTATCTAACAACCTCTCATGTCCCACTAAACTCATGGAACCTTTAATTCCACATTACATTATAAATATTTGTGCACTCTTTGTGTTGTTGAATTTATACCTCACCTTGTATTAAAAAATTAAAATGCATGGTTTTCTTCAATGATACCCCTAAATAACAGTATTAAAGATATAATAATTAGGAATGTATTCTACAAACATCCAGCTCTGAAGCCATGAAGCATTCTTTCGCCTTCATATCTTCTTCTCCTTGTGCTTTTAAACAATATCTTATTAGATGTGTGGATTGAGGAAATACCTGTTAACTTCATTTCAACTTAAAAAAATCGCTCCCATAAAAATGAGAATAGGATGAAAACACAATTAACTATGGTTTCAAATATTTTATGTTTTTTTAATTCCATTTTTTTTCTAGTGATTAATGCCATCCTCAGAAGATCTGCCCATTTCAAAATAGGAAAGAATTTGATACTCCAATTTACAATATTTGCTTAAATTAGTTTTACTTATATGTAAAATTCTATTTTTAATGATTTTACTTCAATCTTTAATTTTATAATGAGAGAAGAATATGTTCAGTACATGGAGGTGGACATAATCATTCTGTTAGAAGACTCGCCTCTTCAACCCTAAAGTCAACTAGTAAACATGTTTGCAAGCCATTCTGTGATGGGATAAGGCTGGCATTATGAGGCTGGGCTACACTTTCCTTGAACTTCCTTCCTTTCCTCCATGTACCCCAGAGGGTTTCTTCATGGTTCCAGAGACACTCAGGACGGTTCTTTAACCAAACCTTCGACTCATCTTGCTGTGCATTCACCTGTTTCTCTCCTGTACCAACCACACACACCAGGTTTCAATCTTACACCCACCAGGTAACAGGAAGAAAGAGGAGGAAAGAAACACTGAGGAGGAAAGAAACCACTTCCCAAGAAGAAAGAGGATGAAAGAGCCACTGGTCAAGATTGGCTGAGATTGTGTGCTGGATTTAGAGAGCACCCCATTGGCTACAGCTGCCATTCATCTTGCCAGAGGCCATGGCCCTTCCTGGGTGCCCAGATGCAAAGACAGATTGATACAAGGTTGTGAAGGCCTGGCCACCTTAATTAAATGTCAAATAATTACACAGAGCTATTCTATATCCATGGCCTAATTTCCTGCATGTTGGCATTTAGGTTTCTTGAAAAGTATAATCTTGGGGGAGTTTAGCAGGAGAATGTGCCCATGAGGTGAATAATTTCTAGGAATCTAATGTATAGTATGGTGACTACAGCTAATAGTATTGTATTATATACTTGAAATTTGCTAACAGAATAGATCTCAGTTGTGCTCACCACACTCTCTCTCACACACACACACAAATGGAAACTTTGTGAGATGATGGATGTATTACTTGATTGTGATCATCATTTCATAATATATACATATATGTAATCATCACTTTGTCCACCTTAAATATATACAATGCTGTTTATCAATTATACCTCAAAAATGCTGGGGGGGAAAATAAATATCACCTTGGGACCAAACCCTGTGGAAGGAGGGGAGGAAGAGAATCAAAGGAATCTCAGTCCCTCAGAGTGTGCTCCTGTGTGTATGTGTGTACGTGTGCCTGGTGACTAAATGGATTCTGCTCCATTGTGGCAGAAAAAAAGAGAAATTCAAAATGAGGCATGATTACCCTCCAAGTTATTTTCAAGCCTCATGCTTGTAGGAATGAATACCCTATTCCCCATGATGTGCTTATTTCACATTGCATGCCTACATCAAAATATATACCTACTATGTACCCACAAAAATAAAAAATAAAATAAAAGGTATAAAACAAAAAATGAGGCTTGATTATATCAAAGTGATGATATTTCCATGTCTTCATAATATTCTGGAGTTGCTGACTATTGAGATTATCTTATGCTTCTCATGACGCTCTTAGGAAGTAGAAGTCATGAGTCAAGACATCGTTCGTATAATTATGATTGAGTGTCCCTATTTGCACGCTTGCTTATTAGCTTCCTCTACCACTAGGTTGTTGGCTGTGAAAGGACAAGGACATTGTCTGACTGTCCATTAACCAGAATAGTTTGTCACCTGAAATTATCAATAATTAATTATTAATAATGGAATACATTACAAAATTAATATTTCTATATGATTGTGTGAATAAATGATATGCCTGTGTACCAGTCTTTACTATCTGGGGCTCTCTTTTTGTGGTTGTCTTCTTACAGTTTAAGCAAATCAGGCAGTACATTGCCCCAAGACACTTTTGTTAGATGATTATTTCCAGAATGGTGAGGGCTTAAAATGTAGAATCATGTCTACGGCCAAAGAAAGCAAATTGGATGTGAAGAATGTCAAAACCCAGTTTCTTCACATTAGAGCACTGGAAAAAGAATAGACCAAAACTGGGCTATGCTGAACATGTACCAGAGATTGCCTGGTGTCATGTTCTCCCTACCACGTGACTGTTTCGTTGTAGTATATCCCTCTGCTGCCCTTCTTTACTGTAAATTAACATCCGTATTATCACTATAGGTTATTTTGAACATTAGCCTTAATAAGAGAAAGAATATTAGCTTCAGAAGAAATTATGGCAGGCTTTTTCTGACAGCTTCTTGGAAAACAGAAAGAACTATTATGGACTAATTTATATTCTTCCTGTTACAAGTATTTTTCCAGTAACAAATATAACAACTGCATATTGTAGAAAACATAGGAAAGTATGAAGAAAATGATCATTTCTTTCATTCCCACTTGTAACAGAGAATTTTTTCACATTTTCCTATTTTGAGTATTTTTTCTTATGGTGTTTTGTGTGTAGGTGTATGTGTATATGTGTGTGTGTGCAGGTGTGTGTGTGCAGATGTATGCATGGTCTGAATTTATCATACTTAAAGAATGAGTAATGCTACCTTTTACTTTATGTAATCAACATTTCTGCCTTGCAAGCCTTTGAAAAGAGAGCATGCAAGTATTACCAAGGTAACTCCCCTCTTCATCCATCAGTCACCGATAAAGGGAAGATAAAAAGATACAAAGTCCACTTCTCTCAAGCTTATGAGGCACTGGGCTTAGTATTTCTCAGATTGTTGAGACAAAAGGGAGGCCCACCCCCACGCCAAACTGCTGGAGAGAGACGGATGTGTTTGATGACTAACAAAAGGCCTGTGAGAAGTATTAATATATATATGCATATAAGTATACATTTTACTCTTATAGATATGTATATATATTAGGAGATAGAAGCAGAAATGATTGGATTTATAGTGTGGGGGAAAGCACAGACCAAAATGAAAGATGGCTAGATCTAGAGAAAAAGCAACATTACCCGTGAATCGAGTAGTTGAAGACATTTTCAGCCTGTCAAGCCATGAGATGGTTTGCCATACCAGACCTGATTATAAGTACCCTTGGGGATAGTACTTTAGTAAGAAGAGGGTGCATAATAGGAGTCAATGGAAATAAGGGTTTCGTAAAACTTGGTAAATTTAATGTTCTCGCACTAATGAGGGGTGTAACGGAAAGCAAGAAGCGGACACATGTCTGTAGAAATTAGATGTAGAATTCTAGATGTTGTTACCATGCATTGGCTGAGGAGGGGTGGAATGTGTGGGGGTGGAGGAAGAAACCTGTATATGAGAACTGGCAAGCATACTCATTTTTACAGGGGGGTGGGGGGTGGAGGGATGACATGGGCATGATAAACTCAGATTGATGGGAAAATAATTTTAGTATGCCTTAAGAAAGCAAGAAAATGAGTCCTGAAATCAAAAGGTTCGAGAGTCACTGCTTGTGAGGAATGAGCATGATTGAAATAGGGCTGCACAAATCCTCATTGCTAAATCTGAAATCAATGCTGAGGGATAAAGAGCAGGTAGAGGAGAATCAACCCAATGTCAACCTGTTTTTATAAAGCTCACAAAAAAGTAAAACCAAACTATGTGCATAATATTCAGGGATATCTATTACTGAGGTAAATCTCAAAGAAATAGGAAAAAAATGGTTATCACCAAATTAAGAAAGTGTTAACTTTCTGTGAGGGAATGAAGGAAATGAGATCAGGGAGTATCCCATGAGACTCTGCAAAGTACTAATTTCTTCTTTCTTTAGCAAAGTGTTGATTCATTAGGTTCATTTTATTATTTTTTAACTTTGTATTACAAACGCATTTTTATGCATTTTGCCCTTTTAATGCTAAATATAATTACGGAACTTTCTCTCTTTAAATATGTCAGCAATTATAAATCTTCATAAATGAGGAATTCCATGCTAAAAAAGCATTTTCATCATTGCTAACAACAGAAAATTACCTTCATGGAGGTGCATTGTTATTTTATTCTGAGACGTTATGTACATCTGTAACTTATGATGGGTTTCATCAGTTTTGTGCAATGCTTTTTTGATGTTTTATGTATACTGACAACAAATTGTTATGTAAGATTGTCAAACTGTGATAATACCTATTACTTGCAAAGGAGAGGCATATGAATATTTTGGAAACCAAGGTAGACATAATTAAAATACTGTAACTAGTAAAGAAATAATAACTACCACTTGCTTGGTTCTTTAAACTCCTAAACAGCCCTGTGCAATCTAATGTGTTCATAGCTAAAGAGACCATCTTGAATACTTAGAAAGATGTTCTTTTATTTTAGAATGACCTTCATGAGGTTTGGTGGATGTTATTCAATCCCTGTATTCATTCCACTAATACGTATTGAGTCGCCTTCTTCTATAATATGTGAGGCATTATGCTAAGCCCATCACGTGTCATGTTAAATACAACGTTGAAAACAAAGCTATGGGATAGGTATAATCACATGAAATTGAGGTCGATGAGATTCCTGATACACTATAGGTTGTATTAAGTATTTATTTTAAAAATTATTTATGATTGAAAAATAAAAGAATACATTAGAAATTGAACAAAATTCCTCCAATGAATAAGCATTAAAGCTGGGAGCTGAACCCTCTGTTCTCTGAAGCTTTATATTTGTGCTGTCTTCAAATGAATTGTATCTGAATCCCTGGTTCTGGCTGCTGTTTTCAGAACATGCCACAGCTATTTGTTTGTTTGTTTCTTCTGTTTGCATTATGACTGTCCTATACATTAGAAGATTAGTTTAAATGAATCAACCTATTATTAGCCTACTCTAAGATTCCAAGTGATGTCACTCCTGAGTGTTAGAAATAGATATTTGAGTCAGTGCGAAGTCTGTATCAACAAATGCATAAAATGGTTGGGGGTGGTTGATGGGGTGTCTGAGGAAAGAGTGCATGACTAAATCTCATAACAGTATTTTTAAAAATCACATTTGAGATGCAGATTTAACCAAGAGCCTAAACTTTTCACTGACACATGAAGTTTGCCTCAATAATATTCTGACTCATTCTGCACACCATGTTAATAAGTCAGCAGGGAGATATTTTCATGATAAGAAATGCATTGAAGGAATATGAGAGCAAACTGCCTACCTTCATTGATGCCAAAGACACTGAATGTTAAAAATGCAAATAGACACACTCTTTTCTCTGCATGCCTAACACTATGCAAATACAAACTTAGCACAAGGCCCAATACAATGTAACAGAAAGTAAATAAGCAAGCACAATCTCTTGACATATTTTGTGCTTCAGTGATACTAGTCTTCTATTTACAAAGGAATTTCAAAGTTCTGGTTTTCATGTTTATCCCCTGCTGTAAGATGCCTGATTTGGAAGTATTTTTTTTTCCAGTGTGTTTTCACACAAAGCACACATGAGATTACTGATCTAAAATAAATATAAATATTTGTGAAAGCCTACATGAATGTGGTAACCTTTATTATGTAAAGAACATTAGCCAGCACTGCAGGCTAATGTTTAATACACACTAAAGGAAGGAGAAATCATCAAGAATTTAAATTTAATAAGTGATCCATGATATTAGCATATGTTGAATTGTAATGATATTCAGTCATCCTGGTTGATTTTACTATTTCCTAAATGATATTATTTCAGAAGGCTATTGTTTTGACTACTCAAAATATCTTCGTTAGAACTTACAATGCTTATATAAAGAGCATGTATACTAGAATAGTACAGTTGTCATTATGTATGCATAAACACACAAATGTGTACACGAAATAAAAATATTCTAGAGAAAGACATATTTAATTCAGAAGAAAGTTGATAGCATTTTTCTAAAATGTAGTATCTCAAAAGTACAAGCCAGTATTATATAATACTATATATATATAATTTATATTTTACAATGGAACAATATTTGCATAATTGGCTTAAACAAAGCACACTGTTTTTGTGTCATATCCCAAGGTTTCTGAAGAATATGAAAAATATTAGAACAATGCATCCAGAGAAGAAAAAAGCTTCGTACTTGAGATTTATTATTTGTCAGTGGCCTCAGACTCACTCATCTCCAGTATGTCTTCCACACAATCCTCAGAGTTCTCTTTCTAATATGCAAAAGTAGTCACGTCATTGTTTGTTTTTTCCAAATGTGCTCAATGTCTCTTTTCTACAGGATAAGCCACATTTTATATCTTATATATCATAATTGATCTGGTTCTGCCCACTTACATACTCATGTTTTTATTTCCTCAGGTGTAAATAATTGTTTGGGTTCTGGTTTTCTTTTGTTTCTGTCCTTTTTACTGCTCATAATCCATTTTGAATGTTATTCTTACGTAATTTTGAAATAACTTGAATTTCAATAATTCATTTTATTTGCTGAGAAGGAGTTTAGCACCGCCCCTGCCATGCCTAAATGTAGGCACGTAAAATCAAACTCATCAAGCCGGAGAAACCCAGGAAATATAAAATGACCAAATATGAGCCAATCCATCACCTATCCAGAAATTTCATAGAGTGTTAGGAAAAAACAATGACAATAACAATAGCAACAAAAATTGTCATCCTCTAGGGTAACTAAGTTGATGGATATGAGTCACCAGCTTTGGCTACCATCTTTGTCAACTCTACTGAGAATGACGCCAACACACAAGAAAGAAGAGGCAAAGGGTGGAGACAAAAAGAGAGTCCAGATGGTGTGATTTGAATCCCTGGATATTGCTATGCCAGGAACCACAATATTTTAAGATATATGAGTACAAGTCTTCCTCCATTTTTTCTTAAATCTAGTTGAAGCAAGTTTTCACAATTGTAATGGTCATTATCAGTACATCCTTTCATTCTCCTCTCAAAGAATAATATCCTGTAATATTGAAATTTGTATATTTTCCAAAACAACTCATGTTACTTTGGACCTTCATAACTTGGCACAAGAGCCCTCACCTACAGCTCTTTTCCATTGTTTCTCAGTCTAATTCGTTACTTTTCAATGTTTTACTCACAACTAAAATGGTTTATCCACAGTCAAAATTTCCCTGACTCATTAGAAACTTGGTTTATGCTTCTACTAACCTTCTCCTACACACAAGGCATAATCTGTGTCCAGGAAAAAATATTCTTTTGCTTGAATATATTCATAGTAATTCCTACATAGGTTGAGAGCAGGAACTGTGAAATTTAATGGAAATCTTTACAGTGCCTGTAAAGATACATATATAAACTGAATAAATAAATTTATTGTCTTTTGTTTCTGGAGGCCTACAATCTGAAACAAGGTGACAGGAGAGCTCTTTTCTCTGAAACTCATAGAAGGGGATCGTCGTTATGTCTTCGCAGCCTCCGGTAATTTGCCAGCAATCCCTGATATTCCTTGGCTTGCAGCTACCAGCACTTCTATCTCTGTCTCTGACACCACATGACAGTATCCCTGTATGTCTGTGTCTTTACATAGCTATTTTCCCGTCTTACAGGGACATCAGTCAAATTGAATGAAGGACAACCTTAGTGACCTCGTTGTAACTTGATTATATCTGCAAAAAAAAAATCTATTTTCAAATAAAGCTATGTTCACAATTACTAGAGATTAAGACTTCAACATATCTTTGGTGGAGACACAACTCATCTGAGAGAATTTCTTAAATGCATGAAATAACAGTTATAAATTATGTTAACAGGCACGCAATGTATGAAGAATTAATTTTTGACAATAACCACAATAAAGAGAAT
This sequence comes from Cebus imitator, assembly GCF_001604975.1. Lineage (NCBI taxonomy): Eukaryota > Metazoa > Chordata > Mammalia > Primates > Cebidae > Cebus > Cebus imitator. Next base: position 6,369,061 of record NW_016107329.1, read on the forward strand.
GATGGAGCCATAAAGTGGCATGAGTTTTGTATATTATCATAGCTAAATTAGTATTAATTCAAACTAGTTTGTTATACATTTAAGATGTTAAATGTTAATTATAATCCCCAGGATAAGTGCTGAGAAAATTATAAAACAAAATAAAGAAAATAAGAAAAGAAATAAAAATAGCACACTGAAAACAATCAACTAAGTGATAAAGGACATGAGAAACAAAAAAATGAGAAATATGAAAAACAAATGGGAAAATCAGTTACCATAAATGGATTTAATTTTTGAATTAAAAAGTAGAAATACAAAGAATGGATGGATAAATTTATCCAAATAGGTGCTATCTGCAAGAGAATCACTTTACATTTCAAAACACAAGTCAGTTAAAAATAAAATAATAAAAAAACAAAGATATAGACCAATGGAACAGAACAGAGGCCTTGGAAATAATGCCACACATCTACAACCATCTGATCTTTGAAAAACCTGACAAAAACAAGCAATGGGGAAAGGATTTCCTATTTAATAAACGGTGTTCGGAAAACTGGCTAGCCATATGCAGAAAGCTGAAACTGGACCCATTCCTTACACTTTATACAAAAATTAACTCCTGATGGATTAAAGATTTAAACATAAGACCTAACACCATAAAAATCCTAGAAGAAAACCTAAGCAATACCATTCAAAACATAGGCATAGGCAAGGACTTCATGACTAAAACACCAAAACCATTGGCAACAAAAGCCAAAATAGGCAAATGGGACCTAATTAAGCTTAAGGGCTTCTGCAAAGCAAAAGAAACTATCATTAGGGTGAACTGGCATCCAACAGAATGGGAAAACAATGTTTGCAATCTGCCCATCTCACAATGGGATAATATCTGGAATCTACAAAGAACTTAAGCAAATTTACAAGAAAATTACAAACAACCCCATCAAAAAAGTGGGTGAAGGATATGAACAGACACTTTTCAAAAGAAGACATTTATCCAGCCAACAAACATATGAAGAAAAGCTCATCATCACTGGCCATTAGAGAAATGCAAATCAAAATCACATTGAGATACCATCTCACACCAGTTAGAATGGCGATCTTTAAAAAACCTGGAGACAACAGATGCTGGAGAGGATGTGGAGAAATAGGAAGACTTTTATTACACTGTTGGTGGGAGTCTGAATTAGTCCAACTATTGTGGAAGACAGTGTGGCAATTCCTCAAGGATCTAGAAATAGAAATACCATTTGACCCAGCAATCCCATTACTGGATGTCTACCGAAAGGATTGTAAATTGTTCCATGATAAAGACACATGCACACATATGTTCATTGCAGTACTGTTTACAATAGCAAAGACTTGGAACAAACTCAAATGCCCATTAATGATAGACTGGACAAAGAAAATGTGGTACATATATACCATGGAATACTATGCAGCCATAAAAAAAGATGAGTTCATGTCTTTTGCAGAGACATGGATGAAACTGGAAACCATCATTCTCAGCAAACTGACAGGAACAGAAAACAAAACACTGCATGCTCTCACTCATAAGTGGGTGTTGATCGATGAGAACACATGGACACAGAGAGGATAATATCACACACCTGGGCCTGTTGGGGGTGGGGGGCAGACTAGGGGAGACATAGCAGGAGGTGGGGGGATTGGGGAGGGATAACATTAGGAGAAATACCTAATGTAGATGACACGGGGATGGATGCAGCAAACCACCATGGCCTGTGTATACCTATGTAACAATCCTGCATGATCTGCACACATACCCCAGAACTTAAAGTAAATAAAGTAAAATAATTTTAAAAAGATATTCAAAGCAAATTGTAGCCAAAAGAGAAGGGAGGTGTCTATATTAATAGGCGAAAAAAATTAAGTCAAAAATTGTTTCGAGACAAAGAAATACATTATGTATTGATACAAGTGTCAATTTCTCAGAAAGTTATAACAATCATAAACAAATGTGCACCAAACAAGAGGGACCCAAAATATATGAAGCAAACATTGATAGGATTAAAGGGAAGAATAGCTCAACAATAATAGTTGGATACATCAGTGTCCCATTTTTATTAATGGTTAATCAACTTGACAAAAGATCAACAAGGAACAAGAAGACTTGATCACACTATAAATCAATTAAATTTAAAAGAGATACACAGAACAGTCAACCCAGAAGAATACACATTTTTCTTAAGTACACATACAATATTCTCCAGGGTAGATCATATCTTTGGCCACAAAACAAGTTTCGATATATTTTAAAACATTTGAAATCCCCAAAAGTATCTTTACCAAACACAATGGAATAAAAGTATAAATCAATAACATAAGAAAATTTACAAATAGTTGGAAATTAAACAACCTGTCCTTAAAACACCAATGAGTCAAATAAGAAATCACTAAGGAATTAGAAAAGACTGTGAGATAAATGAGAATGAAAATATAAAAAAAAATTGGGATGCATCAAAAGCAGTGCTCAGGAAATAATTTAAGCTATAAACACCTACATTCAGATGAAAAAAAAAAAATCACAAATCAATTACCCAAATTTCCACTATAAGGAACTGGAATAACTAAAGCAAACTAAACTCAAAGCAAATATTAGGATGGAAATAGGAAAATTAGACTGGAGATAAGCAAAATAGAGAATAAAAAATCAAGAGTGACAAATCAACATTATCAAAAGCTTGTTCTTTAAAAAGATAAACAAAATTAACAAATCTTCCAGTAGACTAACCTGGGAAGGAAAAGAATTATTAAAATCAAAATGAAGCTGGACATTTTAACAAACTATATGAAAATGAAAATAAATTAAAAAATTAAAATGCCAAGACCATTTAATAGGAAAAGAATAGTCTTTTAAACACTCGGCGCTAGAACAACTTAATAGCCAAATGAAAAAAGCATATTTGGACCCTAACCTAACACTATAGAAAAAAATTACCTTAAAATTGATCAAAGATCTAAATGTAAGAGCTAAAATGTCAAACACTTAGAAGAAAACATAGGTATAAATTTTTGTGTCCTTTTTAAGCAACACTTTCTTAAATATGACAACAAATGTACAAACAACCAAAGAAAAATAGATACATTGGGCTTCATCAAAACTAAAAATGTTTGTGGTCCAAAGATCACTGTTAAAAAAGTCAAAAGGCCAACCACAGAATTATAGAAAATATTTGCAAATAATATATCTGATAAGTACTAAGTACCCAGCTTATGTAAATAATTGTACAACTCAACAACAAAAAGACAAAAAAAAGCAATTTAAAAATGGGTAATTTGAACATAGAAGTTTTTCTAAAGAAGATATACATATGTCCAATATGCACATTTAATAATCTTACCATGGAAAAATAAGTCAAAACCACAATGAGATACTCTTCACACTCACTAGGATGACTATGGTCAAAAAAAAAAAAAAAAAGACAAATTGGTGTTGGCAAAGATGTGAAGTCATTGGAATCACCTCCCACCCCACCATACATTGCTAGTAGGAATGTAAAACAGTGAGTTCACTTTGGAAAACCGTTTTGTGGTTTCTCAAAATGTTAAACAGAATAACCATAGGATACAACAATTTTACTCTTAAATATGTACCCAACAGAATTGAAAAAAAGTATGAAAACTTGTACATGAATGTTCTTAGCAGGATTATTCATAATATCTAAAGAGTAGAATCAACTCAAATATCTACCATGTGATGAATTGATATTCAAAAATTGATGTTATCAATATAATGGGAATTATTTGGCCATAAAACACATAATGTACTGATACGTACTACAACATGAATAAACCTTTAAGACAATATGCCCAGTGAAAAGGATAGACATATAGATTATGACTCCATGTATATGAAATTCCCAGAATAGGAGAATCCATATTGTGAGAAAGCAGATTGATGGTAGCCAGGGATGAAGGGTGGTACAAAGAATGGAGATCCGCTGCTGCATGAGTACAAGGTTTCTCTTTGAGATGGGAAAAATGGTATGAATTTAGGCATTGGTGATATTTGTACAACATTGTGCATGTACTAGAAGCCCCTGTACACTTTTAAATGTTTTCAGTGGTGAATTTTATGTTATGTAAATTTTACCTCAATTAAAAAGAAATAGTTTAAAAGACAATGGGAGTGCAGGGCAGAGGTGCTGACAAATTATGTGACTGATTTCTTATTTACCTAATGAAATACTGATTTGAGGGGCTTTCTATACCATCTAAGTCTTTTTTTCCATCTACTTATCACAATAACTTTTGGATATTTACATAAATGCAGTATAAATTAGTAGTAAACTGTGTAATTACTATGTCCTTTTTTGCCTACTTGAAATATCTCTTTAATATTTACAAATTACTTCAGTTTTTCAGGTTTTGCAAATACATCTGTTAAGCTGTAACTTCAACAGTAAATAATTTTTGAAAATGAATGTAGTTGATCTTTTGTTACAGAAACCTACTATGCAAACATATTTTTCAAAGAATATGTGGCAAGAATATTACACCCTGAAAATTGTATTTTTTTCTTTCTATATTATCTAGATGAATGAATGAATTTTGAATATTTAGGGGATGCTAAAGAGAGACCCTGGAAAATCACTATGGGTCACAGAAACGTGTGGAAGAAAAACAACATGAGAAGATTCATTGAACCTGCCCAGAAGGCAGGGCAGGTTCTGGGTTTCAGAGGAATTCAGAGGTTCCCAATCACCCAAGAGTTTTTTACTTTCTTTGTTTGAGTTTTAAATATATCTAAAAGCAAATGTTTGATTTTTGGAGTGAAAAGTGTTCTAGAAGCATGTGGTGGTTTGCTTCATGGATTTCTCATACCCTTTCAATCCTCAGATCTAGCAGCAGGTGCCACGGGAGAAAGAGAAGTGGAATAAAACCAGCACAAAAGACTCTAAAACCTCTGAAAGAATGTGGCTTTTATTTTTACAGCATCACGATCATTTATGAAAAAAGCACTTATGTCTTACACAGCTGACAGTCCAGGTATGGCTGTATTTCACCACTTGTGATTCTTTCACAATCAGGCAAGTGCCAACATGAACAATGACAAGCACAACATTCTTCCTGCACTTAACATTTTAAAAAATACTGTTCAATTATTAGTCAAAGCTCTATGGGGAAAAATATATCATCCAAGAAAAGAAATAGCTTGAAAACTTAGAAAAGTATCTATTCAATAGAAAGTAATAAGATGAAAAAGCACTACCCTTTTAACTTCCATTTCATCTTGCAGGTACAGTGTTTAGGGTGCTGTCTGATCTCTTCTTGTAGTGAGTGTGTTGGCAGGTAAATGTAAAAGTAAATGTGGTTGGTTATAGTCTTCTCTTCAATGCATGATTATCTATGAAGAAAACTTCACATATGCACCTTGAGATGAAGGAGCTCTTCCCCTACATACAAACATTCACCTCCACTCGAAAATGAGGCAAATGAAACAAAGATTTTTCTAAAACAATATCCTTCTCTGAATGGCAACCCTTCCTTTTTTAGCTCCTTTAAATATGTTATTTCCATTGTGTAACATTCAGCTAAAAATGGGAGGGTTGACGCTGTGGTGAAAAGCAAGCTGAATGTAGCATTGTAACATTTAGAGGACTAATGACAACAGAAATCCTGCCTATTTTGGAATATGTGAAAATTAGGCTTTTCATCTGATCATCAGATCCACAGTACCTCAGAGGAAGAACAAGACATAATACTACTTAACATTCTCAGATATGGCCTATAGATATTAATTATTAGAAGCATTTTTCATTGTTTATGACCCCAAATGTAATATGTGCTACTAACAAGTTCTAATTGCATCTAACACTGTTTATATAAAAGAAGAAAAAAACAGCTGTTTTGTAGCTAATATTAAAGCAGTTGACAGAATAAATCTAAAGGATAATTTAAGTTAGGTATATAGGGTTTGCATCGTAAATTAAGGTAAATCAATTCTTATGCACTCACAGATAGCTAGGTTACATCTTTAAAATTATTTGTCTTATAAAAGATATTTCTTTCTTTCTCTAAAGGTTGGCTATTTACTGGCAAGTTAACTCAAAGGGCCAGATGGCCAAAGCCATATGAGATCATTAGACAGTTCCTGTTAAAATTTTGGACAACAATTAACAGAAGCCCAGCAGGAGTTCCCCACTGTTGACCCCTAAAGCGTGGCTAATCAGCAGCATATGTGTTTATTTATACCAGCAGGCCCTTTTAATTAACAGCTCTGAGGTGTGTACTTTTTGGAATTTTGTACAGTATATTAGGAAACAATTCTGAAAAGGCCCAGTTACAAAACATAAGTTATATTAAAATTGAAGGCAGAAGACAACAAAATGTCAAAATGTGTAGGCATAATACAGATGGACCAAATATTAATAAGATCCCAAACAAAAAGTCTGTTTGATTGGTTCCAAGGGCTGCCAAGAGTTGATCCTGTCTTCTGTTTCCCACCCCAATCTGGATGAGTTTACGTAATCTATACCCATAGCCCTTCCCTGACACTTGGAATGTTACTGATGGTTCTGAACCCAGACGATTCCCCTTGCTGCTTGATATGGTTTGGCTGTTTCCCTACCAAATGTCATGGTTGGTTTTGAAATGTGAGGACATGAGATTTGGAGGGGGCAGAAACAGAATGATATGGTTTGTCTCTGTCCCCAACAAATCTCAACTTGAATTATATCTCCCAGAATTTTCATGTGTTGTGGGAGGGACCCAACGGGAGGTAATGGAATCATGGGGGCAGGTCTTTCCCCTGCTATTCTCTTGAGAGTGAATAAGTCTCATGAGATCTGATGAGTTTTTTAGGGGTTTCCACTTTTTCTTCTTGCTCATTTTCTCTTGCTGCCACCATGTAAGAAGTGCCTTTCATCTCCTGCCATGATTTTAGGTCTCTCCAGCCATGTGGAACTGTAAGTCTAATTAAACCTTTTTTTGTTCCCAGTTTCTGGTTTGTCTTTATCAGCAGTGTGAAAATGAACTGGTACAGAAAATTGGTACCAGTAGAGTGGGGTGTTGCTGAAAAGGTACTGAAAATGTGGAAGCAACTTTGGAATTGGGTAACAGGCAGAGATTGGATCAGTTTGAAGGGCTCAGAAGAAGACAAGAAAATGTGGAAATATTTGGAACTTCCTAGAGACTTGTTGAATGGCTTTGCCCAAAATGCTGATAGAGATATGGACAATAAAATCCAGGCAGACTGGGCGTGATAGCTCACACCTGTAAACCCAGCACTTTGGAGGGCCAAGGCGAGTGGATCACCTGAGGGAGTTCGAGACCAGCCTGACCAACATGGAGAAACCTCACCTCTTCTAAAAGTACAAAATTAGCCAGGCATGATGACACATGCCTATAATTCCAGCTACTTGGGAGGCTGAGGCAGGAGAATCACTTGAACCCAGGAGGCAGAGGTTGCGGTGAGCCAAGATCGTGCCATTGCACTCCAGTCTGGACAAGAAGAGCAATATTCTATCTAAAAAAAAAAAAAAAATCCAGGTTGAGGTGGTCTCAGATAGAAATGAGGGACTTGTTGGAAACTGGAGCAAAGGTGACTCATGTTTTAGCAAAGAGACTGGAGGCATTTTAACCCTGTCCTAGAGAGTTGCAGAACTTTGAGCATGAGAGAGATAATTTGGGGTATCTTGCAGAAGAAATTTCTAAGCAGCAAAGCATTCAAGAGGTGACTTGGGTACTGTTAAAAGTATTCAGTTTTAAAAGAGAAACAGCATAAAAATTCAGAAAATTTGCAGGCTGACTGCAGCCTGACAGAAAAGAAAAACACATTTCTGGGAAGAAACTTAAACCAACTGCAGAAATTTGCATAAGTAGCAAACAACCTACTGTTAATCCCCAAGACAATGGGGAAAACATCTCCAGGCCATGTTAGAGAACTCCACAGTAGCCCTGCTATCACAGGCCCAGAGGCCTAGGAAGAAAAAGTGGTTTTAGGGGCTGGGCCCAGGGTCCCCATCCTGTGTGTAGCCTAGGGACTTGGTGCCCTGTGTCCCAGCCACTCCAACCATGGCAGAAAAGGGCCAATGTACAGCTCAGGCTATGGCTTCAGAGGGTGGAAGCCACAAGCCTTGGCAGCCTCCACATCGTGTTGAGCCTAAGGATGTACAGAAGGCAATAATTGAGGTTTGGGAACCTCCACCTAGATTTCAAAAGATGTATGGAGATGCCTGGATGCCCAGGCAAAAGTTTGCTGCTGGAGCAGGGCTCTCGTGCAGAACCTCTGCTCAGACAGTGTGGAAAGGAAATGTGGGGTTGGAAGCCCCACACAAATTCTCTAGTGGGGTGCTGCCTAGTGGAGCTGTAAGAAGAAGGCCACCTTCCTCCAGATCCCAGAAGGGTAAATGCACCAATAGCTTGAAACGTGTGCCTGGAAAAGCTGCAGACCCTTAACACTAGCCCATGAAAGCAGCCAGGAGGGAGGCTGTACCCTGCAAAGCCTCAGGGTTGGAGCTGCCCAAGACCACGGGAACCCACCTCTTGCATCAGCGTAACCTGGATGTGAGACTTGGAGTCAAAGGAGATTATTTTGGAACTTTAAAGTTTGACTGTCCCGCTTCATTTTGGACTTGCACGGCCCTGTAACCCCTTTGTTTTGGCCAGTTTCTTCCATTTGGAAGAGCTGTATTTACCCAATACCTGTACCCTCATTGCATCCAGAAAGTAACTAGCTTGCTTTTGATTTTACAGGTTAATAGGCAGAAGGGACTTGCCTTGTCTCAGATGAGACTTTGGACTGTGGACTTTTGGGTTAATGATGAAATGAGTTAAGATTTTGGGGACTATAGGGAAGGCATGGTTGGTTTTGAAATGTGGGGATATGAGATTTGGAGGGGCCATGGACAGAATGATATTGTTTGGCTGTGTCCCCACCCAAATCTCAACTTGAATTGTATCTCCCAGAATTTCCATGTGTTGCAAGAGGCACCCAGCAGGAGGTAATTGAATCACGGGGGCAGGTCTTTCTCATGCTATTCTCACGATAGTGAATAAGTCTCATGACATATGATGGGTTTATCAGGGGTTTTTGATTTTTCTTCTTGCTCATTTTCTCTTGCTGCCACCATGTAAGAAGTGCCTTTCACCTCCTGCAATGATTCTGAGCCCTCCCCACCCCCCCATCATGTGGAATTGTAAGTCCAATTAAACCTTTTTTGTTCCCAGTTTTGAGAATGTCTTTATCAGCCATGTGAACATGAACGAATACACTGCTCTTTGCAATTAGGCTTTCTACCTACACTGATGCTGGTCACAGGTGGGCCTCATGCTCTATGCAAAATATATGCTAAGCAATGTCACACTGAAGATCTGACAGCAATACTCCTTTTTTTTCCCCCAAAAGATAGACCTAGTGTAGGTAATTCCGTTTCCATCATTGGGAAAACTATAAATATTCAACGGTAAAAGACTACATAAATTTCCCTTCATGGTCTTAACCTAATATTTAATCTTTAAGCACATGGGTTGTTATGGTTCAAAACTGATACATAAAGAAGCAGAAACACCAACGACATCAAATCTACTCCTGTGTAAGTCATTGAGATGATGATGATGTCACAATGTGGCCTCATGGCAAGAACTCCATAAAGTCTTGATTCAGTAAGCTCCTGAAAGACATTGACTTACTTTTGAGCTCTCCATAGGCAAAAATAACCAGCAATATTAATAATACAAATACATTAATATAAATCAGTGTTCTAATCATTCATTTTACTTTAATTTGGAGTATTTAATTTCATCCTTAATGAAGTAATTTTTATTCTGAAAGTACCTCTGAAATCACCTCTGAAATCATACTGGTATCAGATCTTTCTTTGGTACACCTTTCTTTGATCTTTGAACATGCATTTCATTTCTAAAGTTTCAAAACTGATTTGACAACTAATATTTCTCTTGATTTTGGTAGTAGCTGTGGGAAATTGTCAAAGCAGATGCCATTGTTCTTCGTTCACAGGAAAGAAAGAAGGAGTCTTACAAAGCTCCCAGCATGTCTAAGGATTCCATTCTGCGCCCCCTGGTTCCAAGAGGAATGTTTCCCTCTCCTACCATTCTAGCTCCAATGCATCTTCTGATGCCCCAAGCCTCCTCAGGAAACTGCTGAGTATCTCTAACTTCTAGGATAAGGAACACATTTTCTTGGAAGTACTAATTATTTTCACATCCTTAAATCATGAGGAAGTTATTCACAATACTTGTTAAAGTTGCAAAAAGCATTCTATAGGTATGTTTATTTACTGTTGTTATGTGAGATAAGAGGTTCTACATGATCCAGCTGAAATATAGATAGATAATTCTCATGTTGGAACTCCAGTGTGTAATTAATGTAATTACTGCTTGTAAGTGATTTAATGAGATTGCTGAACAGAACTAACTCCAATGTAAATCTTCACATTGAGTAAGACCTGTATGTTGTTGGTTTTGCTTGAGATTAAATTACATTTAATGAGTTCAGAAAATAAAGCAACAGATGATTGTATCATACTTGATAAATGCGATTTTGGTATTTTTAACATGATAATAGTGAATTTTACTTGATTTTATAGTTGGCAAAGATGAAGTTTCAACTAACCATTACTATAAAACAAAATAGTTTTGCTCAATTTGAATGGTAAAGGCTATAGTTATCAGTGAGTTTATTTAAAAAGAATACTGTATTCATTTAAAACTAAAACAATTTTGCTTCTTTCGTAATCTCAGTAAATCACTTATAAGCAGTAATTACAATTAATCATTTGAGAAATGCTTCATTTGAGAAGAGCACTAGCTTTGGAAGGAGAGCAACTATCTACCATACTGGTGAGTTATACATAAAGAAAAAGAGCATTGTTACTTGTGGTGTTAGTGTAATTGATTGGGTCTAGATGTAAATTGCATTTGGGCAAGTCACTGTTTTCACTTCAAATGGATTAAATGCTAGGATAATGCCAAGAAGTTCTGGGCTTCCATATCCCTTAACAATGCCTCGTATCAGGACCTCACATTCTGCTGAGACTGAACTGTATATAGGATTGTATTTGAAATGGCTAGACAAAAAGTATCTGTGGTATCAATGTCACACATCATAGCAGAGGACTCTAAAATCTTACAAGGTTCAAAAAATTCATACTGTGGTCAAAGGATGACAACGAGCCCCCATCTTTCATGCTGTGGCTACATTTTAAAGTTCATTGCCTTGTATTTTTGTAGATGGATTAATGCTTAGCTTGCATAATGAAGCAGACAATCCTAACCAAACAATAAAATCAGAAAAGAGAAAGCACTTTGTTTTCCATATATTTAGTAGAACAGTTTCCATGATAGAATCAAAGGCTTTAAATACTCTTACGGATTTGAGAAATAATCCAATAAAACTTTTAACATCTCGGTAAATTTAAGTTCTTCTTTTTAATTTAGTAATTTAGCTAAAAGTCTACAACTAATTTTGGAAGAACATAGATTGAAATCCAGGTCTTATGAGCTATTCAACCCATTTTCAACCACTATAGAAAGTGCCCTAAACATTGAGTGACCCATTAGTTGTGTGTGCCCAAGAACTAGGTAAATCAAAGTGTCATTTTTACAATATAAACTTTATGAGAAAATAAACCCTATGCCAGTGATGGCATACTTAAGATAATTCTGTAAAGAAAATATACAACCAGAGACTCTCAATATACAAAGACAATGTATGGTTTTGAAAAACAAATATAATATTGATAAGGTATAGTTTTTAAAAAGAAATGAAACTTTCTTAAATAAATCTAAAGTTAATTTACTTGTAGTTGCTCGATTATGCATTTGCAGTTAGATATATTTATTTGGAAATGGATGTGCTTTTTTCAGGATTTAACTTTTTTTTTCAGTGATTATGATTTCTTACTGCCAAATCTATTGGCACTTTGAAAGACAAATACTGTAGTGGCAAAGATATATGAAAATTAGGAAAACATTTTTGTGCAGGTTTCTTGAAATTCACTTTCTCTTTTCTCAAAAGGAATATGTTCTACTATTCTATTGTTCACAACTATGTGTGATGGTGAAAGTCTAAATCACAGAATGACATATCAATTTGAAAGATCTGAGATGAGCTAAAGTGACTTCAGTTGATGTGGTCTATTTTAAACCCACATGAAGAATAAATAAAGTACAGGAAACAACCTCAATAGTGACACAGACAAGCTTCAATAAGAATGGAATTTCTCCAAATGTAATGTATGTCTGGCCATGGTGGGGGAACAGCATCTTTTGCCGCAACAGAAGGTATCTCCTGCTTCCCACGTTAGTGTCCTGCCTTAATGTTCAGTCTGTTACTCTCTGTATTTGTTTTTTTGGCTCTTGTCTTCTGATCACTACCAAATGCTTCCATTTCCTCCAAATTAAGACTATATTTGGGGGATGGCTTTGATTGTTTCAGCCAGTCTTCATCAAGTGTAGGGTGCCTCATTGTGCACACATTTTCTAGGGCAACTTACAGAGCTTTGATAGCTTGTAGCTGTTGCATTTGGGTGGGTGATAACGTTTCATCCAACACCCTGTGACTAGGATGTCAGACTCACAGGAAACAAAGCATAATAATACTTTGGAAGAGGGTTTACTCGTGTTCTAGGGCATTTGAAAGGAAGTGATGAAACTTTCAGCCACTGGTGTTAAATTACTAACGCTAGCACCCACAAAATATTAGCTGTCATCATAGTCACCATAATTATCAGTGTGATGATGACGTTGCTACATGTAGGCTTTTTCAATGCAAATTGCTAAGAATTCTAAGACACGCTAATATAATTAAAACACCATTTTTGCAAACTTTATTCACTGTTTATAAAATAGATACATATGTAAATTTGGAGATTGATCTCCCAAGTCCATGTTTAAATTTGGAGCGGGTTTACTTTTTTCATTTTGTTTCCTTAGAAATCAATGTGCTAGCACAAAGAATGTACCCAGGTAGAAGGAGTTATCCGCTGTCACACCTGCTTCCATTGTTAGGGCTGGTTCCTGTCATCTAAATTGCAAATCACACATTTTCCCATATTAAGCTAGCATAGTGGTATGGGTGCTATACCATATGGGGCAGAGTGACTGTCATATTTTTCATTCTTCTCTTCGTCACAGAACGAATGGCACATTACCATCAGCCCTCCTGTTGATTTTCGTCTGAGTAGCCAGGCTTCAGTGATTGCCAGCATGGCTATTAACCACAGAATCATTCAAGTAAATATGATGCAGCTATTTTGCTGATGACTACTCTGAATTTTAGCATTTCTTATGCTCAAGAGTCTTTCAAAAATAAAAAAAAGTAATGATCTTTACTAGAATTTTGTTAAAGAAAAATGTAATAAATATGCAAAACATAAAATAGAAACCAAGGTAATTGCTAAATAATAAAGGCAGAGCGAGGCAATATCCAGTATCTGAAATAATATTCATGAGTATATTTTAAACTATTCAAAGTATTCATTTTTATTAATATCCTGTGGAATATTTTATGATTTTCTTAATTACATGATGTGTGAATGTTGCCCAGATGTTTAATGTTACTATTAGTAACATCAACATACCTGGATTTATTTTTTAAAGGGACTTTACTCAGAAAGAATTTATAACAATATGTAATCACTGAACATGTACATTAAATTATTCTGACTTGTAAGCATGCATGATAGATTTGTTGAATTTTAGTAAAGTCCAGCTATGTTTCTGGAGTCCGAAAAAAATAAAATAAGGTAATTTTCTCTAATAAACTCATATAATCAAGTTACAGGTTTTGATTAATATTAACAAGTCTTCCATTTAGAATTTAAAGCATATTCTTTGCTATAAGGAGGAATTAATTTAGAAATATTATATATAAATTAATGTAAATAAACTTAAGAAAAATAATTATGAATTAAATAATCTTCTCACAAAAGATATATTGAAGTCCTGACCCCCTCCATCCCCCCACTACTTCAGACTGTGATCTCATTTGGAAATACGGTCTTGCAGGTATGAATCACATTAAGATGAGGTCGTATTGCAGTGGGATGTGTCCCTAATTTAATATGACTGTGTCCTTATAAGACAACGGCCTTGTGAAGACAGGGAGATCACCATGTGAAGACAGAAGATTGGAGCGAGGCATCTTTGGAATATCAAAGAGTTCCAGCAAACCACCAGAAGATGAAAAAGACAAGAAAGTATATTCTCCTGTAGGTTTCAGAGGGAGTACACACTTGATACTACCTGAATTTCACACTTTCCACCTACAGAACTATGAGATAATACATTTGTGTGATTCTAAGCCACCCAGTTAGTGGTACTTTGTTATAACAGTACTAGGAAACTAATGCAAAATCATTCATAAATAATTAGTTAACATCTGCCAAATTGAAGACATTGTGTGATATATTCTAGAAGATTAATCTAGAACATATTAGTATATCTAGGTATCTTTCTGAATCTCATCAGCATACTACTCATGTTTTTAATACTTCTTGTTAATGCCCTGTTATTATAATAAAGTTACATTGATAAGTTAGTATCAAAGGTCTTTGGGATACATATTGAGAGGTCAAATTAGCCCCTTCTCTAATAGTTCTTTTGATAAATGCGTTTTATCAAATGAACCTTGTTATAGGTCTTACTCAGTAAGGCTCACATTTAGAATGGAAGTCAGTCTTGAAAACAAGCACATTCTTATTAACAGTAAAAAGAGCAAAAATAAAAGCATACAGGAGGCGAATTTAACAAAGGTAAGAATACAACAACCTGATTTGGAAAGGCAATGACAGCTTACTTAAGATGATTTCTGAGACAAATTTTAAGAATGAATGAAATCATTCCATGAATAAGAGTATTCCAGAGGAAGAAAACACGTGAAAAACATATGGAGGCCTAAATATTACTCCAATTGACTCTTAGTTCATCACGCTCTGCGCTGCCCAGGGTTTCAGTGTGGGTTATAGTTTTATTTTCAGCTTTCACCTTTGGAACATCAAAAACGTTTGTAAGTGACTATAACACAGCAACATATTGTTTGAATGAGTGTTTCTCAAATGAAAGCTTCTGCAAGAAATGAAAAGAATGGTGAACATAAGGGTGTTTGGCTGGTTGGTAGAAGCAAAACAGATCTTCCTTTAAGATCAGCAAAAGAGTTAAATACCTTCTCTTAATTCCTCTTCCTGTATCCCTGTAGCCCACCAATCTCAACATGCTCCATCTGTGGGAAGACATCACTAATGAATCAAAATTTGCTTTCCTGCTAAGAAGTGAACGAAGAGTTCTCGTGTCAGCACTGATGCAACCACCACAGATCAGTTAATCAGGGGTGGCCTGCGAGTGTGTATGTATGTTGGGGTGGGGGTGTGTGGGTGTTGTGTTTGTGTCAGTAAAAAGGAAATCTGCTTGTTTTGCAACAGTAGATTCCTTCAGAAGGGGCAAAAGAGAAGAATGGGGTACAGATTTCAAGAATGTGAAAAGACGGAGAAAGAAAAGAGGCACTGTTTTAAATGAAGCTGAGAGAAAATAAATTTTTTACCTTTTACAAAATATATGCTCTCTGGAATACAGTTTATTCATTTACAAAGAGCTTTTGATAGCCTTTGTGCAATTCTACAGCAGCTAAACCATCATTAGCCAATGATGCCAGCTTACTTTCACAAGTATGTTTAACATAGTATAATTTATGGATTTTAGTTTCAAAATAAGTACCACTTATCCTGTCTGACACCTCTTCCTCCTTCTTCTCTGTCACAAAGTGTTGACTGTGAGTGGAGTAGCCTCCAGCCAGGAGAACTATGGACAGCTGTTCTTCCCTTTCCGACTCAGCAAAGCCACCTGCTGTTGTGTCACTCCTGGGTGCTCTCAGCAAAGCGGATGCAGCGCTGGGTGAATGCCATTGTCAAACATTTGCTAAGTCTTTTGATAAGGAATGGATTAGTACCTCTAATATCTGCAAAATATTCAGTAAAATGAACAAAATGGCAATTCTGCGATAGAGGGCTGCAGGAATTCTTTCAGCCATTTGAGTACAGCCATAGAAAGGCACACATTTTTATCCAGTCTTCTCACTCTAAGCAGAGAGAGGAAACATTTCAATACAGAGCAATTAAAGCAGAACTAATCTGGTAAAGGGCCACCTTACTTCAGGTACCTACATTCTTCATGCAGTATTGGCTACCTAATTTGCAGGGCCCAAGGCAAAAATGAAAATGTGGGGCCCCCGCTCTGAAGCTATTAACAATATCAAATGGCTGGAGCAGAGCATTAAACCAAGTAGGAGCCCTCTTGAGTACCAGCCTTCTGTGACTGTACAAGTCCTGTGCCCACAAAGCCAGTACTGCTTTCAGGGTTTGATTCTGCCATGTTATGTGTTTTATTACGTCATGATTAAATCTAACATTTTCCTTTACCTATTGTCTCTTTTCTTTATTATCTCAAGATAGAACTTTTCTTCTATTTTTTTCAGTCATACTTGAAAATGACAAAATAAATGTTACACGGTTTCAATTTTTTCTATTGACAGACCATCAAATTCTTTCTAGGCATAAAGTTTACTAAAACAAATTCAGAAATCTGTGAGTTAGAAAAAAAAAATCATAAATTACTTGATCATCTGGGTGTGGTGGCACACTCCTGCAGTTGCAGCTACTCCAGAGGCTGAGACCAGAGGATCGCTTGAACCCAGAAGGTCCAGGTTGCAGTGAGCGGAGAATACGCCAGTGTACTCAGCCTGGATGACATGGCAAGACCTTGTCTCCAAAAATTGAATAATTTAATTCAAAATTACTTGAAAATTAATATCTATTTTTAGATGACTAGTAATCTAATATCTATTTTTAGATGACTAGTATGTTAAACAATAATTTCAAAGTTACTTTGTATTAAATGCCATTTTTTCATTTTATTTTTCAATGATTTACCATTCTGAACTCAGCATTGTAGGTAGAGAAATAATTTCCCCAGTTATTAAAATATTAAAAATCTTAAGAGCACAGAAAGTAAAATTATACAAACATAATGTGTTCCAATATATCAGCTTTGTGCTCATTAATATGCAGATCTGGGTTTCTGCAGATCTAATAACACTCATAAATTGTGGCATAAAAATCTCTGATTTTATTTCTTTATTGAGAGAAAGACAGCAATTCATATCAAAATTAATTAATCTAGCATGCATGTATTGTTTTCCTTAACAATTTCACTGAAATATATTTTATACATCACCACATTTTAAGTGTACACAATTAAATGCATTTTAATAACTATACCAAATGGTAACACCATCATAAAAAATCAGTTTTAGAATGCTTTGATTCACCTAACAACATCCTTCATGCTTATTTATAATAATTTCTCATTCCTGCCTTCAGCCCAGAAAATCTCTAATCTATTTCCTGTTTCTATAGAGTTACCTAGTCTGGAGATTTCGTGTAAGTGGAATCATATACTCTGTGTTCTCATATGTCTATTTTTTTTAACTTGGCATACCATTCTTGAGGTTCATCTATAATGCAGCATATGTGAGTAGACTGTTGTTCTTTTACCGTTGAATAGTATTCTACTATGTATATATGTCACATCTGTCTATCCATTCCCAGATGATGAGCATTTAGGTTATTTTCAGTTTGTGGGTATTAAAAATAACGCTGATATGAATATTCACATGCAAGTTCCTAATGTGGACACACGTTTTCATTTCTCCTGTGTAGATACCTAGCAGTGGAACTGCTGGGCCATATGGTAGCTTTATGTTTAACTTGTTGAAAATTGCTAAAATGTTTTCTAAAGTGGCTACACCATTTTACATTCCCAGAAAAACATATATGAGGACATTTGTCTCCCCACATTCTTGCCAAAATTTATTTTAGTCTGCCTCACTTATTATAACCACTCTTTTTTTATTTTCTATTTTTTTATTTGTGCAAATTTATGGGGTACATGAGAAGTTACTTACGTACATATAATGCATACAGATTAAGACAGGGTATCCATTCTTGTAGGTGTGAAATTGTATCTCATTGTGGTTTTGTTTTGCATTTTCCTAATGAGTAATAATGTTGAACATCCTTTCATATACTTATTAGATATTCACATATCTTCTTCTGTATGTCTGTTCATATTTTCTGCCCATTTTATTTTTGTTTATTTTTCTTCTTGACATGTACATATTCTTTGCAAATTCTCACTACAGATACTTTATTGGATAAATGTTTTGCAAACATTTTCCCCCAATCTGTTACTCATTTTCTTATTTTCTTCATGGTCATTTTCAAAAGGTAAAATTTGTACTTTGAAGTTTGGTGAGGTTTTTTTTATTATTATTATTTTATGAACTATGTTTTTAGGGTCATCTCTAAGAAATTGTTGCCTAACACAAGCTCTCAAAATTTTTTTCCTACATTTCTTTCTACAAATTTCACTGTTTTAGCAACTTAATTTGATGGTTCATTTGGAGTTAATTTGTGGGTGTTGTGAGGTGTAGGTCTAAGTTCATCTTTTGGATGTAGATATAACCAAATTGTCCCTGCACCATCTGTTGAACAGACTGTCCTTTCCCCAGCAAATATTTTTGGCACATTGGTCAAAAATAAAGTGACTATAAATATAAATATATATTTCTGGATTCTCAATGCTTATCAATTTGTTGATATCCTTACCATCTTGATAATTGGAGATTTATATTAAATTATGAAATTGTTACATAAAGCCCTTCAACTTTTTTTTTCCAAATTACTTTGGTTATTCTATATGTTTTTCATCTCAATATAAATCTTGAGATTTGTCTGTTGGAATTTTGAAAAGGATTGAATTGAAACTTCAGATGAATTTGGGAAAACTTGCCCCCTTAGCAATATTGAATCTTTCAATTCATGAGTATGGAATGTATATTCACTTATTTATGTTTTCTTTGATTTCTCTCGGCAAAGTTTTGTGATTTTTAATGTAAAAGTCTTCACTTCTTTCTGTTAGACTTAATTGTTAGCATTTGTTTTGATGCCGCTATGAATGGAATTTTATTCTGAATTTTATCTTTGGTTTGTTTATTGCTTGTATGCATACATCACTTTTTAAATATATAGTTGTGCACTGAATAATGACTTTTCAGTCAATAATGGACTGTATATACAACAGTGGTCCCATAAATTTACAATGTAGCAGAAAAATTCCTATCTCCTGCTGATGTCTTGGCCATCCTAACATCCTAGCTCAATGCGTTTCTCATGTTTGTGGTGATGCTGGTGTAAACAAACCTACTGCACTGCCAGTCATATAAAAATGCACAGTGATGTCCTATGCCTTCACATTTACTCATCAGTCACTCACTGACTCAACTAGAGCAACTTCCAGTCCTGCAAGCTCCATTTGTGGCAAGTGCCTTATAGAAGTATACCATTTTAAATCTTTTATACTGTATTTTTATTGTGCCTTTTCCTTGCATGATAGGTTTACATGCACAAATACTTATTATTTTGTTGCAATTGCCTACAGTATTTGATATAGTAGCATGCTGCACAGGTTTGTGTCCCAGGAGCAACAGGCTATACCACATAGCCTAGGTGTGTAGTAGGCAATGCCATCTAGGCTTGTGTAGGTACACTCTGTGATACTCGCACAATGACAATGCATTTCTCATGCAATGCACGACGGTATTTCAATAGGAGCAGAAATTTTTTTTAAACCCCATGTTTCTCTTTTTAACTTTTTTGAGCAACAAATATTCACTGTGGGAAACACAGTGATAATACAAGCATCACTGGAAGCTACAATATCAGGCAGTTGAGTCATACCTGCATCTACTGTTGTTCTCCAGTTCCATCCTGCTATACATAGGCAGGTCAGCCAAGGCTGTGATGCTCACCGATTCCACATATTTTCTTTTTGCCATCTTTTCTACAAATATTTTCTGGGCAGGTAAAGAGCTTAGTGGTTAAGTGCATGAATTCTAGATTCCAATCCTAATTGACCACATACATACTATTTGTGAGACCGTGAGTAGGTTTCTTACTCTCTAATTACTCCCATTTCTTCATTGTAAAGGGCATGAAGTTACATTTCTTTCCTTAAATCCATCCTTCCTTCTTTTCTTTACTTCTTTCCAACTCAGTGTCATCACTCAAGTAAGTTCACATCAGGATCTCTGTCTAAAATAACTGCTCTTGAACAACACATCCTCTCAAAAACTGGGGTGCCAACCTCATATTTCACATCTTACCTCTGATCTGGGGACAGTATTCCAAGGATCAATACTCCTTCCTCAGAGTCCATCTCTGGTCATCCCAATATGCCTTCCAGTTTTCCTCTCCTCTAATCTCCAGATATAACCCAGATGCAATTTGGGGCAGCATAACTCCTTGGAGTGAAAGGTAAATGCTCTATTTCCCAGCTTTGGTGACTTTACATCTTCCCTCAGTGTTTTCTCTGAGTCCTTGGTCTTGGTATTCACTTCTGCATCTGTGTACAAGGATTTAATTCTGCTTTGTGCTGATTGATATGCAGATCTGGGTGCTGTTACTATTTTACTATGTTAAAAATCCAATCACACTCATGTTTTCATGAATTTAATAACTTCCATGAAGATTCAGGAAGATTCAGGGAAAGCTTGACTCACAGATCACAAAAACATCTGCAGTTTTGCTGTCTCCTTGCCTTGGGAAGCCCACAGTTCCCAATGTGAGCAATGGAGAAAGGCAGCCAATCTACCCCAACACCCCTCTTGTGAGGAGAAGCTCTACCACACACAATGGCTTTCCCAGGCCCTCGTGATTTTCTGAAAGATGATAGCAAGGTATGTAAATGTCCAGAAAAGAACCAAAAAGAAAAGAAAAGCACCTGTATTTTTATTATCCAGAATTCATCACCGTTTTTAAAAATATTGTACATGATTTTCCTTTTATATAGTTTTTGAACTTTTCAGTTATAATCTGGTGTTTAAGATAATTGAGGCTCTACCCACAGTATGGCCTAAAGCAATCAGGTGATTAAATCACATTATTGTAACTCCCAATAAATCAGTGAATAATTTGAACAAGTTACTTTGACATATTATTATGATGATTTTGAAGTATATAAAGATGACGCTATATTGTAGAAATTACTTAAAGTCAGAAATCCTAATACTTTACCAGGTACCAATTGCATGCTTCTATATTGTAGGAATTACTTAAAGTCAGAAATCCTAATACTTTACCAGGTACCAGTTGCATGCTTTTGAGTATGTTACTTCAATTTGAGGGTTTTATTTTCTCTAAGTATAAAAAGAAGAGGTAGTTCTAGTTAGAGTTCAAGACTTTAAGCCACCAGTCTAATAATTGACAGCTATATGAAAAATGTATGCTTGTGCTAATTTCATACAAACTTAAGCTGAAAATGGTATCTTCATTTCGAAAAGTAATAGATGCATTTCCATTATTCAGTCCAAGTTGAATTCCAGAACCATGGATAAAGATAATTTTATCATAGTATTTTACCATTGTATGATATTTATAGCATAGTATTTATTATTGTATGATCCTAATATGTACAAAAAGTTTAGACAATGTAATTATAAAACTGTTCAAATTTTTTAAATATCACAGATAATTTCTATTGCAGATGTAAAGAAGGCCTCTGCGGCACATCAGAACACTGGTATTTGATTTTGATTGTAGAGAGAGGATTTAATGGGTTTATATCACAATTTCTCTATCTTTTTCAATAGAAGAGTAATTGCTAGTAATTTCAAAAGCAGTTTCATATGTTTAGTGATTTTAAATGATTTTAGGATCCAAACGACAATTATTCATCAAGGACAACGTGTCCTAACACCACTCAAAGTAGAAATGAGGCTTAATTGGTTCAGAGGGCTTAGAATTGTTAAACGAAGATATTTAAAGTCGCTGTTTTTCAGTGACACCAATCTTGATGTACAGTCTTTAGACACTGCGTGGTGGACATTTATGCAATGGTTCTGCATAATAAATAAGAATCTAGTTGACAAAAATTTGCTAACTAGTAATAAACCACTACCCTCCTTATCAAATGCCTATCAAGGCTGGCCATTTTTGCTGAAAGAAACAATATAATTTTGCCGTTTTTGTAGTAGATTCCATTCTGGAGCTCATGGGTTAAGTACTGTTACTAAGCATGCCCCTAAAACACACCTGCCTTTTCTACTTACTGGCTTTAAACTATTAATGTGCCTGGAAATCTCTGGTGTTCTTGCTTTGTAAGAACATCTATGAGGTAATTTTTTGAATGATAGCTAGTGCCAAAATTGAAATCCATATGGTATGAAAACAGCATAATTATCGAGATTGTATAAACAAGTCAAGTGGGGAAGAGAACATCAACATCTTCTGAGTTCATGCAGCATGAAGAACAGAGCGACTGCTGAACCATCTTCCCTAAACACACAAGCAAGCCAGTCAGTGATGTGTGGCAGACGGAGAGTGAGGCAAAAACAAAATTAGACACAGCAGACTCAGGCTTAGAATGTGAGTCTAGAACGTTTAGGACTGTTGTCAATGTCCCGGTCATGCACCCTCTGTCTCCCACCCCACCTAACGTACCAGAACAAGACATTTTGAAAGTATAGCCTAAGATAACTTCTTTATTTCAAACTTCCATGAGGTCAAGATTAATCTCTGAGGCCCCTTTGGGCTGTAACATCTTGTGGTTTTACGAAAGAGATGTGTAGGGTGATCAGTAGTAGCCTCACAGGTGTGTAACCTGAAAAGCGACATGAACCCTGCACTTACAAGAGCCCTGTGCTTAGTATCACGCTCTGCTATTGCAGCTTCAAACTTTCTAATATTTTTCAAGCAACCCTCCTCCCCACACACATATTTCCATTTTGCATTGGATCTTACAAATTTTGTAGCCAATCCCGAGTATGTTTTTTTGTTGTTGTTGCAAGTTTTAGAACAAATTCTGTGATGCTGTACTTGGAGAAGTAACTAAATTTTCTTGCATATTAGATTAGATGAGTGGGAACTAGATATAATCAAAGGGTCTTCATGAGGCATGGTCTTTAATATTGAACTTCCTTTAATATTTGTAATGTGAAAATTATTATCTGTTTTTAATTTATTTCAATGAGGCATTCTATGTCTTATAGCCAAATAGCAAGTTTCTAGAAATAGCTGTATGCAAATAGACTTATTTTTTAGAGGGAAGACACTGGGAGAATGAACTCATGTGAAAAAAAGGGTTTACTTTGAAGCTAGATAGACTTTGGTTGGATCCTTACCTCAATGTAAGCTATCTGTAAAAATCCTATAATTAAAACTCTTGTTTATGGTGAAATATTTAACACCTGTCCATGGTCAGGAACAAGACAAAGTCCACCATCATCATTTTATTCACACTATATTAAAGTCCTAGAAAGGAGTTACTAAGAGATTCAGAGGAACCTACATTGACTGAGAATATGCAACATACTTAAAAACAACATATTTAAAAATCATAAAATGTTTCTAGGATAATATAATTTACCAAAAATGACTCTAGACTAATTAGAAATTTCAATAGGTCAGTTTTCATAGGAAGAGTTGTTAATGGCATCTTTACCAAGAGTACCAGATCTAGATTGTTTTAAGGTAATTTTTAAAAATTGTACTTTAAGTTGTGGGGTACATGTGCAGAACATGTAGGTCTGTTACATATGTATACACGTGCCATGATGGTTGGCTGTATCCATCACCCTGTCATCTACATTAAGTATTTCTTCTAATGCTATCCCTCTTCTAACCTCCCACCCCCTGATAGTCCCTGGTGTGTGATGTTCCCCTCCCTGTGTCCATGTGTTTTCATTGTTCCACTCCAACTTATGAGTGAGAACATGTGGTGTTTGGTTTTCTGTTCTTGTGTTAGTTTGCTAAAAATGATGGTTTCCAGCTTCATCCACGTCTCTGCAAAGGACATGAATTCATCTGTTTTAAGGTAAATTTCTATAAAATTTGTTTAAAAATAATGTTTCATTTATTATTTTGATTTTTAAACCTTTTATTTTAGGTTCAAGGGTACGTGTGAAGGTTTGTTATATAGGTAAGCTCATGGGAATTTGTCGTATAGATTATTTCAGCATCCAGGTTCTAAGCCTAGTACTCAGTAATTATTTTCTCTGCTCCTATCCCTCCTCTCACCGTCTACCCTCCAATAGGCCCCAGTGTGTGTGGTTCCCTTCTTTGCGTTATGAATTATCACCATTTAGCTCCCACTTATAAATAAGAACATGTAGTATTTGGTTTTCTCTTCCTGCACTAGTTAGCTATGGATAATACCCTCCATCTCCATCCATGTTCCTGCAAAAAACATGATCTCATTCTTTATTTATGGCCATCTAGTATTCCATAGTGTATACGTACCACATTTTCTTTATCTGATCTGTCATTGATCGGCATTTAGGTTGATTTCATGTCTTTGCCATTGTGAATAGCACTGTGATTAATATACACATGCATGTGTCTTTATGGAAAAATGCTTTATATATCTTTGGGTATATACCCAGTAATGGGATTGCTCAGTTGAATGGCTATTCTGCTTTTAGCTCTTTGAGGAATCACCATAATGCTTCCCACAATGGAAGAAAAAAATGTACATTCTTACCAACAATGCATAAGCTTTCCCTTTTCTCCATAACCTTGCCAGTATCTGTTATTTTTTGGCTTTTAGTAATAATCATAATGACTGGTGAGGGGTGGTGTCTCATTGCGGTTTTGATTTGCATTTCTCTAATGATCAGTGATATTAAGTTTTTTTTTCTTTTTTTCCCCATTTATTTTATTGCATTTTAGGTTTTGGGGTACAAGTGAAGAACATGCAAAATTGTTGCATAGGTACACATGTGGCAGTGTGATTTGCTGCCTTCCTCCCCATCGCCTACATCTGGCATTTCTCCCCTTGCTATCTCTCCCCAGCTCCCCAACCCCCACCATCCCTC
>NW_016107329.1:6394626-6395934 GCF_001604975.1 Cebus imitator
TGTTTCTTTTGCTGTGCAGAAGCTGTGGAGTTTGATTAGGTCCCATTTGTCTATTTTAGCTTTTGTTGTCAATGCTTTTCGTGTTTTGGTCATGAAGTCCTTGCCTACACCTATGTCCTGAATGGTTTTGCCTAGATTTTCTTCTAGGGTTTTTATGGTGTTAGGTCTTATGTTTAAGTCATTAATCCATCTGAAGTTAATTTTAATGTAAGGTGTCCGGAAGGGGTCCAGTTTCAGCTTTCTGCACATGGCTAGCCAGCTTTCCCAACACCATTTATTGAACAGGGAATCCTTTCCCCATTGCTTGTTTTTGTGTGGTTTATCAAAGATCAGATGGTTGTAGATAAGTTGTGTTGCCTCTGAGACCTCTGTTCTATTCCATTGGTCTATATCTCTGTTTTGGTACCAGTACCATGCTCTTTTTGATTACTGTAGCCTTCTAGTATAGTTTGAAGTCCGGCAGTGTGATGCCTCCTGCTTTGTTCTTTTTGCTTAGAATTGACTTGGCTATGTGGGCTCTCTTTTGGTTCCATATGAAGTTTAAGGTGATTTTTTCCAGTTCTGCGAAGAAGGTCATTGGTAGCTTGATGGGGATAGCATTGAATCTGTAAATTACTTTGGGCAGTATGGCCATTTTCTCAATATTGGTTCTTCCTAATCATAAGCATGGAATGTTTTTCCATCTGTTTGTATTCTCTCTTATTTCGTTGAGCAGTGGCTTGTAGTTCTCCTTGAAGAGGTCCTTTACGCTCCTTGTTAGTTGTATTCCTAGGTATTTTATTCTCTTTGTGGCAATTGTGAACGGAAGTTTGTTCTTGATTTGGTTCCCTTTAAGTCTTATTGGTGTATAGGAATGCATGTGATTTTTGCACATTGATTTTGTATCCTGAGACTTTGCTGAACTTGCTGATCAGTTTCAGGAGATTTGGGGCCAAGACGATGGGGTCTTCTAGATATACAATCATGTCGTCTGCAAATAGAGACAATTTGACTTCCTCCTTTCCTATTTGAATGCCCTTTATTTCTTTCTCTTGCCTGATTGCTCTGGCTAGAACTTCTAATACTATATGGAATAGCAGTGGTGAGAGAGGGCATCCTTGTCTGGGGCCACATTTCAAGGGGAATGCTTCCAGTTTTTGCCCATTCAGTATGATATTGACTGTCGGTTTGTCATAAATAGCTTTTATTATTTTGAGATACGTTCCATCAATACCTAGCTTATTGAGGGTTTTTAGCATAAAGGGCTGTTGAATTTTGTCAAAGGCCTTCTCTGCATCAATTGAGATAATCATGTGGTTTTTGTCTTTG
>NW_016107329.1:6398656-6453421 GCF_001604975.1 Cebus imitator
TTTTTAAACCGACGAATGGGCGACTTCCCGTGGCTCCAATCGCCAGCCAAAAGGGCCCCCGGACCGGTGTATTTTGTATGGAGAACCGCTGCTCCGGGGCGCCAACAAAGCTCAAATGGTGCAGCCGCACAGGGCAAAGCAGTGGCACCGGCCGGCACAGCCGCACTGGCCGAAACAGCTGTGCTGGCAACCCATGGAGCTCCTCCGCCTGGGAATTGCCTAGTCTGTGGGCAATAAAAATGCGGCGTCCACTCACCCTCTGTGCTTTCACTGGGAGCTGCAATCCTGAGCTGTTCCTAAAGGGCCATCTTGGATCCTCTCTCTAAGTTTTTTTTCTTATGCTTGGTGTCCACATGTATGTCTTCTTTTGAAAAGGATCTGTTCATGCTCTTTGCCCACTTTTTAATGGAATTGTTTTTCTCTTGTAAATTCAAGTTTCTTATAGATGATGGATACTAGAACTTTGTCACATGCGTACTTTGCAAAACTTTTCCTCCATTCTGTAGGTTGTCTGTTAACTCTGTTGGTAGTTTCTTTTGCTCTGCAAGTAACTCTTTAGTTAGATCCCATTTGTCAATTTTTGCTTTTGTTGTGATTGCTTTTAGCATCTTTGTCTTGAAATCTTTGCCTGTTCCCATGTCCAGGATGGTATTGCCTAGGTTGTCTTCCAGGGATTTTATAGATTTGGGTTTTACATATAAGCCTTTAGTTTATCTTGGGTTGATTTACATATAGGATGTAAGAAGGGGATCCAGTTTTAGTCTTCTGCATATAGCTAGCTAGTTATCCTAGCACCATTTATTGAATAGAGTTTTCCACATTGCTTGTTTTTGTCAGCTTTGGCAAAGATTGAATTGTTGTAGCTATATGGCCTTATTTCTGAGCTCTTTATTCTTTTACATTGGTCTATGTGTCTGTTTTTGTACTAGTACCATGCTGTTTTGGTTACTGAAGCCCTGTAGTATAGTTTGAAGTCAGGTAATGTGATGCCTCAAGCTTTGTTCCTTTTGCTTAAGATTGCCCTAGTTATTCAGACTCTTTTTTGGTTTCATAAGAATTTTAAAATAGTATTTCCTAGTTCTGTGAAGAATGTTTTTGGTAGTTTGGTTGGAATAGCATTTAATGTATAAATTGCTTTGGGTGGTATGGGAATTTTAATGATATTGATTCTTTCTATCCATGAGCACAGGATATTTTTCCATTTGTTTCTGTCTTTTCTGATTTCTTTGAGTAGCATTTTGTAATTCTCATTGTAGGGATCTTTCCTCTCCCTGGATGGCTTTATTCCTAGGTATTTTATTCATTTTGTGACAATTGCACACGGAAGTTCATTTGTGATTTTACTCTTGGCTTGACTCTTGTTAGTGTATAGGAATACTAGCGAATTTTGCACACTGATTTTGTATCCTGAGGCTTTGCTGAGGTTGCTTATCAGCATCAGAAACTTTTGGGCTGAGATGATGGGATTTTTCTAGATATATAGGATCATGTCATCTGAAAACAGGGATAGTTTGACTTCCGTTTCCTTATTTGAATGCATTTTCTTTATTTCTCTTGCCTAATTGCCCTGGCAAGAACTTTCAATACTATGTTGAATAGAAGTGGCAAGAGAAAGCATACTTGTCTTGTGCCAGTTTTTAAGGGGAATGCTTCCAACTTTTTCCCATTCAGTGTGATGTTGACTGTGGATTTGTCATAGATGATTGTTACTATTTTGAGGTATTTTTCCTTCAATACCTAGTTTATTGAATATTTTAAACATGAACAGATGTTGAATTTTATTGAACGCCTTTTCTGCATCTATTAAGATAATCATGTGGTTTTTGTCTTTAGTTTGGTTTATGCGATGAATCATATTTATTGATTGACATATGTTGAGCCAAACTTGCATCCTGGAACTGAAGCCCACTGGATTTTGGTAGATTTGCTTTTTGATGTGCTGCTGGATTCAGTTTGCCAGTATTTTGTTGAAGATTTTTCCATGAATGTTCACCAAGAATATTGCCCTGAAATTTTCTATTTTGTTGTGTCTCTGCCAGGGTTTGATATCAGAATGATGGTGGCCTCATAGGATGAGTTAGGGAAAAGTTCTCCCTCCTCCTCAATTGCTTGGCATAATTTCAATAGGAATGGTACCAGCTCATCTTTGTTCATGTGGTAGAATTCAGCTGTAGATCCTTCTGGTCCTGGGCTTTTTATGGTTGGTGAGCTATTTATTACTTATTCACTTTGAGAGATCATCATTGGTCTGTGAAGGAAATCAATAGTTTTCTTTGTTCAGGTTTGAGTGAGTGTATCTGTCCAGGAATTTATCCATCTCTTCTAGGTTTTCTAGTTTGTGTGGATAGAGGTGTTTGTACTAGTTTCTGATGGTTATTTTTATTTCTATGAGGTAAGTGGTAGCATTCTCTTGATAATTCCTAATTGTGTTTATTTGGCTTTCTCCTTTTTTATTAGTCTAGCTAGTGACTTATCTATCTCATTAATTTTTTTTAAATAAACAACTCCTGAATTCACTGATCTTTTGAATCTTTTTTTGTGTCTGAATATCTTTCAATTCAGCTCTGAGTTTGCTTATTTCTTGTCTTCTGCTAGCTTTGGAGTTGATTTGTGCTTGGTTCTCTAATTCTTTAGTTGCAATGTTAAGTTGTTAATTCGAGATCTTTCTAACATTTTGATGTGGGCATTCAATGCTATACATTTCCGTCTTAACAATGCCTTACCTATGTCCTAGATATTCTGGTATGTTGTATCTTTGTTCTCATTCGTTTCAAAGAACTTCTTGATTTCTGCCATAATTTCATTATTTACCAAATTGTTATTCAGAATATTTTCTTAATTTCTATGTAATTGCGTGGTTTGAGCAAATTTCTTGTCTTGATTTCTATTTTTATTGTGCTATGGTCCAAGTGTGTGTTTTCCATGATTTCAGTTGGTTTATTTTAGAGTATGTGCCATGTGGCAATGAGAAGAATGCATATTCTGTTAGTTTGGGATGGAGAGTTCTGCAGAGGTCTATCAGATCCATTTTGTCCAATGCTGAGTTCAGGTCCTAAATATCTTTGTTAATTTTCTTCCTTGATGATCTGTCTCATACTTTCAGTGAAGTGTTGAAGTCTCCCAATGTCATTGTGTGGGGGAGTCTATATCTCTTTGTAGGTCTCTAAGAACTTGCTTTATGACTCTCGGTGCTCCTGTGTTGGCTGTATATATATTTAGGACAGTTACATCCTCTTGTTGAATTGACCACTTCACCATTATGTAATGCCTTTCTTTGTCTCTTTTGATCTTTGTTGGAATAAAGTCTGTTTTGTTGGAATTTAAGATTGGAATTCCTGCTTTTTATTATTTCTATTTGCTTGTTGATTTTCTTCCATCCCTTTATTTTGAGGCTGTGTCATTACATGTGAGATGGGTCTCTTGAAGACAGCATACCATTGTGCCTTCTTTTTATCCAGCTTACCACTCTGTACCTTTTAAGTGGAACATTTAGCCCATTTGATTCCAAGGTTAGTATTGACATGTGTAGATTTAATCAGGTTATTGTGTGGTTACTGGTTACTATGCTGGCTTATTCACTTGGTTGCTTTATAGTGTCACTTGTCTATGTATTTAAGTGTGTTTTTGTATTAGCTGGTAGTGGTCTCTCCTTTTTCTGCTTAGTGCTTCTTTCAAGATCTCTTGTAAGGCAGGTATGGTGGTAATAAACTCCCTCATTATTTTCTTATAAAAATATTTAATGACAGTTACACCATTCAAGTTTATAAAAGAGAATGAAATCTAACTTATATGGAGAAAAATAAAACAAAATAAAAACAAAAATTAAAAAATTCATTTCAGACTAATTTTTTATAAATAGTAAAATTCTATTAGCAGTAGGATTGAGCAATATCTTTAACTATTAATAAAACTTGACAAAATTGAGGTGAATCGAGTAATGCAAGAATTTTTTTGGAATTAGAGAATATGTTAGTCCATTCTCATACTGTTATGAAGAAATATCTGAGACTGGGTAATTTATAAACAAAAGAGATTTAATTGACTCACAGTTCTGCATGACTGAGAAGGCCTCAGGAAACTTATAATCATGGTAGAAGGCATCTCTTCACAGGTGGCAGGAGAAAGAATGAGTGTCAAGTGAAGGGGAAGCCCCTTATGAAATCATCAGCTCTCATGAGAACTCACTATACAAGAACAGCATGGGGGAAACTGACCCATGATGCAATTATCTTAACCTGGTCCCACACTTGACACAAGGGGGTTACTACAATCTAAGGAGATATTAGGGTGGGGACACAGAGCCAAACCATATCCGGGAATGTATCAATATAGTTTACCATATTAATAGCTCTATAGTAAAAAAATGATCTTCATTCATGCTGAAATAGTATTTTAAGGCTCAAAATATTCTTGGTAAAAATGTGTAATGATAAAATAGAAGTAGATATATTTTTAATACAATATACAATAAGATTAAAAGCAACAGTTGCAAATTTAAATTAAACACTAAATACATCAGGAAAAGGATAATTGTACTATTTAACCTTGTACAGAGTACTATTTAACATTGTTCTGGTCACTGGAGTCTGGTGAGGAGGAAAATATTAGAAGCATAGTGTCATTTAAAAAAGAGGTAGAATTATTATTCTAAGACAACATAATGTTATTACTGAAAAGCATAAAAACAAATTCTGATAAGTAGAAATCAGTAAATGAGCTAAGTGAAAACAATAATATTCAGAAATTAATAGCCTTCATTAACACACAAAAAAACCTTTTTTAATCCAAAATCAAGATAAGGTCCTATTTACAATATCAAACAACAGCAAAAACAAGGAACAAACTTAAAAAATAAGTGTACACTATCTATATGAAGAAAAATTTTAACATTTTGAACAGATACAAGAGGATTAATGATCCTAACATGTAAAAAGTGCTGATAAATCAATAAAAATACCAACATCCCCATAGAAACATGGATAAGGGCTGAAAATCTGGAGACAGTTTTTGAAAAAGGGGAGATACATGATTCTTTAACATAGGAAAACTTCAATTTCTTTGTTATGTACAAATTGTGAAATGAAACCATAATGAGATACCTTTTTTTTTTTAATATTCAAATTGGTAAGGCTTTGAAGTTTGATGTATTTTTCCCAAAATTTGGAAATACAGTTCATAAAACGATATTCATTTAGACATGTTTTTAATAACAAAAACCCATGAACTTGCCCATGAGAGTCTAAAGAACTTTCTTGTTTGTTTTACTGCTATGTATCGTGTGGATTTCAAAACATTTAATTTAATGTATCTTGTCACATTGTAAGAAAGTAGTCATCGATTCTTATTTCACTGAGTTTTTTTTTTTAATCAATTATTGGCAAATTGGTCAAATGCTTGTATATTTGATTTCCTTCTATTTTTTAATATTCTGTATTAAAATCATTTTGCTTTGAAAGAAAAGTTGATAGTAACCTTGTCTTGGCCAGGTATTAAGGTAAAACATTGACATTTTCTCATATAAAATGAAGCTGGTAGGATTTCCTATCATTACTGGGATCATTCTAGAAACTTAAATTTTTTCCAATAAAGTAATTAATATTTATTTCATCTAGGATAAGCATATATTAGTAACATATTAAGAAAATTATTCTAGGATTTTAAAAAATTATTCTAGGTTTTCTGCTGTCATATTTTTTCTTTCTTCATTATTTAACAGTTTAAAACTGATTTTTTAAATTAAATTAGGTAGAAATGCTATGTTTTATGAATTAATTTTTCAAAAATTCAGCTTTTAGATTTATTTATTTTTCCCATGTATTCTCTATTAGAAAATAGAGATAATTCATTAAATAACTGATTAAATTTTATCAATATCTATTCTTGCATTCTGATCTCCTTTCCTTTATTTTATTATTTATTCTGCAAAATTTTAAGTCAAATGTATAATTTATTAATATGAAACATATATTTGTGTTATATAAAATGTTATGTAAAATATGTCTATTATAATTGTGTATGTGTATATAATAGATATAGGCATTTTCATACAAACTTTTCAAAGAATATTTGTACTGTTTCACAAAGATTTCCACATATAATGGTAATTTATTATTAAGTTAAACAACTTTCATACCGCAATATTTTTTCTTTTTAAAATTTTCTAGCAGAATTATTTTCTGATTTTACTGTTACTTTTTCACACTAGAGAATATTGTCAGCAATACTTCTATTTTACAAGAGTATGTGGTTTTCTTTCAGTTAAGTTTATGGTGAATATTTTTCAGCCAAAGAAAATCAAAAGAATAGTCTAGATTTAAGCTGTGAAAATCGTATATTTCAAATATTTTGTCCACTTTTTGGCTGTGTCAATTAAAAGGATAAATCTTGTTTTCATTACTCCATTTTTGCCAGAAGTGGAAACCTCATCAGAATACTTCAATTTGAGAGAATTGGCTAATTGATTACAGTATCTCCAGCAAGAAAAAAAAGATTGGCATGCTACTAAAATAAAGTTGATAAATATAACAGCAAAATGTTCAAATCTGGAGACCAAAACCCTGGATCTTGATGTAAGTTACAATTTTGGAAAGTCATAGCTTCTAATCGCTACCAGATTGATTCTCAGAACAGAGCTCCTGATTAAAATGTAGGCCACATCCCCTTGTGAAAGAATCATGTGACACAGCCACAAGTAAACTCTATAAATATTTTTTTAAGCATTGCTCAAAAGAAGTGTGGATTCATTTAGTCAGCTTACTGTGCCATGGGGAAGAGAACTATCTGGGCATTCCAGAAACATGAGAAGCTGGTTATGGGTGCACTGGCTGTAGGTAAACAAAGGCACTCCTGTTGTATGACAGTCACAGTAGAGGACGAGGGTGTCATATTAGTCCATTTTCATATTGCTATGGAAAGCTGCCGGAGACTGAATAATTTATAAAGGAAAAAAGGCAGGAAACTTACAATCATGGCAGAAGGTGAAGAGGAAGCAAGGCACTTTCTTCACAAGGCGGCAGGAAGAAGTGCCAAGCAAGGGAGAGGAGCCTCTTATAAACCATCAGATCTTACGAGAACTCACTATCATGAGAACAGTATGGGGAAAAACCACCCCTGTGATTTAATTACCTCCACCTGGTCTCTCCCTTGACAACTAGGAATTGTGGGGATTCTTATTCGAGAGAAGAT
Source organism: Cebus imitator (assembly GCF_001604975.1). Classification (NCBI taxonomy): domain Eukaryota; kingdom Metazoa; phylum Chordata; class Mammalia; order Primates; family Cebidae; genus Cebus; species Cebus imitator. The sequence continues at coordinate 6,405,842 of NW_016107329.1, forward strand.
TTGTGTGGAGACACAAAGCCTAACCATACTGGGTGGTCAGATAATAAGTGGAGTTTGGCAGAGGATTGCATCACAGTGGATTATTTCCTCAGTTCCTAAGTATAATTGGACTAGCTGTACTTGGTGACTGACAGAACCCCCGTATTGATTCTCTGAACCAAGGAGCGTGGATGACCACGGCAGGAAGAGGAAAGTCAATGCCATGGGCTGACCCCGCTCTAAGGATTGTGCAGCAAGAGCAGTCCTGTGTTAATGGACACACCACAAAGATTTTGACCACAATCAAGGGTTAAAAATGCAAGAATGGTGATTCCTCTCAGAATTCTATTTAATTTTCCTGCTTTCCTTTGCGGTAAATAATGATCGAGATTCTGACTGCACGTGTGAGAAAAGTAACCAGAGATTATTCCAATATTAGTTGTTTCAGATGTAATATCTTGATGGAGAAAATCAGTATAGATCCTTAACTCTGCCTTTAATCTGGAAAATATTTATTTTCCCCCCAACCAATTTGCAAGAATCCACAGAAACAGAAACAGCCCTAGGCTAGGCTGTAAAAGGTTTCACTCTCTACTTCACTGCTCTACTTCGTTCATGATGTCATGTTAATTGAACCCGATAAGCAGAAAATAAAGAAGGCTTAAAATGCCTTAGTAGCAAATATAAATGCCAATTTGGAGGTGGGGATAAACCTGTGAAAATTCAAAAGGCCAGCCGCTTGTAGAAATGTGAATGTCCATGCATCTGAGGTATGTTTAATCCACCTCTCTCTGTCCGTTTGGGCTGCTATAACAAAATAGTGTAAACTGGGAAGCTCACCAACCATAGAAATCTATTTCTCAAAGTCCTGGACGCTGGGAAGTCCATATAAAAACACTGGCAGGGTCAGCACCTGATTAGGGCTTGCTTTCTGATTCATAGGTGGCATCTTCTTGCTGTGTTTTTACAAAGCAAAGAGACAACACCATGCTCCCTTGGGCCTCTTTTATAAGGGCCCTCAGGACCTAGTCAATTCCCAAAGACTCATCTTCCAATACAGCACATTGGGGGTTATCATTTCAACATATGCATTTTGGGGCAGGGAACACATTCAAATCATAGCACCCTCCATAGCGGAAAATAAGAAAGTGCATGTTGCATCTCCTGTTACAAAAATGTGGCACTTTAAACAAATTGTAGGCAACATATAACATTTTCTGGGATCACACCCAATCAATTTGCCATGTATCTCCTTAGGCTGCAATTGTGAGTGAGACAGAACAAGAGAAGGCTCTGCATCAGGCCCAGGCTGGTAAAGCTTCTTTTATACTTGGGTCTTGAAACCCAGAATATTCCATGGTAATTGAAGCACTTAATGCAAATGGGACTCTCTTCAGAGTCTCTGGCAAACTCCAATGGGATAGGATCCTATCAGTACAGAACCCTAGATGTTTGGCAAAACAGTTATCTCCTTTTGTGTATATGCCCATGTTTCTGAGCTCTACTTGAGATTCATACATGTCCTGTGGGACTTTAAGTAACTGTTGCCTATCATGAGAGGATGATATCATGGGACTCAGTGTATTCAATAGCAATCCATCATCATGTGGAAATAATATTAAGGAGACCAGGCTTGAACATATCTGGGAGGTCCAAATAAGTGCGCATGAACTGCGGGCTTGAATGTATTTCTCCTCCCTTTCAATCTAGAGATGTGGCTTTAGGCGGATTTCCATATGAACATCTGACTAAGGAATAAAAATGTGGTCCTCTGCAGAATAGTGAACACCCGAGGGATGTAGACTGCTGCACGTTATAGCCCTCTCAATAATGCACCTGAAAAGTAATGGTGAGGGCAAATCTTCACAGTGGGCAGAAGTTCTAGCTGCCACAGTTAATTGCTTATTGTGTGTGGCTTGAAAAGTGGCAAGAGTTATGACTCCATATTGATTCATGGTCAACCGCTATTGGCTGAATAGTTAGAAATATACGGAGAACAAAGTTTGATGACTGTCTTGAGGAAATCCAGGAAAGGTGTATGTCAATCTACCTGCCAGATAAAGTACAGAGTGTGAAGATATTCGACTGTTCATCAAAGGGCATTTGTCTACTCAGGTGTAAAAAAAATGTCCAGGAGCTCTCACCTAGCTTCTCTCCCCAGCTACCCAGTATGTAACCAATGAGCCAAAGTAAAAAATGTCTATGATTGTAGAAATGGGGACTATTTATAGACTCTATACATCGACTCACCATCACTGAGGCTCCTCTGAAGGTTCTGTCCAATGTTTAATGGGCCAACAGCAAGGCTAATTTTGTTGGCCTACAATATAACACCATACCTACAAGGGTTATCCACTTATTGTTTAGCAGGTTGATTATTCTGGACTTTCCATCAATGAGAAGGTAGCATTTTGTCCTCATAGGAATAAACTTGTATTGTGGAGATGGGTTAATTTCCCCTATGTTTAATGCTTATGCCAAGACCAACATCTAGTGGATGTACAAAAGGCCTTATTAATTGCCATGGTATAGCATCAACTATTGCTTCTGAAGAAGGAATACATTTCATAGCAAAGAAGTATGGCAATAGGTTCAGGACTTAAAATTATCTGGTTTTACCTTGTATCCCGTCATTAGGAGGAGCTGTCCTTATGGGTTCATTTAATTGTCCACTGAGAAATTCGTTTTACCACCAGTTGAGAAATCACATCTGAAAAGCTTGAATTACTTTCTTACAAAATGTGATACATGATTTAATAAGAGATATATGGTGTCATATGTCTCTTATTAATGGTGCCATGATCTCTTTTTTGTTTAATCCCCCAAAATCTATGTAACTATTTCCCTCCATTAAATTTCCATTCACTAAATAAGCATGTATTCCATTCCTTGTTGAAATACCTATGCACTTCATGCATTCCTGACTATACCCTGATTAATACAATATTTCCCCCTCTGGTGGTTTCTTCACTTATTTTGTTGAGGAACGAGGTGATGTTCTTTCATATATGGGGTGGTTTTTATTTTTATAGTAATATTACCAATATTATTACCGTTTCATATAATATCCTTAGTATTCTATTTTTTTTTTTTTTTGAGAATGGATGAAGGTTTCCAGCTTCATCCATGTCCCTGCATAGGACATTAACTCATTCTTTTTTATGGCTGCATAGTATTTCATGGTGTGTATGTGCCACATTTTCTTTATCTAGTCTATCTTTGATGGGCATTTGTGTTGGTTCTAAGCCTTTGCTATTGTGAATAGTGCTGCAATAAGCATGTATGTGCATGTGTCTTTATAGTAGAATGATTTATAATCCTTTGAGTATATACCCAGTAATAGGATTACAGGATCAAATGGTATTTCTAGGTCTAGATTCTTAATGAGTTGCCACACTGTCGTCCACAATGCTTGAACTAATTTACACTGCCACTGTCAGTGTAAAAGCAATCCTATTTCTTCACATCCTCTCCAGCATGTGTTTCCTGACTTTTAAAAAAAAATTTATTTATTGTACTTTGGGTGCATACTATATCTCCCCATGTTATCCCTCCTCAACCTCCCCTCCCTCCCCACCCCCCACGGTCTCTCCCCTACTCACCTCAACTGCCCCCAGTGTGTGACGCTCCTCTCCCTGAGTCCACGTGTTCTAGTTGTTCAACAGCCACCTATGAAAGATAACATACGGTGTTTGGCTTTCTGTTCTTGTGTCAGCTTGCTGAGAATGATGGTTTACAGATTCATCCAAGTCCTTACAAAGGACATGAGCTCATAATTTTTTTATGGCTGCATAGTATTCCATGGTGTATATGTACCACATTTTCTTTGTCCGGTCTATCATTGATGGGCATTTGGATTGGTTCCAGGTCAGTATTCTATTTTTTAGATAGTGTTTATAAGTATTCTGTTAAGAGCATTGATAAAATTCCCAGCCCGGTTTTTTTGATATGCTAAATTCAGACTCTTTCTTGTTGAAATGTAATTGAATTAGATAACCATATAATTGAATTGTACCTAAATAGGTTCCCTAGCACAAAATTAGTTCACAATAATTGTTATTAAGTTCATATGTATGTTTTATGTGTAGACAGTATGCCCTGATGGTATGGTAAAATGAATCTCTTAATTGCAGAATTGATCAAGTAGAAGAAGGAATTAGTGAGCTTGAAGACAGGCTATTTAAAAATACACAGTCAGATGAGACAAATGAAAAAAGAATAAAAAAGAATGAAACACATCTACATGATCTATAAAAGAGCCTCAAAAGGGTAAATCTAAGTTATTGGTCTTGCAGAGGAGGTAGGAAAGAGTGTGGGGTAGGAAATTTATTCAAAAAGGTAACAGAGAACTTTCCATATCTAGAGAAATATGTCAAAATTCAAGTACAAGAAAGTTATAGAACTCCAAGCAGATTTAACCAGGAGGCGAAGATTGATTCATTCTTTAGTATGTGAATTGTATGTTCAACGCCAGAATTTTTGCTTGACTCTTTTTAATAATTTCAATTTATTTCTTCAATTTATCTGATAGAATTCTGAATTTCTTCTCTGTGTTATCTTGAAATTCTTTGAGTTTCCTCAAAACAGCTATTTTGAATTTCCTGTCTGAAAGGTTACACATTTCTTTTCTGAAGGATTGGCCCCTGGTGATATATTTAGCTTGCTTGGTAAGGTCATGCTTTTCTGGGTGGTCCTGATGCTTGTGAATGTTCATTGGTGTCTGGTCATGGGAAGGTTAGGGTTTTATTTTTATTTTATTTTTAGACAGAATCTGCTCTGTCACCCAGGCTGGAGTGCGATGGTATGATCATGTCTTACTATATCCTCAACCTCCTGGACTTTAGCAATCCTCTTACCTCAGCCTCCTGAGTAGCTAGCACTGCAGGCAGATACAAACATGCCCAGCTAATTTTTGTATTTTTTTGTAAAGACAGGGGTTTTGCTATCTTGTCCAACCTGGTCTCAAATTCCTAAACTCAAACAATCTGCCCACTTTGGCCTCCCAAACTACTAGGATTACAGGCATGAGCCACCACACCTTATTTTAGTCCTTGCATTCTGAACTTCTTTGTGCCTATCATTCTTCAGATGGCTTTTTACGCATTTCAAAGAACGTGTGCATTGTGATCTAAGCAATACCTGCATTAGGGGGCATCCCAAGCCCAGTAACACTGCGGTTCTTGCAGATCCACAGAGATACCACCTTGGTGGCTGATATGGTTTGGCTGTATCCCCACCCAAATCTCATCTTGAATTGTAGCTCCCACAATTCCTACATGTTGTGGGAGGGACCTGGTGGGAGTAATTGAATCATGGGAGTTGGTCTTTCCCATGCTATTCTTGTGATAGTGAATAAGTATCAGAAAATCTGATGGTTTTATAAAGGGAAGTTTCTCTGCACAAGTTCTCTTCTCTTGTCAGTCACCCTGTAAGATGTCCCTTGCTCTTCCACCATGATTGTGAGACCGCCCAGCCTCATGGAACTAGAGTCCATTAAACTCTTTCTTTGGTAAATTGCCCAATATTGGGATATGTCTTTATCAGCAGGGTGAAAATGAACTAATAAAGTAAATCGGTACTGGTAGAGTGGGGTGCTGCTGTAAAGATATCAAAAAATGTGGAAGCAACTTTGGAATCGGGTAACAGGCAGAAGTTGGAACAGTTTGGAGGGCTCAGAAGAAAACAAGAGAATGTGGGGAAGTTTGGAACTCCCTAGAGTCTTATTGAATGGCTTTGACCAAAATGCTGATAGTGACATGAATGATAAGGTCCAGGCTGAGGTGGTCTCAGATGAAGATGAGGAACTTGTTGGAAACTGGAGCAAAGTAACTTTTGTTATGTTTAAACAAAGCGACTGGCAGCATTTTGCCCCTGCCCTAGAGATTTGTGGAACTTTGAACTTGAGAGAGATTATTTAGGTATCTAGCAAAAGAAATTTCTTTTTTCTTATATATATATATATATATATATATATATATATATATATATATTATTGCATTTTAGGTTCTGGGGTACATGTGCAGATCATGTACCCCAAGAGGATTGTTGCATAGGTACATACGTGACAATGTGGTTTGCTGCCTCCATCCCTCCATCACCTATATCTGGCATTTCTCCCTATGTTATCCCTCCACAACATCCCCACCCCCTGCTGTCCCTCCCTTATTCCCCCCAACAGATGCCAGTGTGTGATGCTCCCCTCCCTGTGTCCACGTGTTCTCATTGTTCAACAACTGCCTATGAGTGAGAACATGCGGTGTTTGATTTTCTGTTTTGTGTCAGTTTGCTGAGAATGATGGTTTCCAGATTCATCCATGACCCTACAAAGGACATGAACTCATCATTTTTTATGGCTGCATGGTATTCCACGGTGTATATGTGCCACATTTTCCTTGTCCAGTCTATCATCAATGGGCATTTGGGTTGGTTCCAGGTCTTTGCTATTGTAAACAGTGCTGCAATGAACTTACCTGTTCATGTGTCTTTATAATAGAACGATTTGTAAACCTTTGGGTATATACCCAATAATGGGATTGCTGGGTCAAATAGAATTTCTATTTCTAGGTCCTTAAGGAATTGCCACACTGTCTTCCACAACAGTTGAACTAATTTACACTCCCACCAACAGTATAAAAGTGTTCCTATTTCTCCACATCCTCTCCAGCATCTGTTGTCTCCAGATTTTGTAATGATCACCATTCTAACTGGCATGAGATGGTATCTCAATGTTGTTTTAATTTGCATTTCTCTAATGACCAGTGATGATGAGCATTTTTTCATGTTTGTTGGCATCATATATGTCTTCTCCTGAAAAGTGTCTGTTAATGTCCATTGCCCACTTTTGAATGGTTTTGCTTTTTTTCTTGTAAATCTGTTTTAGTTCTTCGTAGATTCTGGATATTAACCCTTTGTCAGATGGGTAGATGATTGCAAAAATTTTTTCCCATTCTGTTGGTTTCCAGTTCACTCTAATGATATGTTTATTTTGCTGTACAGAAGCTCTGGAGTTTAATTAGATCCCATTTGTCTATTTTGGCTTTTGTTGCCAATGCTTTTGGTGTTTTAGTCATGAAGTCTTTGCCTATGCCTATGTCCTGAATGGTTTTGCCTAGGTTTTCTTCTAGGGTTTTTAAGGTGTTAGATCTTATGTTTAAGTCTTTAATCCATCTGGAATTAATTTTAGTGTACGGTTAATTTTAGTGAAGGGGTCCAGTTTCAGCTTTCTGCACATGGCTAGCCAGTTTTCCCAACACCATTTGTTAAACAGGGAATCCTTTCCCCATTGCTTGTTTTTGTCAGGTTTATCAAAGATCAGATGGTTGTAGATGTGTGGTGTTGCCTCTGAGGCCTCTGTTGTTCATTCCATTGGTCTATGACTCTGTTTTGATACCAGTATCATGCTGTTTTGATTACAGTAGGCTTGTAGTATAGCTTAACGTCAGGTAGCATGATGCCTCCAGCTTTGTTCTTTTAGCAAAAGAAATTTCTAAGCAGCAAAGCATTCAAGAGGTAACTTGGGTGCTGTTAAACACATTCTATTTTAAAAGACAAACAGCATAAAAGTTTGGAAAAGGTGCAGTCTGACAATGCAATAGAAAATAAAATATTTTCTTAGGAGAAATTCAAGCCAAGCCAGCTACAGAAATTTGCATACATAAACAAGAGCCAAATATTAACCACCACAAAAAGTAGGGCAAATGTCTCCAGGGCATGTCAGAGACCTCTGTGGCAGTCCCTCCCATCACAGGCCCAGAGGCCTAGGGGGAAAAAAATGATTTCATGAGCCAGGCCCAGGGTCTCTCTGCTGTATGTAGTCTAGAGACTTGGTGCCCTACATATCAGCTGTACTAGCCATGACTAAAAAGTGCCAAGGTACAGCTTGGGCCATGGCTTTCAAAGTTACAAGCCCGAAGACTTCATAGCTTCCACATGGTGTTGAGCTTGCAGGTACACAGAAGTCAAGAATTGAGGTCTGGGGCCGGGTACAGTGGCTCACATCTGTAATTCCATCACTTTGGGAGGTCAAGGCAGGCAGATCACCTGATGTCAGGAGTTCAAGACCAGCCTGGCCAATATGGTGAAACCCCATCTCTACTATAAATATACAAATTAGCTGGGCACAGTGGTGGGACCTTGTAATCCCAGCTACTCAGAAGGCTGAGGCTGAGGCAGGAGAATCACTTGAACATGGGAGGCAGAGGTTACAGTGAGCCGAGATCACACCACTGCACTCCAGCCTGGGTGACAGAATGAGACTCCATCTCAAAAGAAAAAAAAAAAGAATTGAGGTTTGACTTCTGCCTAGATTTCAGAGGATGTATGGAAATGCCTGGATGTCCAGAAAGAAGTTTGCTACAGAGGTGGGGCACTCATGGAAAACCTCTGCTAGGGAAGTGAGGAATGAAAATGTAGGGTGGGCATGCCCATGGAGAGTCCCCATTGGGGTGCTGCATAATGCAGCTATGAGAAGAGGGTCACCATCCTCCAGACCCCAGAATGGAAGATCCACTAATAGCTTGCTGGAGAAGCTGCAAACATTCAAAGCCACTTTGTGGAAGCAGCCAGAAGGAAAGCTGCACCCTGCAAAGCTGCAGGGGTGGAGCTGCCCAAGATCATGGGAATGCACCTCTTGCATCAGCATGACCTGGGTGTGAGACATAAGTCAAAGGAAATCATTTTAGAGCTTTCATATTTGACTGCCCCACTGGATTTTGGACATGCATGGGGCCTTTTGGCCCTTTGTTTTGGCCAATTTTTTCCATTTGGAATGGATGTATTTGTCAATACCTGTATGCCTGTTGTATCTAGGAAGTAACTAACTTGCTTTTGATTTTACAGGCTCATAGGTGGAAGGGACTTGCCTTGTCTGAGACGAGACTTGGGATTGTGGACTTTTGAGTTAATGCTGAAATGAGTTAAGAGTTTAGGGGTCTGTTGGGAGGCATGATTGGTTTTAAAATGAGGACATGAGATTTGGGAGGGACCAGAGGTGGGATAATATGGTTTGGCCATGTCCGCACCAAATATCACCTTGAATTGTAGCTCCCACAATTCCCACCTGTTGTGGGAGTGACCCAGGGAGAAGTAGTTGAATCATGGGGATGAGTCTAAACCTCTTTCCTTTGTAAATTGCCCAGTCTCAGGTATGTCTTTATCAGCAGTGTAAAAGTGGAATAATACAGTGTTCTTGGTTAAGAAACAAAATAATTTTCTAGATGAACAGACAGAGACTTTTATTCTCTTCCTCCACTTTCTCCCAAACAGAGTATCTCTGTCTGTGCTATACTACCTGGAGCTAGGGGTAGGGTGACATAAGCACCCCTGTTGCCACCACCAGTGGGATTGTACTGGGTTGGAACCAAAACCAGAAGAGCCCTGGTTCTCATCCTCAGCCTGCATTGACTACTGGCTGACTATGTTCACTGAAAGCTCAAGGGCTCTACAATCTGCAGGTGGCAAAGCCACCCATACATGTGTCCTTCCCTTCAGGTAGCAAGTTGATCCAGGCAGGGTTGGTTCAGAGTTGCCAGCCAGGAGCTAGGTACTAGAGTCAAAAGCCATAGAAATCTACCTGTTGTTCTATTGTGCAGAGGCTGAGCTGGCACCCACACCATGAGACAAAATCTTTCCCACTCTTTCCTTCCTTTTCCACAGCCAGAGGATCTTTGCCCCATGGCCACTGCCATCACAGACCCACAGGGAGTACTACCGTTACCACTGATGCTCCATTAGCATCCAAGTTCTCTTCAGTCAGCTGTGGAGAGTATTTCCTGGTCTGGGACTCACCCTGCAGTGCACTGGGGTTCCCTTTTGGCCGAGGGAAGATTCAGAAATGCTGTCTAAGAGCCAAAGCCTAGAACTGGTGATGACAGAAACCCACTCAGTGCTCTAAACCACTGCGGCCAAACTGGTACATAAAGTGCAAGACAAAGTCCACTTTACTTTTCCCTTCACTTTTCTCAAGCAGAAGTCTCTCACCATAGCCAACACAGCTCAAAATGGTCTGGGTCTCACCTGAAACCAGCATGTCTCAGAGCTTCTCTCTTCTCTTCAAGGCAGCAGGTTGTTCCCTTCTGGCCCAGGATATGCCTAGCAATGTTATCTGGGAGCTGGAGCCTGGAATGGCAGCCTCACAACTTCGACTGGTGCCTTATTCCACTGGGGATGAGCTAGTAACTGAGATGTGACACAAAGTCTTTTTTACTCTTTGCTTTCTTCTCCTCAAGTGGAAGTAAAGGGTCTCTTTTGAAGCCATGAACTGTGCTGCCTGGAGTTGTGGAAGGAGTGTGTAAGCACTCCCTTAGCCACCAGGCTAGTGTCTCAGTAGGTCATGTGCCCTCCAAGTTCACTGGCTCTGAGCCTAGCTCAGCACAAGGATTTGTCTAGGAGTTGCAGTCCTTGTGTCTTAGATTGCCTGTCAGGTTTATTTATGGCCCCAGGGCACTTTAGCACATGGTGGCAAGGCTTGCAGAACTCAAGTTCCAACTGCTGGGATGTTCTTCTAGTTGCAGCTGCTCTACGCGTTCCCTCCGTGGGCAGGTATCTGCTGAGTTCAGCCTAGTTTTGCTTTTCCCTGTGACAAGGCAGCCCCAAGTTCCATGTAAACCCTCCCAGTCACCACATTCTTCCTCTCCCAAGTGTACAGATTTTCTCTCTGTGCCATGCAGCTCCTGCTTTGGACTGAGGGAGGGGTGGCATCAGCAACCAAAGACTACCTTTCCTACCCCTTCAGTGCATCTTTCTATGATATGAAGTTAAAACAAGGCATGGTGAGTGCTCACTTCATTTTTGGTTCTTATGAAGGTGCTTGTTTGTGTGTAGACTGTTGTTAAATCTGGTGTTCCTGCTGGCAGGATGATCAGTGGAACCTTCTATTCAGCCATCTTGCTCCACCCTCTCTGCTAGGAATTACCAATCCAGGATTTATCAGCAACCATATGACTATAGGTTATTGACTATATACTCAAATTATCTCTTATTGTTGCCACTATATTTTTGGTGTTAAATAGTTTTTTCCTGATTTCTTAGTGATGTATTTTCAACTGTTTTATTGTTAGTCCTAGAGCTTTCTCCAATTATTGGCTTTCATATAGCAGAATCACTGCAAAATAGAATTTTAAAAATAAACCTGTATCTATAAGCTAAAGTGTGCTTTTATGTCATGGAAGGGTAGGATTGTTGCTAATTGGTTTCTGCACCTCAGGACACATACAAATACATGTTACTATATAATTTGAGTAAAAAGGACAATATTATAGAAGAACCTGTAATTTTGAAAGTAAATAAGAGAACACAGCCCATTAAGTGCACTGAAATTTGTAAATTGGGTAATTATTCACAATGGGCAGGAACACATTTAAACACTAGTGTAGGCTTTTTAGTCTGAAAGGTAAGGCAAAGTAATATCGCCTGCTGTTCGTTTACAAAAAAACACAGAGCTTTCAGAAGTTGAAATATTTGCATCATGAAATAGTTGAAGTCAGGTGCTGTAGAGGACAAAAAGAAAAAAGTGAAAAGTCACAGAAATTAGGAAAAAATTTATTTCATTGTATGAGAATAACTTTTTAATATCTAGTGAATCAGAAACTTTTAAGTGTTTACTCCCTTATATGACAATGTATTAGGAACTATTATCTTTACATTCTGTAAGTGAACAGAATCTAATTTTTATATTTTGCTTTGGCAAAGCCCATGCATCTATTTAATTTTATTTCAAGCATTTAAGGAACAGATTGCTATAGATATGTAGTAGAAATATTAAGAAATGCAGTTTGGACTTTAAAAGCCTTCTTCTAAGGTCTTAATTTAGGGGCCAGTATAAGGCAAATTGCTCAAAAGACTAAATTTCCATCTAAATTATATTTCTTTCTAAATAACAATAACAACATACCTTAAATTACTGCAAAGGGAACAATAGTTTGATTACAAAGTCTTTGGGAGAACTATTTTGGAAGTGGTGTCTAGAGCCAATATCTGCCATGCAGCACCCACCTCCGCCTCAGCTGTTCAGTACTGTTCATAAAACCCAGGCGCTAGGGAGGAAGTTAACCCTTCAGGATTTTTTATCAGTGTACTGCCAAGCCTGATTTTTTTTATGTTAAAAATATTTTTAACAAAATAGGTTTATTAGAAAAGAAAAATGTAAGACTATTTCTTGCTCACTAAACTTCCTCCCAGGAATTATTGGCAGAATGAATGAAACTGAAAAAAAAATAATAATAATAACATTTCTCTATAGACGATAGATTTTTTTACAGTAATTCTTTTTGTTTTGAATTAAATATACTTTTCATTAAGAAATGTGGAAAAAGGAACTCACAATGGTCAGTAAGAGCCCAAGATCACATACCTGAAATGTAACTGAATTGAAATTCAAATTCAGATAGGTAATAATTTGAAGTCTGTAGTCTTTATGGAAATATTTTTTGATGCTATAAAAGTATGTATGTATTTACAAAATGTCATATGTGTTATACGTATATGACATATCCATAACATGTATATACACATACTTAAAGAATAATATTAAATGATACATTTGTACCTACTACTCGGTTTAAGAAGTTTAAAATTAACACTGTTTTTGGAGACTCCTGAATTTTGAAATTGCATTCACTCTTTCTTCACTCAGTGTAACAAATAGCTTCAGTGTTGTTTTAGTCATTTTTTCATATTTTATATTTCACCAAATGTTTATTCCTTAAACTGCATATTCTTCACCTAGGTTTGTTTTTAAGTGATTTAAGTGCTGTATCTATTTTCATTGTTCTATTGCACTCCGTTTTCAGAAGAGATAATTCATGCATCCTTGAACGTTTGGACTGTTTACTTTTTGCTTTCCTTTTATACCGTAAACCATGCTGCTGAGAACATTTTAGTGTATGTTGCTTTGTACACACCTGTAACAGTTTTCTGGTGAATATACGTATTATTGGAATTGCAAGGTCATAGAATATGTACAACTTTCACCACACTTTAATGCAAAACTGAAAATTTGGAAGCACCAGTATGCAATCTCAGAAACAGAAAAAGAGTTTTATTTATTTCATATCCTTACAAAAACTTGGCTTTGAAAAACTTTTTATAATTCACTAATTTGGTAGGTGTGAAAAAATGTATTATTGTTTTGCATTTTTACATTATTGGAATTAAATATTTAAAAATCTTTTTATATAATTTTCTTTCCTTTTTTTCTTTTACATTTGAGGATAGCCAAATGCTTATTTATATTTTAACCCATTTTTCTACTGAGTTGTTAATTTTTTTCCTTAATGATTATTATAATTCTTTGTATCATAAGTGTGACACTTTGTACAGTCCCATGTGCAGTGGGTTTTTTTCCTCAGGCGTGAATAGTGTTTTGTCTTGTTTTCTTAATTAAATTTCAATTTGAACTTAGTGTGGATTCACCATCACTTGAGGGAAATAACACTGAGAGATCTTGCATACCCTTCTCTACTTTCCCTTTATGGTAACATCTTGCAAAAATATACTACAATATCATAACCAAGGTATTGACATTGATGCAGTCAAGATACAGAACATTTCCATCAACACATGGATTCTTCATGGTATTCTCTTGTAAGCACATCCAATTCTCACTTTCCCCAACTACTTTTTAAGCCCTGGCAACCACTGGCCTTTTCTCAATTCCTATAATTTTGTCATTTCAAGAATGTTATATGAAGAGGATAGTGCTGCATGTCGCCATTTGAATTGGCTTTTGTCACTCAGCATAATTGCCTGTAGGCTCACTAAGCTTTTGTGTGTATCAGGAACTCCTTCTGTTTTATTATTGAGTAGTGTTCTATAGAATGGATGTATCTCTATTTGTTTAACCATTCATTCATTGAAGGCCATCTGGGTTTTTTTCTAGTTTCTGACTAATATAAATAAAGCTACTATTAACATTTGAGTACAGGTTTTTGTGTGAACCTGATAACCCGTGTTTTTATTGCTCTGGGATAAATGATAAATGTCCAACAGTGTGATAACTGGGTTTTGTGATAGCAGCATATTTAATTTTTTTTTTTTTTGAGTTGGAGTTTCACTCATGCAGGCTGGAGTGCAATGGAGCAACCTCAGCTCACTGCAACCTCTGCCTCCTGGGTTCAAGTGATTCTCCTACCTCAGTCTCTTGAGTAGCTGGGACTACAGACGCACACCATGATGCCCGGCTAATTTTTGTATTTGCAGTAGAGACATGGTTTCACCATGTTGGCCAGACTGGTCTCGAACTCCTCACCTCAGGTGATCCACCTGTCTCTACCTTCCAAAGTGCTGGGATAACAGGGGTCAGCCACTGTGCCCAGCCTATTTAATTTTTATTAAGAAACTGACAAACTGTTTTCAGTGTGGCCATGATATTTGACATTCCTACTAGCAATATATTCATTATGTAGTTTCTCTGCATTCTTGTCAGATTTTGGTGTTATTATGTATTTTCTAATTTTTCCAAATTTTAACCATTCTGACAGTTATCCAGTGATATTTCATCTTGGTTTTAATTTGTATTTTCCGTCATTATGATGTTGAAACATCATTTCATATGCTCATTTGACATGTGTATATCCTCTTAGCTGAAATGTCTATTCAGGTCTTTGGCCTATTTTCTGGAAGGGCTGTCTGATTTTAAATGTAGTTTTGAGAGTTATTTATGTATTCTGGATACCAGTCCTTTGCTGGATATGTACATGCAATATTTTCTTCCAGAAAAAGCTTGAAGATTTAACAATTTGTTTTCTGCTTGCTTTCTCTTTTTCCTGTTTCTCTGTTTTCTTTTCTTTCATCCTTTTGTGCTACTTGAACTTTTTAAAAAATTTTCATCTTGACATTATATATAATATTTATCCCTTTGTGTAGATTTCTTGGTGGTTATTGTGAATATTATAATATACATATATAATTTATCACAGTCTACACATTCAAGTTTTATGACTTTGAGTAATGTGGTTAGGACTGGCTTCTATTGAGGTTATTTTACCTTTCCTGCTTTGTCATAAAAATATAATTTTTAAGACTGTGTTAAAATTTTTATTTCAATTATCACATACATTTTAGATCATAGTATAATTTTTGTTTTAATGATCACATATGATTTAGAAAACCTATGGGGAGGATTATCTACTATATTTACCCACAATTCTCCTTCTCTTGCTGTTTCTTTTTTTTCTCTTCCCTGATGTTCCCAGACTACTTTCACCATTTTCTTTTCTTTTGAAGAATTTCTGTAACCAGTCTTTAAGGATAGATCTACAATTCTTTTACATTGTTTTTGTCTGAGAATATTTTTATTTCTACTTCATTCTTGATGGATAGTTATAGTGGATATAAAATCGACAGTTGCCAGTTCTCTGCTTCCAGTGTTTGAAAAATGTTGTGCCACTTGCTTCTTGTCTCCACAGATTCACACGAGAAATCCACTGTTTTGCAAATCAGTGTTACCAATAGGTAATATGGCGTTTATCTCAGGCTGCTCTCAAGACTTTTGGTCTTCAGTTTTTTGAAGTTTAACTGTGATAGTTTGTAGTGCAGACTTTTTTTGGTTTATTCTAATGGATTAGGGGATGAAGGAGAACATGCTGGAGATAAAACCCATGAAGCATGGGGACCCCATGAGTATCGTGATCACTTTCAGGTTAGCCCACTGTCCTTCTCTAACAATTCATCAGAGCACTGTGCACATATTCTAACCAGTTTGTGGCTCTAGCAGCTTTGGCTTTTGGTAAGCTGATCTTAGCTGTAGTTCCCTTATTGTTGTATCTCTCTGGACTTGGTGGTGACCTGAATTCTGAAAGATTGAAGAAAAGTCATTGAATTGCAGTATTCCCAGCTTTTTTTCTCATTATGAGAATGAGAGTGATGACTTTCAAGCTATATATTTTGAAGCTGAAACCTGAAGTCCTATCATTATTCTTTGTATCTATTTCCATATGTACCAAGTATAACAATTTCTTTGAATAATGATGAATTCCCTTTTTTCTTATAATTCTTCTCACATTCATTTATTTTTCTTGTCTTATTTCACTAGCTAGGATTTACACCACAATGTTAAATAGAAAGGGTGACAGCAGGCTGTCTTGATTCATTGCTAATATTAAAGGAAACATTTTTAAATTTTACCATTTAATGTATTATGAACTATTGCCATTTTTGTAGATTTCTTTTTCAGGGTAAGAAGTAGCCCATGTATCTTTTTAACTCTGAATAAATATTATAAATTGATACTTTGCTTTATCAAATGCCCTTTCTATAATTGTTGAAATAACTATGCATCAGGTAATACATTTATATGTATTTTAATGTTGAAGTAATTTTTCATTTCAGGGAATAATCCAATTCTGATATAATTTGTATTCATATCTGAATTTAGCTTGCCATTATTTTGTTTAGTATTTATATATGTATGTTTGAAATTAGCCTATATTTTGTCTTTTTGTAATTTTTGTCAGATTTTGATATTAATTTTATATTAACCTAATTAGTTTCAGTGGCCTTTCTTTATGTATTTTGAAAGCCTTAGTGTAAGAACTTTTTCTTACATTTTGGAAAGAACTTGGCTATAAAACCTTTGTATTACTGCTTCTTTATTTATGGAGATATTTTAAACTACTGATATAATTTTCCTAAAGGTTTAAAATACCATTTTTATTTATTCTTGAGTTTTTTGACCCATTTTTTTCTAAAATTTTTTATTTCTATGGATATTGTCATAAAAATATTTCTTCTAACATTTTCTTATCTGTTTAAGTTTCTCAGAATCTATAATTTTATTCCTCTTTTTATTACTAATATTACTTTCACATTTTTCTTGGTTTTCTTTTTTTTTTGGTTATTGCTGGGTTTTTTGTTTTTTGTTTGTTTGTTTCTTTTTTTTAGACAGAGTTTCACTCTATTGCCAGGCTGGAGTGCAGTGATGCAATCTCGGCTCACTACAACCTTCTACCTCTTGGATTCAAGTGGTTCTCCTATCTCAACCTCCTGAATAGCTGAGATTACAGGCATAAGCCAGTACGCCCAGATAATTTTTTTGCATTTTTAGTAGAGACGGGGTTTCACCACGTTGGCCTGGCTGGTTTCAAACTCGTGACCTTAAGTGATCCACCCGCCTTGGCCTTGCAAAGTGCCGGGATTACAGGCATGAACCACATCACCTGACCATTTTCACATTTTTCTTTATTAGTCATAAAACATATTTCATTTTAATTGTCTTTTCAAAGACACTGGTTTATGCTTTATTGTTGCTCTATTATTTTTGTTTTGGTTTCCATTTTATTAATCATTCTTTACTATTATTATTTTTTGAGACAGTTTCACTCTTGTCATCGAGGCTAGAGTGCAATGGTGCAATCCACACTCACTGCAACCTCCGCCTCCTGGGTTCAAGCGATTCTCCTGCCTCAGCCTCCCAAGTAGCTGGGATTACAAGGCACCTGCCACCACACCCAGCTAATTCTTTTGTATTTTTAGTAAAGACAGGGTTTCATCACATTGGCCAGGCTGGTCTGGAACTCCTGACCTCAGGTGATCAGCCCACCTTGGCCTCCCAAAGTGCTGGGATTACAGTTATGAGTGGCTGCACTGGCCTATTTTGTATCTAAATTTCTTTTATTTGCCTTTATTTTGTGATTCTTCTAACATTTTATGTTGTTTATACTTCATTAATTTTCAGCCTTTCTTCTTTTCTTAAAAGACACAATATCTCCTGAAGATTAAGATGTGTATTTCATAAATTTTTATGACTTTATGATTGTTTTATATAATGTATTTGTAAATATTTATGTACATCTCTTTTTCACTGTTAGAATTGAAAAAATTTTTTCAACTAAATGAGAATTATATAGTTATAATTTTATTAGTAATTCTGTCTTAATTTCATTTTGGTGGGTAAATAAATTATATATGTGATATGGATTGGCTGTGTCCTCACCCAAATTTCATCTTGAATTGTAACTTCCATAATTCCCATGTGTTGTGGGAGAGACTCTATGGGAAAGAATTGAATCATGGGGGCGATTTCCCCCATACTGTTCTTGTGGTAGTGAATAAATCTCATGAGATCTGATGGTTGTCTTGTTTTGTTTTTAAGATGGAGTCTCACTCCGTTGCCCAGGCTGGAGTGCAGTGGTGCAATTTCAGCTCATTGTAACCTCTGCCTTCTGGGTTCAAGAGATTCTCCTGCCCCAGCCTCACGAGTAGCTGGGACTATAGGTTTGAGCCACTACATCCAGCTAGTTTTTGTATTTTTAGTACAGATGGGGTTTCACCGTGTTGGCCAGGATGGTCTTGATCTCCTGACCTCGTGACTGCCCTCCTACAGTGCTGGGATTACAGGTGTGAACCACCACACCCTGCTGATCTGATGGTTTTATAAGGGGAAACCCCTTTTACTTGGCTCTCATTCTCTTTTTGCCTTTTCTCGTGTAAGATGTCCCTTTCACCTTCCACCAAGATAGTGAGGCCTCCCCAGCCAAGTGGAACCGTGAGTCCATTAAACCTCTTTCCTTTATAAATTACCCATTCTCAAGTATGTATTTATCAGCAGCATGAAAAGAGACTAGTAAAGAATGATATGTAGATCATTTGAAATGTTTAATACATAATTTATGTCATAGCATGTGGTCATTTTTTATAGTTGTTTCTTTTCGAAATTCTCATTTTATAAGTGTTCTGAAGAGAAACACTTATAAAATGTTTTTTTTTTGCTATCTGATTTACATTGTCTGTAGTCTCAATTACTGTGAGAAATGAATTTAAAACATGCCAATATGATGATGGATTTGATCATTCCTCTATTTTATTTTATACAGTCAATTTTATTAGATTTAATCACAGTTTGCTTATTTCTTGGTTTGTGTTTTGCTTTCTTGCAAGTCAGGCTTGGCTTCTTGGACATTTTCCTCCTTTTGAAACTATTTTTTTTTTTTTGGTATTTCTTTAATGACAGCCTTATGGTAATTAAGATTTTTTTTTCTGTTTATTTCCCTGTTTTCTCCATATTCTGCCAATAAAGTTTTCTTTGGCGTGGAATTCTAGGATGACAGTTGTTTTATATTGAAATTGTAATTTTACTGTTTTTGAACTGGGTTCCATTATTATTGCAAAAATCTTGTGTCTGCTTATAGCCTGTTATTCTCCATATGATTTGCTAGGATATCTGAATGACAAGTTTGGTATCTTAAGTAGGCAGAATAATGGTCCCCAAATGATACCCCTGTCTTAATTTCCAGAATCTGTAAATGTTTTATGTTACATGACAAGAGAAAACTGAAGTTGCAGATGGAATGAAGGTTGCTGATCCTTGAGATGTGAAGGTTATCCTGGGTTAATTGTGTAGGCCCAACATAAAGCTCAGGATCTTTCAAATTGAAAGATGAAGGCAGGAGAGTCAATGTCAGGGTCAAAGAGAGCTATGCTGCTGATGTTGACGCTGGAATAGGAAACAGTGAGCTAAGGAATGTGGGCAATCTCTGAAAGTTGGGAAAAGGAAGGAAACGTTCTTTCCTAGAGCCTCCGAAAAGAACGCAGCCCTGCAGAGTGCTCAGTTTCAGCCCCTTGAAACCTCTTTTGGGCTTTTAGCTTCCAGAGCTCTAAGATAATAGATGTGGGTTGTTTCAAGTTTCTATGTTTCTGATAATTTGGAAATGGAAATAGTCATACAGAAACAAAGGAAATGAATACAGTATCCTTTATCAGTTCTGGAAAATCTCAACTATTTTCTCTGCAAAGATTTTCTACTTGATTCTTTCCATGGTTTATTCTTGAAATTGGTTTAATAAATGTTCTGTCTTCAGCTTTGTCCTAATTTTGCTAAAATCTGTTATTTAATGTTTTTCTACTTTTCTTCTGAGTTCTGTATAATTTACTCAGATATATTTTTACTAATGTTCTCTTTATAGTATCTAATGTGATCTTTAACATATTCACACAATTTTTTGTATGTTTACATATTCTAGAGTTCTTATCTTTTCTCTTTTTTCTCTATAGAATCCACTATATATGTATGCATGTGTGTGTATGTATATAGATAGATATCTTGATAGATAGATAGATAGATATGCATATCTATATAGGTAGATAGATATACATACCTATATATAGGTAGAGATCGATAGATAAATAGATGATAGATAGATAGATAGATAGATAGACAGATAGATAGATAGATTAGATAGATAGATAGATAGATAGATAGATAGATAGATAGATAGATAGATAGGGAGAGAGAGAGAGAAAGAGAGAGTATCAGTCTGTTGTCCAGACTGGAGCATAGCTCACTGCAGTCCCGTCCTCTTGGGTTTAAGCAAACCTCCCACCTCAGTTTCTTGAGCAGCTGGGACTATAGGCACAAGCCACCACACCTGGCTAATTTCTGTATTCTTTGTAATGATGGCAGTCTCACTATGTTGCCCAGGGTAGTCTCGAACCCCGAGGCATAAACCATTCTGCTGCCTTGGCCTGCCAAAGTGCTAGGATTACAGCTGGCCTACATGGTCATTTTCATACTCTCTCTCTCTCTCTCTCTAAATACTACTGACAATTTCATTTTTTAGTTTTCAAACATACTAAGTAAATGAATTTTCATTTAATTCAGTGCTAATTCTAACATTGTAGTCTGAAAATCTGGTTATGCAGTTTGTATTTCAAAACAGTCCCACTTAGGGTTTCCCATTTATTCTAGCATTTTGTTATTTTGTTATTTTCTTGAAGCCTCTGATTTTTGAAACCTTATCTGTGTCAATGTTTTGAAACCTAGGCTTGAATTTAGTTATGTCTCACAGGAATTATATTTGCTTATTTTCAATATTTATGAATACAAATCAACCTAGGATTAGCTTATAGTTTGGGTTTTTCTAGAGGGGAATCCTCGAAGTTTTTTTGACTGACATTTCAAACCTTCACAAAAGTGGGCTTGGACTGCAGTTAGAAACTTTGAACAAAGACATTTTCCTTCAGAACGATGATTGAGAAAGGTAGCTATCTCCACCATCTACAGAGGGTGTTTTTGTTGTGGTGGTTTTGTTTTCATTTTGCTGTTGTTAGCAGTGTTGGCTTTGTTTCTACTCACGTGTCTCTGCTTTCTGTGAGAATGTCTGATCAAACTGCCCACTTCGTGCTGGCCCTAGGTTCCACATTACATGTGTTTCATGGAATTCTATGAAGACAAACGTTCCGGGTTATTAGGTTGAAAGATGCCACCACAAGCGAACAGCAGTTTTAGTGTCTGTTTTTCTTACCAAATTCTCACTTCTATGTTGTTTATGACCCCAGAATTTTTCTTTATTTTCTTGACACATCTGTGCTTACAAAAGGATATTCAATGCTTTGTCCTGGTGTTTTATTGCTTTAAACAGGAAGGTTTTATGGAGTGTGGTTCACTGCAGTGCTAGAAATATCTCCAAGTTTATATGTTTTAAACCAAAGTAGAATGAGAAACACATTCTGAAGCTGTTTCTGAAGCCTTTCTCTTCTAATCACAAAAGTTAGCAATTGTGATTGTGGATGCTGAGTCCTCTGCATTTAGTTTTTTTCCCCCTATATCAAAAATTTTTATTGGATGAAATTATATAAACTCTGAGATTTGTCTCAAAATTATTTGAGTGTGAAGAAAGTGGATGAAGTGTGGATGAAACTAGAGTGGACAAAGTGTACAGTCATTGTCAAAGGTGGGTGATGGGTATGTGGAGATTCATCGCATGTTTCTTTCTCCTTCATGAAATTCGAAATTTCCATAATAAATGGTTACAAATAAAGAACACTTCTAAAATCCTGCTCTGAGTCCATGATTTGGAATATAAAGAATAGAATTCCTTTTCAACTTAATAAATAGAATGAATTATCTTCAGTATATTCATCATTTAATATAGTATCTGGCAGAGTACTTAGTGATTATTGATGAAAATAAAGAACATGCTAAACAGCTAAAAACACTTGAAAAATATGAACTTTTACATACAAATATGAAAAAAGCTTGAATATAAAACATATTAAAAATTGTAATTATCCAAGATTAAGCCCTGAAAAGTAGAACCGGACTGTTCCTTAACTTTTTAATCCTTTGATCTTGGACTTTATTGAAGAACTACAAGATGAAATCATTACTAACTAGATACAGGGTTTTAGTGAAAATATCAGGTACACAATTTATAAAAATGACTAGACATCAATTTTTCTATGGCAATAATTATCCTTAAATGTAGTAGAAAATGAGTAGAGTATCAAATATACTGAAAGTTGAATAGATTATGTTCTGGTTTAACTAGATACTCTGTTTTACTGAACATAGATTGAGCTGCTCAGGAATGACGTGTATCTCAATGAAGCCACGGTAATTGGTTCTATATTGCATTATTTCCTTGGTACATGTTGACTAGTAACAGTGTAATATAGGAATTATCACACTTTATTTCCCATAATTACATTTTACTCCATATCTTGCTATTTAATTATATCTCATAAGTGTTTTTCTGTATGTTTGTTAAAACTTGCAGAATAGGGCATTTTACCCTTAAAAAATAGACATTTGTTTTGCAGCTCATATGCAAAATGAGTGCATTTCACATTATATGATTTTTTCATTATATTGATTATTCCCTCATCAAATCATTCATATCTTTTACTATTTGTTCGCATACAAAATTAACTCTCAGGCCGGGCGCGGTGGCTCAAGCCTGTAATCCCAGCACTGTGGGAGGCCGAGGCGGGTGGATCACGAGGTCAAGAGATCGAGACCATCCTGGTCAACAAGGTGAAACCTCGTCTCTACTAAAAATACAAAAATTAGCTGGGCATGGTGGCGCGTGCCTGTAATCCCAGCGACTCAGGAGGCTGGGGCAGGAGAATTGCCTGAACCCGGGAGGCGGAGATTGCGGTGAGCCGAGATCGCGCCATTGCACTCCAGCCTGGGTAACAAGAGCGAAACTCCGTCTCAAAAAAAAAAAAAAAAAATTAACTCTCATTACAAAAGGATTGTCAGAAGGACTACCTTGAATTTTTATTTCAGTCAGTTGGCTTTCCTTCCTAGCAGGCAAAAAAAAATAATTAAAGGTCAAGCCTAGTTTAAAGTGTGTTCTAGTCTGATCATTAGGCAGTTGGTCTCCAGTAGGTGAACACTCTTGCACTCTGATTGTTTCCTCGTAGTTGGTAGCTGGTTGCCAGAAGGAGGTGAGTGGCTGACGTGATTAATGGCCTCAGATTTTATGACACTCCCTCATTTCCAGGTAGCATTCTTTTCTTACATGTTGTTGACTAAGTATAATCCTCCTCCTGCCTCCTGTGTGTGGCTTGTGCGAGAGGAGACATTGATGTCTGTCATCTACGTTTGGTGCCACTCGTGAACTGCTTCCTTTTAATTTGGAGAATGCTCTAGGTGTGCTTCTTGGCTTCCCTGGATCACACCTGACTTCACACAAGTGTTGTGGCTTCCTCTGGATTCTGGCTGGGACTCCCATTCCATTCCTGTCCAAGCAGCACAGTTCCCATTCCAAACTACATCCACCTTACTGCAGTCAGCAAAACGTAGCCCCAGTACATCCCACATGGGAAGTGGGAGCAATATGGAAAAACGTATCCCAAATATCCCTCTGCTTGTCCATGTTGCAGGGCCTTGTATACTTTGCAGAGATTGTTCCCCAAGCTGGTATATAATTGCCATTGAAGAAGCCACCAACTCAAGGTCTAAAATGTAAACCTTGGTTGTACAACATATTTCCCTCTCTCTGGACATCAGGAAATTGAACTGCCTCCATCTCCTCCATTTCTTATTTGCTTTCATGGCCTCTCCATTTATATATATAAAAAAAATTCTATCCAAGTTTTACCCCCTACTTTTATGCTGTCTCTCTATACTGTGGGAGAATTTTAAGGGCATATATCATTTAGCGTGCTTGTTGATTCACAAAGTTGATGAATAGGCAAAGAAAAATGGCAGTCTTTATCCACACAATACATGAGCTTGCACAGCTAATCATTTTGCTGCAAATCATTCTGCACAGCAGAAACTTTTTATTTGTGTTCCTTCTATAACATGGCTAATCTTCTCTGCAGGCAAATGGACTGCCTGGGGCAACTAGGCTTAAAGTGATGCATTAGTAAAGACATTTCACAAAGACACATTAATACTTCTCAATGTTTTTCTTTATTGAATAACGCGTGTTGTAAATCTGTTGTGGTTCAGTTTTGTGTTAAGAAAGTTCACATTGAAGAACAGAAAATAAGATGGGATAAATAATCTAGAATAAGATAAACACTAAAATGTAGCATAAATTTCTGTGTAACTTAGGAATTGATATGCTCTCAGAACAAAAATGGAAGCAAGAGTTCTAAAAATTCTGGAAGGACATCTGCCCAGCAACTGTCTATCCAACCTTGGACTGACATCTCCCTTATTATTGCTCCTTGTGGCTAAGAATAGCTGTTTCACTTAAAAACCTTCCTCTTGCTTTACCTCCCTGAGTATATCTTACATGTTTCATTTAAATGCTCAATACTGAATAAACATTATTTTCTTTTCAAGAGCCTTTCTGTTCATTATTTAGGTTTGACACATATATGCAGTGTGTCAATGAACAGAAAACAAGATTTGACACCTCTCGATTACTTTATATTTCACATTCACTTTACTACAGCAACTTTTTAAAATCAAACACTTTTTTTCAATTTTCTAGTACTATTCTGTCCAATATGGTAGTAATAGAACACTATTATGAGGCCAGTAAAATTGAGAAGTACTGAAGGTGTGAAATATACACTTGTTATCAAAGGCTTCATATAAAATAATCATGTTGAATATTTCAATAATTTTTATAGTATCTATTTGTTGGCATAATAATGTTTTAGATATTTGGGTCTAAACAAAATATGTTACTAAAACTAATTTTACCTTTTTCTTTTGCTTTCTTAAATATAGCTATCAAAAAATTTCAAATTACATATGTGGCACTAATTTACAACTTATATTATTGTTCTACTAAATAGTTCTGCTCTAATATGTTAATTATTCTAATCATGTTACCTAAAAAAAATCATGCTTTTGCTGGGATGTGTTGGATAATGCTTTATGCAAACAAGGCAAAGCATAGTTGACACTTAAATAAAGCAATTAAGCAAAATGCTGAAAGAATAATCTTAGTTGGTTGTTTTAAAAGAGAAATGGGAATTATTAAACTTTTGATTAGTTTTTTTCCCCAAGATGGCAGATTAGAGGCTGTTAGCATGCTTCATTCATTTGGAAATAGCAAAATAATGCATAAAAATCAACTCTGTGAGCTTTAATTCAAGAAGAAAAATGGGAATAAAGTGGAACGAAGGACACCAGATACTACGGAAGAGAACACTGGAAAACAGCTCCTGTGATGGTGTCTGGCTGATAAAAGCAGAAATCCAGATAGTTGAAGCACCTGCTTTCCTAGACAAGCAGCAGCCTGAGCCACCCTAGATCATGGAGCCACCACATAGATCATGGTGCAGCAGGTTTATCTCTGCTCCACATCTAGACAGATCTCAAAGTATTTGAAGGACCCATTCACCTGGTTCAGCAGCCTTAGCCATCCCACCTTTCCTAGACATAAATCACGGTGGAGTGAGACCTGCTGTCTCCACACCCAGGCTAATCTCTAGGTGTTCGAAATACTTGCTTGTCTGGTTCAGCAACCTGAGTTTCCTCATACCTCCTGTGCCGAGATCTTGGTGCTGAGGCGAGGTGGGGGGCCTTTCTGCTGCTCCAAGACTCATCCAGCTGTTGCTTTCGAGAATCCCATCTCACATATAATAGCACCCATAGGCTCAAAGTAAAGGGTTGTAGAAAGATCTACCACAGAAACAGAAAACAGAAAAGAGCAGGGTCACTATTCTTATATCAAATAAAACAGACTTTAAACCAACAATAGTACAAAATAAAAGGACAAAGAAGGGTGCTTCATAATGATAAAAGGTATAAAGTGTTCAACTCAGCAAGAAGACATAACTGTTTTAAATATATATGCACTCGACATTGGAGAATGCATAAAATAAATACTTGTAGAACTACAGAAGACTTAGCCACAAAATTACATTGTAAAATGTTAATACTCCACTGTTGCCATTATACAGATTATAGAGGCATAAAGCTAACAAAGAAATTCTGAACTTAAACTTGACATTTAACCAGTTAGACCTAATATACACGTATGGAATAATCCACCCATCAACCACAGAATATACATTCTTCTCATCTGCACATAGAACATATTCCAAGATTGACCACCTGCTTCACCATAAAGTAACTATCAACACATTTTTTTAAAAAATCAAAATCATATCAACCATACTCTTGGACCATGATGGAATAAAAATAGAAATTAATATCATGATCTCTCAAAACCACACAATTACGTGGAAATTAAGCAACTTGCTCCTGAATGGCTTTTGGGAAAATATAAAATTAAGGCAGAAATCAAAAAATTATTTGAAATAAACAAAAACAACATTCTCTGGGATTCAGCAAAAGCAGTGTTAAGAGGAAAGATTATAGTGCTAAACGCCTACCTCAAAAAGTTAGAAAGTTCTTAAATTAACAATCTAACATCACATATGGAAGAACTGGAAAAACAAAAGCAAGCTAACCCCAAAGCTACCAGATAAAAGAAATAACCAAAATTAGAGCACAACTGAATAAAATCAAGACCCCAACATTTATACAAAAATAAATAAAACCAAAAGTGTGTTCTTTGAAAGCTTAAATAAGATTGATAGACCACTAGCTAGATCATCAAAGAAAAAAGATAAAATCCAAATAAACACAATCAGAAATGACAAAAATGACATTACATTAGGTCCCATAGAAATACTAAAGATTTTCAGAGACTGCTATAAATACCTCTACACACACAAATAAGAAAATGTACAGGAAATGGATACGTTCCTGGAAACACACAATCTCCCAAGATTCAATCAGGAAGAAATTGAAACCCTGAGCCAACTAACATTGAATTCAAAATTGAATCACTAATAAAAATCTCCCAATCAAAACAAGCCTTGGACCAGATGGATTTATAGCCAAATGCTACCAGACGTACAAAGAGAAACTGGTGCCATTTCTACTGAGACTGTATCAAGAAATGGAGAAGGAGCGACTCTTCCCTAATTCATTTTATGAAGCCATTAGCATCTTGATAGCAAAACCTGGGTAAGACATAACAAAAACAGAAAACTATAGGCCTATATTTGTAATGAACAAAGACACGAAAATTCTCAACAAAATACTAGCGAACTGAATCCAATGGCACATCGAAAAGCTAATTTACTACAATGAACTAGGCTTAATTCCCAAGATTCAAGGTTGTTTGAACATACGTAAATCAATAAATGTGATTCACCACATAAACAGAATAAAAAACAAAAACCGTATGATCATCTCAATCGAGGTGGAAAATCTTTTGATGAAAATAACAAAAAGATACAGTGCTTCTATAACCCTATTGGGCTTATGAATCATGGGGTCTTGTAAAAATGTAGACTCTATTCAACACGGTTTGTCTCGAGTGGGGCCTGAGATTCTTTATTTCTAACAAGCTGTAGATGATGCCAACAGTGTTGGTGCTCATTATTTGTGGATGATACTCTATGGGTCACATGGCTTGAGAAATAAAAATCACTTGAGAGCATTTTGTGCACATAGCTGTAGTGACATTAAGCTATGACTACTGTATTTAATCTGTAAAAACAACCATAAATTATTCCCCTCCCATCAAGAGATGGAGCCTATTTTTCCATTCCTTGAGACGAGTTCCCCATGTGATTGGTTTTGATCAAAAAACAACAGCAAGTTGCCACATGATGAGATCTGAAAGGTATCCGAGCACTGGGACTTCATCTCTCTTTCCGCTCTTACCTTCCATCACCCCCTAATTACACCTGAGCTAGTCCGTTGGAGGATGAGAGGCCATGTAGAAGAGAACCCAGACACCCGCCAACAGGCTGCTAGCTGCCATCACTGTGAAGGAAGCCATCCTAGCTTCACTCCAGCTAATTTTCCAGTTGATCACAGGCATGTGAGCAAGCACAGCAGCTCTCAGTCAACCTGGTTCATACAGAAGATCTCCTCAACCAACACACAGAACCATGAACTAAATAAAATCATTGCTGTTTTAAAAATAAATATATATAAATAAATTTTTGATTAGAGAAAATTAAATATGAACAGTTTAATTTTCTTTTAAATTATTTTAATGTCATTATGCATATTTATCTTTAAACAGGTATATATAATTGTACATAATTGCATGAATAACCAAATTATTTATGTTTTAAGTACTTTTACACTTCACTGTTCCTATCTTCATTAGCCTGTATTCATCTTCATCTTCATAGCATGTCAGCAAAATGAACAACCTAATATGTAGTCATACCTTTTTATGCTCAACTAATCATATATCTGCATATATTTTCATATAATATATGCACATATTTGTGTGTATATGTGCATATATACTTGTCATTTTGCTTTGTATTAAATGGGTTTTTATCATGCATACTTTTCTTAGTCTTTCACTTTCCACTCATACTTTCCTGTTGACATCACTTCAAGTCAACTTGTAATACTTAATTTCTTGTAATTAATGGCTGCAGAGTATTCCAAGATGTGAATATAATGTAATGGCAATATATTTAAGTGTCCCTCTATTGATAGGCAATTATATTGTTTCTGGAGGGTTTTATTTGGGGGGTGATTTTTTCTTTTCCTTTGACTTTCTATTATATTTGCTATTACAACCAAGACTTTCATAAATACCATATATATTGCGCTTTGTACATGGACCTTAATCCCTATAGGAGATGTTTCCAGGAATGACATCACTGTCAACAGATTTATATCTAATGCATACATGCACATGCATTATAAAATGTTATTAAATACAGATTGTTGTTTTACATTTAAAAATAGCACTATGATTTTTAGTTCTATAGTAAGAATGAGGATACATTAATATGATACATATATGTGCATAAATGTGAATGAAAAGAAGATAATCCTGTTTTCAAGTTTTGCCAATTCAGTGATTACAAAGTAATACTCTTTGTTGCTGTAAACACTGTTTCACAAACTACTAGTGAAATTGGACATTTTTGTTTACTTGTTTGGCATTTGTATTTGCTCTTCTGTAAACTGGCAATATAGAGGAGCAATACTCAATAGAATTTACAAAATAAGTAGAAATATTATATTAAATGTTTTAAGTGGCCACTTATGTTCACCAATTGTCATAGTGGGCTGTACAGATTTAGATTTTCAATCTGATTTTTAATTTTTTTCCTGTCATTTTTAAAGAATACATATTATAGAAATTAACAGTTTATTATCGCTCCTTTTTTAAATTGTACTTTAAGTTCTGGGATACATATACAGACCTGCAGATTTGCTACATAAGTATATATGTATCATGGTGGTTTGCTGCAACTATCAATATGTCATCTAGGTTTTAAGCCCCACATGCATTAGGTATTTCTCCTGATGTTATCCCTTCCCCTTGCCTCCAACCCCACCAACAGGCCCCAGTGTGTGATGTTCCCCATTTGTTCTCATTATTCAACTCCCCCTTATGAGTGAGAACATTTGGTGTTTGGTTTTCTGTTCCTGTGTTAGTTTGCTGAGAATGATGGTTTCAAGCTTCATCCATGTCCTGCAAAGGACATGAACTCATTCTTTTTTATAGCTGCATAGTATTCCATGGTGTAATATGAGCCATATTTTCTTTTCCAGTCTATCATTGATGGGCACTTGGATTGGTTCCAAGTTTTTGCTATTGTAAATAGTGCTGCAAGAAACATATGTGTGCATGTGTCTTTATAGTAGAATGATTTATAATCCTCTGGGTGTATACACAGTAATGGGATTGCTGGGTCAAATGGTATTTCTGGTTCTAGATCCTGGGGAATCGCCACACTGTCTTCCACAATGGTTGAACTAAATTACACTCTCATCAACAGTGTAAAAGTGTTCCTATTTCTCCACATCCTTGTCATTATCTATTGTTTCCAGACTTTCTAATGATCACCATCCTAACTGGCATATTACCATCACTACATTTTTTAACACTTAGTTTTAAAATATTTATTATATTTTTAACTTGTGAAAGGGGTTAAAGTGACATTGTCAAATTTTTATCATTCCATTTTTAAATTTTCCTAATAAACTTTGACATGATTTCACATTTTTATAATACATTTAACAAATAGGGTGAAAAACGAGATAATATCTTGATAGTGCTTTATTATTGTTCTTCAACCATATAGACTATATTTTCAAACTTTGTTTGTATTTCAATATTTACTATTTCTAAAATGCTATAGTTTTCAAACATCTTCTTCCATTCTGTTTTTATTTTTTATTTTTAAAAACTAACATTTCTTTTTTTTATTATATTAATTTTTTTTTATAACGGGGTTTCACCACGTTGGCCAGGCAGATCTCGAACTCCTGACCTCGTGATCCACCCACCTCAGCCTCCCAAAGTGCTGGGATTACAGGCATGAGCCACTGCGCCCAGCAAAAACTAACATTTCGTGTTTGCCCACTTTAGTGGTTTACATCTGGCTACTTTTACTAAAATGTAAACATTAATAACTTGTTAGGATTTTAGATGAAGCAATGTAACTATGATATGAAAATTCAATGTTTAGTTCCCCAAATGTCTTCTTTGGCAGTTATATCCTATATATACTAGGATATAGAGAATATAAAAACAACCTGTGGCCAGGTGCAGTGGCTCACATCTGTAATCCACTTTGGGTGTCCAAGTCAGGTGAATCATCTGAGATCAGGAGTTCAAGACCAGCCTGGCCAACATGGTGAAACCCCATCTCTACTAAAAATAAAAAAAGTTACCTAGGCGTGGTGGCAGATGTCTGTAATCCCAGCTACTCAGGAGGCTGAGGCAGGAGAATCGCTTGAACCCCGGAGGCGGAGGTTGCAGTGAGCCAAGATTCAGCCATTGCGTTTCAACCTGGACAACAAAGTGAGACTCTGCCTCAAAACAAAAAACAAAGAAGACAAACCTGTGATTATATTTCTTGACAAATCAAACCTCCATATAAGCTAGAAACTCATGTAACAGATTGCCAGTACTAAATTGAGGTTATATGGTGTAAAAAATATATTTTCAAACACACAACTGATCGGAAATCTTTTCTGTAGCATCATATAACTGGAAGTTTATGCAATGAAGGCAGAACAGATTCTGATTTAATCTCTTCTAACATACAGTGAATTTACATGATTTAGTCAGTTACGAAGAAGTCATATGTTTATTACAAAAAGAAGCCATAAAAATAGGATAGTTGTAATTTTTTTTCACACCAAGAATGGGATATGCGTTCACATATATAAATGCTTTCACATTGGTAGCTTTCACATATGCTACCAAGATTTTACTTGTGCAGAAGACACAATATCACATTTTTTCTTTGAGAATGTAATTCATGGTTGATTTGACCACATAGTCTAGTTATACCATTTCACCCGAATAATTCTTCATTTATTTTGAGTTAATGGATTTTAACATTTATCTCACATTTCACTGTTGTTTCAATAACAAAATTAATTTTCTACTTGTAAAATTGATGCTTTCTTATGGCAGAAAATTTAGAAAATGTTAAAAAAGAAGTAAAAATTTAAAACTAGAATATAAATATGTGGAAAAAAACACAATGAAATAAGCCTCAACTTCCCCTTGCCCCTCACAGATACATTTTTTATTTATAGAAAGTAAACAGTGTAAACTATTTTAAAATGTTTAATAAATTATGATGTAACTGATATCTTTGGCAATACAGTTTTGTTTTGCTACATGGTATTTCACACACTGGCAAGCCAAAATGCCAAATCACTTTTCCACTGGTGCTGTCATTCACAGGTGATATATTGGAGGTTTTACCCATGTCAGCAGGTTGGAAATTGCAGTTCCTTAAACCTGAATGTTAGGTATTTTAGAGCAATATGGATTGCAGACAAATGTAGGTTAAAGTGCTATTTGCCTAGAAAATTAAGATACTTCTAGAGCCGTTACTATTAAATTTACTATTAGAACTATTTTTAAAATATTTTGTTAGAATAAAACATAATCTCTAAACTGTGCGTGTCTGAGTCAAAGGTTAATGTGTCAAAACTTGCGGGCAACACACTTATTCAGGTTCCTTTCAAGTCCCTTTACCTGTGTTTTCATTGTTAATTTTTTTTCTTAAAGTTGGTTGTATAAACAAATTAAGCTGCAGGCCCCATAAAACCAGGATCTACCTCTGGTATCAGTTAAATATTTTTTTCCCAACTTTTTAGCCTTAAAAAACAATGCTGTCAGTCAAAAGTCTTTTGACTGACAGCATTGTTTTCTAAGGCAAACTATGAAAATATTAGTCTTCTCTGATAGAGCTGCATAAAACATCATAAGATGGCTAAATTTTTATATATCTTCTATTATATAAAAACAATTTATTAAACTTACTATTTTTTTATCTACTTTGCTCCTTTTTGCTTAAAATTTTCTTTGAGGACATTTAAAAATTAAATAGGTAAAGCATTTGCATTGAGTATGCAAGCCCCACTTTTGCATTCATTTTCTCATTCATATGTTAATTATGGACATCTATGCTATATGAAACAAAATGTTAGACACGGTGCATGCCATTTGACCTATTAAATTACATGCCCCATTTGAGGGATCAGAAACTATTTTTCTAGCTCTATTGCCTGTATGTAGATTCTCTGAACTGTCTACTTGAGGTTTCCTTTTTTTTTTTTTTTTTTAACTGATTCTTATTTGCCTTCACTCAATTTTTTTTTATTTCCTTCCTAATCTGGAGTTATTCTCTGGAATGAAAAAATTATATTAAACTCCTCCATAGTTTACAAATGCTTCTCTACATAATCGTGAGAGAAGTCTGAAAATGAATATGAAGTAAAAGTTGATTTGTGGCAACTAGAATGGCTGCTTTATGCACACAGTCATTTACCTAACCAGTAAATAAGCAAGGCACGGTAATGTTTAGGAATGTGGGCTTTCAAGTTACATGGGGGGCAAAATCCTGGCTTTACTGATAACTAAAAATTTGACCCTGGACAGGTTAAGCCCTTTAAATTTAGTTGCCACATCTGTAAAATAACATAGGGGTGTGTGTGTGTGTGTGTGTGTGTGTGTGTGTGTGTGTGTGTGTAAATTTGTAGAGAAAATACTTTTATGTTTTGGCACAACTATGCCTTTCTACACAGATTTTACTGAAACTTGAGATCTGAATTGAAAGCCAGTCTTTAGAGGCAATCTACAACTGTAAAGATAGTGAGAAGTCCAGATGCTCGCCCAATCCCTGAGTTATACGTGAACATTTCTAGGGAGGTGGCAGGGGAGCAGTGCTGAGGCTCAGGACAATGGAGATATCTCTTAATTATGAAACTGAAGACATAGGACTTACCATGTTTCCAAAACAGACTTTCTCAGAAGGGAGAAGAGAGATAGTTGCCTTACTCCCTATTACAAGCAGATACAATTCATTTTCTTAATTCCTTGCTTACTATATGGACTTTGTGTGTTTAAGATATTTGACCTGGCTTTAATCACAATAGCCCTGGGATAAGAATGGAAGCATAGGGGAATCACACACTTGTTATTTGCTGTAAGTCATTAAAAAAATCTGTCTCTGATCCAAAAACCTTGTGGGTGCATTTAGGACAGAATCAATAAAGATGGACATTAAAAACCTACCAATTTGTTGTGATGATTAAATATTTTGATACATGACAATGTTATCACACTGGTACAAAGTGCTCAATTATTGTTTGCTACTATTATCACTGGCTTCTTTCAAGGTCCTGTGAGTGCAAGGTGCTTCCAGTTGCTATGTCACAGTACAACTGATAGAAAATTGAAAAAAATTACAGGATTAATAAAATTTGTCCACAGTCTTTATGTCATTTCAGAATGTATTCATGAGGACTCATAGAAAAATGTCTGTATTTCATTGATTTAAAGTGTCATTTTTATCCACTTATTTTCACAAACCTGGGTGCTTCTCTGAGACTGTAACATGGGTCATTTAATTGTTGGTTTCAGTATTTACAGGTATAGAGATGTTGAAAGCAAGTTAACTTAATTTCAGACCTTCATGTTACAGTTGCTTATATCAATAACATATGCCAGCAAGAATTGTACCAACGTTTTCTTAAGATGTAGCTCAAATCATTAAAGTACAAAGGGAAAATATGGGACAGTCATGCACAGCTGTTGTTTAAACACAGAAAGAAATCACATTAGCAATCAGAACATTTTAACATCTAAAAATGGTTCCACGATAAATTTAAACACTTCTTTAAATACCCCATGCCTTTGAAAGTGATAAAAGATAACTTAAACAAATGAACAATTAAGGGAACTTGGGGTCTGAATATAGATAATCACAGCTACACCAAAAAATAAATCCTCAACTTTTATTTGTAAATAAAATATTCAGTGCAGTTCTAACTTAAGCATACGAAGTAAAATAAAACTCAGTCTTCAATTTTACAACTGAGTTTCTAAATGTAATCTTAGCCCTATGGGAAATAACATTTTTTCCCCTCAAGGATTGAATCTTGGCTGGTGGCGGTGCCAACACCGACGCTGGGACCACGCAGAGGCAGAAGTGGGAGGGTTTCTTGTCCTTGATGTTATAGCGCCCAGCTGGCATCTACTGAGACAGCCATTGGCTTCTCTAAGGGTTGGGTGATTTATCATTCTGGGGTGGACTTAGGATCTCTTGAGGATCTGTGCCTCTTTCTGCCTCCCTGGAGAGAGGGTGATTTCCTAATTCCATGCCACACTGCAACCGGGAAATTCTGTCCATCTTTCTGACTCTTACTTAATTGAACTCTACTTTAAGCTCTGAAAACTATTCTATTGCTCTTGTACACTGCTGGATTAAGGTGGAATATTTCAGGCTTCCTTTTGGTCCATCTTTCCGAATAGAAACCCATGCCATTCCTCTGTAAACTGTTCACCTCCACAGGACTCCATCCAAGGCGTTACACACATAAACAACCTCCATTCTCAGATTGCACAAACATTTTTGTCTGTTCCAGCTCTCCTTACTCCCTGCGTCCACTTCAGGGCTGTGTTTTTCATGGCTCTACGAGGTCTACACAATTCCCATTGGCCGCTGATTCCCTCCCTTCCATCAGCCCAGAGAATCATTAAATGGGTTGGGGGTGGAGTGGTGAAAAAAACTGCACATATTACCTCAAACCTATGAAAAGACACCTTTTTCTTCTTTTCTTCTATTTCTAACTTTTCTCCAGAAAAAGAATATAGTACTTTGGCTGACTGCATGGTGAAAGGGGCATCGAGTCCTTTCTGCTCCTTTCTACTTTCAGCGCTTTCTATTTCAGGCCTTGACCTGAAAGAAAGAAGAAAGAAACAGGAGTGGAAACAAGTATCAGGGAGATTTGGGACATTAGAGAGATCTGGCATGACCACCCAAACCTCACCACGTTACCTAATGCAATTTTCGTCCTCAGAATGTCACACAGAGAGATGGCTAATATTTCTGGGGCTTAATGTGTTAAACATGGAAAATAGGATCCCATATTTTTAAAGAGCATTAAATAGATATTTAATATAGTATGCAAAATGTATTTCAAAATAACTATAAATATTCAGTTAAAGTAGTAATACTGATCACTAATAATCATTAATTATAATAATATATCAATATGGGCTTATTAATTGTGATAAATGTATCAGACTAATGAAAGATGTCAATAACAGGTGAAACTGGGTGTGCAGTATACGGAAACTCATGGTACTATCTTTGCAGCTTTCCTGCAAATCTAAAATTATTTTGAAATTAAAAAAAATATTTTTTAACTTTTATTTTTGAGAAAAAAGCTAATATGCATAAACTGAGAATTATTGTCCAACCTTTATGTATTGTGTACAAGACAGTACACCAAATGCACACTTTCCCATAATTGAATCAATGATAAGAAATAAGTTCACCACCAGAGAGGAGTTATGCTTTCATGCAGATTTAAGTTTGGATTTCAAATCAAAACTAAGGTTATTGACACCGTCAAAAGGGGCCCCTTTTAAGAGTTTGTAGGTGTGTTAGTCTACTTTATCCACTCCTGATAAAGATATACCCAAGGTAGGGAAATTTATGAAAGAAAGAAGTTCATTGGACTTACAGGTTCACAGGGCTGGAGAGGCCTCATAATTATGGTGGAAGGCAAGGAGGAGCAAGTCATGTCTTAAATGGATGGCAGCAGGAAAAGAGATAAATACCTTGTACAGGGGAAACTCCTCTTTTTAAAACCATCAGATCTCATGAGACTTATTCGCTATCACATGAACAGCACAGGGAAAGACCTGTCTCCTTGATTCAATTACCTCCCACTGGGTCATTCCTACAACACATAGGAATTCAAGATGAGGTTTGGGTGGGGACACACCCAAACCATATCAGTAGGCATCTTTTTCAATTTCATTTCTCTTATATGAAAGGAAAAAATTCCATTGCCTTATTTTGTTTATATTGATCTATACAATCCTTTTCCTTTTTCCCATGCACTATAATATATGAGCTTTAAAATGTGAACAGTAGTTGAGAGAAATAGTCCTCAGGTGAACCTGAGCCTCCCAGATGATGCGTCAAGTATCAGATGCCTGCTGTCAACCATGGACTCAGGGGACACTTCCCTTGAAGTCTCATATGGTTTTTCTGTGATACCTTCCCAGAAAGCATGCATTTATTTCTCTTGTCAGCTAGAATCACAAGAGGTTTAAATTTGTGAATTAAACATGACTGATTTTTCTTTTCAGAAAAGATAAAAACTATGCTAAATAATTCTGCCATGTTTCATCTCTGGGAATTTAACAGGATCAAGTCCTGGGGAAGGAAATGAATTATAAATTTGGTAAAATGCCATTTGTTTTAGAATCTCTAATTAAATTCATTTGATTGTGAGGTTTTTATCTTCCCTAATTAAATAAGTGAATAGAAAGCTAAACATATAAATTTGTTATTATTCAGAGTTTCGTGCTTTAGGATAAATTGAAAATAAAATAAAATAGCTGTCTACAACCTCTAGTTTTACTAATGAAAATGAATCAGTTTTCTGGTTTCTGGTAGTTTTTTCTGTTCTGAAAATTGTTGTTTGATTATCCATTAATTGTTTGATCAATAAAATAATTAGAAATTTCACTTTGTTTTAACCAGAAATGTTAAAAATCTACCTCACTTAATTGGCAAATTGATGTGGCAGACATAAAACTTTACATTGCAATTTCCCACTATTAGCTTCACAGCATTTGTGTTTTCCAGACAGCTATTTTCAGAGGGTATTTTGTAACAGCAGAATCTTGACCTGTTTAGAAATAATTGTTTCAGCCAGTATTAGCTGACACTAACTAAATAAAGAAAAGAAGAAAGGTGAGGGGAAGAGAGGGAGTATGAATAAATAAATTTAAAAAAAAAACAAGCTAATAAACTTTAAGAAACAGTGGCTGGAGATTTGCTGGGTCTTCGGCTACACATTCAAGAATTTAAAAAGAATTTATCAAGACTTGCATTTCAGGTCAGAATGTAGTAAATGTTTTCAGCACCTCGGACAGCAGGTGAAAAGGCCATTAATTCTGAGAGACAAGAAACAAAAGAAAATCTATGAGTCCTTTAGATTTGTGTTTTGAGAAAGCTTCCAGGCTGTGGTGTAGGAAGAGAAAGCCCATCAGGCACACTGAGTTAAGGAGAGAGAGCTGAGAGACAAAGAAGACCATGGTGTCTGGGTGTTACAGAAAAGAATGTGGAGGAAGAAAGAGCCAGAAGGGCAGAAGTCCAGAAATCTGAGGAGAATTCCCATTGAGTGTTCATCTGATCAGCAAATGCATATGGGAAAAGGACTTGTGGCCAGGGAAATAAGCCATTAGGAAGAATATTCGGAAGGGTAATAGAGCATTGCACTTACACAGGGTCGTCAGTGCCTGTTCACGACAGCCAGAATGGAAATCCCATGATTCACGGGACAGTGCATTGAGCTTGCAGAAGGGTCTTGCCTCACTAATGGAAAAAATTTGGCTTTAGACTCAGCATTGTCCTGTTCCTGCCCAACAGTTATTAAAACCAATATCTGAAAGGATCAAACTGTTTATAAGCAACTTATGTCCCAGAACACAGGTCAATAATAGGAGTTTAAAATCCTCCAGCACTGAATAAGGTAAAATTCACAACTTCTGGGATCCAATAAAAAATTACCAAGCATGTAAAGAAGCAGACAAATATGTCTCATAATAGAGGGAAAATCTTTCAATCGTGACCGATGTGAAAATTAACAGACATTAAAATAGTTATTATAACTGAATTCTATGTATTACAAAAGTTAAGTCCAGACAGAAAAGATATGAAAAAAAAGCCAAACCAAAATTGCTGCAAGCTGCAATGTCTACGATACAAAATGCATTGCATTATACTAAAGACAGATTAGACACTGTTAACAAAACAGAGAGCTTAATAGCTAGTGACAGAAATTATCCAAAATGAAACACAGAGATAAAAGGCAACTTTTCCCCCCATGTTAATCCTAAGTATACAGTGGAGTGGTATTTATTGCACATTGTTGTGCAACTATCACCTCTATCTCCATAACTTTATCAGCATCCCAAACTGAAAGTCTGCAATTATTAAATAGGAATACTTTATTCTTCTTATCTCTCTACCCACTGTTAACCACTATTCTACTTTCTCTCTCTATTAATTAGACTATTGTAGGCATCTCAGATGAGTGTAATCATAAATACTTATCCTTTTGTGTCTGCCTTATTTTACTTGGCATAGTGTCTTCGAGGTTCACACATATTGTAACTTTCATGAGAATGTCATTCATTTTTCAGGATTGAATATCAATGTTTGTACACAGCACATTTGGGTTATCTATTCACCTGTTCGTGGACACCTGGGTTGTTTCTACCTTTTGGCGGCTGTGTACAATGCTGCTATGAACATGAGTGTACAACTATATGTTTGAGTCCCTGCTTTCAGTTTTTTGGGGTATATGCCTCACAGTGAAATTGCTGGATTATGTGGTAATTCTATGTTTATACTTTTTAGGAGCTGCCATATTGTTTGCTACAGAGGCTACACCATTTTACATTCCCACCATATATACACAAGAATTTCAATTTCTCCACATCCTCATCAATACTTGGTGTTGCACATCTATTTGATGTCTTTTCAATGAATGATGCTAGAACAATTCAATATCTCCATAATTAATAACTTCAATCAATACTTCATACCAGGAACAGAATTATCTAAATCTAATCATAGATCAAAACATAAAATCTAACACTATAAAACTGTGGCTAGCAAAATAATTGCCTCACAGGCCAAAAAATGCTTCTAGAAGCTGGAAATGACCGTCAGCTACCAGCCAGAAAGGAGTTGGGGATCTCAGTAATATAATTGCAAGGAATTGAGTTCTGCCCACAATTCAGTAAATAAGGAAACAGATTCTCTCCTACAGTCTCCAAAAAGAAACACCATCCTGCTGACTCCTTGATTTAGCTCAGTGAAATCCATGTTGAACTTCTAAATAATAAATAGATGTTACTTAAACTACCAAGCTTGTGTTCATGTGTCATGGTAACAGGAGAAAACTAATACATCATACGAGCCAGCAATCTTACTCCTGTATATTTATTTATCCAAGAAAAATGAAACACAATTTTTACAAATAGCCTATACATGAATGTCTATAGTGGCTTCATTCGTAATTGTCAACAACTAGAAACAAATGTCCTTGAGCTGGGGGATGGGTAACAACTGTGGCATAGCCAAACAATAGAATACCATTCAGCAATGGAAAGGAGCAAAGAAACAGAGGGTGTGATTTTAAGGGACCTTAGTTCATTTAAAGGAGAAATTAGTTCTTTTTTCCTTTGAATAATCAGTGACACAGTAAAGTCAATGCTAAACAGATGAAATATTCTGGTGAGATATGAACTCTCTGCTACCTAGGTCGATTACATCAAAGGTAATTAATAACCTTTATTACTTATTGTTAAGAACTCTGAGCTCAGCTTGCAGTTTTAACTACGCAAAACAGAAAAGCTAAATTCTGGCTTTGCATTAGTAACATATTTGGTAACAAAGTTTCACAAACATTTTATTTCTTATGAATAACTGAGCCAACTCTGACAAAATTTAACACATGTCATTCCTTCTTTTCAGATTCATTATTTAAAGCTATTATAAATGAATGCAAAGAAACATTTCCTGTCTGTGTACCTTCTGCAACTTCTTTATCCATTTGGTCTTTGTCACCACCCTGCTTTATTCTGGGAATACCAAACCATACAAAGAGTACAAAAGTACTCTTTTTCTCTTTTGAAAACAAAACCAGCATAACAGATTGCATACACAGCTATATGTCTCTGTCACTATAGCTTCTAAGATAGTCTCAACCATCAATAATAGTTATAACTTTTACCCAAATAACTCACGTATAGTTAACAAAATAAAACTGGTACTTAGATAATTGAGAATTTTCTGTAATATACTGTTACCAAAAAAAGCTGGTCACCTTAGCACTTCCTAAGAAATGCGGTTTACTTTGTATGGGTGACACCTGCTTGGTATAACAAAGCCAATACATAAAACCACAAGTGAGTATTAAGCAGTGTAGGTGTTATTTGATGGCCATAGAAATGAGAAGGCAGCCATGGCTCATAAATGAGCTTCTCGACTAGTGAGGGGTAAGGGGGTTAAAATGTAGGGCTTCTCTAATGAAGGAGTTGGACATTAAAAGCAAGAGAAATAATATTTGTGTCTTTTCTGGAAATGGGTAGTGAACTTCTTGGAGCTGGAGTGCTGCCTCCCTTTTTGTCCTTTTATGGCTTCTTTCAGTCATTGTCATGGTGACTGTCAACTGTGATGGCACTGATGGGAGTGTCATTAAGCATGGAAATGAGATTATCATGAATCCTGAGGTCTTCTTGAAGTTGTTTGGTCAGCTATCTTGATTCTAATGAGTCTCAGCTAGTTTGGTTACAAAGGAAACTTTTGATCGCAGGTGTCTTGTTTCTTAAAGATAGGCAGGATAGAAATTCAGCTATGTCACATAGGCATGACATTGGGTAACAAGACCGTCATTTTACAGACTACCATAACTTCTGACACTTATTACGCAACCCTCCACACCTCTGGATATCACATTTACACCATGTTTAGTGACATGACGCAAAGATAGAGTCACCTTTTAGTGGGTGTAAGAAAAAATGTATGTGAGCTTAAACAGTCCATGAGAAGCACTTCCTAAGAAACATGCTTTACTTTGTTCCATCAGATGAGTCCAATGGGCTTCTTTCTTAAAATGCTAAAACTATTAATGTGTAATTTTAAAATATGCTTTAAAAATGACATTATAAAAATATGATGATCCAATAGAATATCATGTGAGCAAAAAAAAAGAGATAAATATATGTCAACAATTTATTAAATTCATTAATTAAGGGCACCAGTAAGATATTAGGACCAGTTCCAAAAGTAGTTGAGAAACTAGATATAAATAGGCAATGAAAGGATAAGATTATTGGGTCAGATACAGAACTGATTAATGTCCCCAAAAGGCCATACGCACAATCTTCGAGGTTATCTCCAGAGAGAAATCATTTTTATCTCTACCAGACAAAACTCTACAAGTTGACATGTAACTTAGTGCAAGACCTTTAATCATTATGAAACACTGAATAGAACGGTGACTTGAACATTTCCCTGGCCTTCAGCTTCATATGACATTAAAAGAATGTACCACACACATTTTTTTTGCAGCATTTTCACATTTTGGACAACACTTATGCATATTCATATCACTACCCCAGCAGCTGTTGAAAATTTACTTTCTTTGGAACCCTAATGGGATTTCTAAATATGTAAATAGCACAATCAAAAGATGCCTGAGCCTGTGAATCAGCAGAGCTCTTTCTCATACCTTTCCCCCATTCCACACCCACACACAAAAGTCTAGATCTTCCTATCAGCCTCAGTGTTTCTTCTCCAGGAAAACACATCCTAGTACAATAATAAGCATTGAATTAGATAAACTCAAGTCCTATATTTAATACTAACTAACCTCAAAATCCTTAGCAAATTATTTTATTCTCTAAATTTCAATGTAATTCTTTTCAATATAAACTTGATAATCCCTATCATATAGAGATTGTGAGGATAAATAAAATCCACATTTGCTGTTCTTTCTGCAGGGAAAGCTCTTTCCCCAGTTTTTTCATTGCTGGTCTCTCATTACTCTGTCTTTAGCCAAGTCATTTCTTGGTGAAATTAAATAAATCTTATAGAGTGAATTTGCTGAGATTATGAAAACGTTCTGCATCTGTGCTGCCTAATACAGTAGCCACCAAACTGCTTTTTAAATGTTATTGCATGTTAATTCAGTAACCACATGGGATTAGTGATAACACACTGTACAGTGTGTGTTTTGAAAAAGGGCAGTAATTAGGAAGAACAAGAGAGCGTAATGGTTTAAACACCAGGCTATCAAATGAATGGTTAATTTGTAAAGTTCAGAGTTAAATAATTGAGGTAGAAAAGAAAACAGCAATTAGGTCACCTGATAGACATAGTTGAATACATAGAGTATGAGATCACATTCTCTTATTGAGTAGAAACTTTAAAAAACTTAAGTCAAGCTCTACCTTTGGGGAGGGTACATGCCTGGTTCCTGGGAATTTTGTGAATTCTATCTTCCAAAGTTCTTAGCTTGTCTGTATTTATGATTCCCCCTTTTCTTTCTTCTCTATCTCTCCTTTTTAGTTCCTTTGCCTGACTGCCTTTTAAAAAAATGTTTAGTCCCAAAATAACTTAATTGAATTCTTTGGACTTTGTTTTGTCATTCTCATTTTGCAGCTGCTAAGTATTAAATTGTCTCAGCCAGCTGAAGATGTCGAAACTGAAGGTTACATACAGTATTATTTAACTTGAATGTGTTAACAGTTCAGCTAAAATACTAAATTTACATTTGGGATAATTAACATAAACACAAAAGAGAAGTCACTTAAGAGTATGAAAAATAGGCCAGGCACGGTGGTTCATGCCTGTAATACTAGCATTTTGGAAGGCTGAGGCAGAATTACTTGAGCTTAGGTGTTCAAGACCAGCCTGGGCAAAATAGGGAGACCCTATCTCTACAAAAAATAAAAATATTAGCCGGGCATGCTGGTGCACAATTGTGGTACCAGCTACTCAGCTGGCTAAGGTGGGAGGATTTTTTGGGCCCAGAAGTTTGAGGCATAGTGAGCTATGATTGCACCACTGCACTCCAGCTTGGGTATCAGAGCAATATCCCGTCTCAATTTTTTAAAAAATGACATATACAAATCTTGGTTCCAGAAGTGGTCTTTATTTCAAACATTTTGTTTGTTTTCCTCCATAAAACATTCAAATGTGAGATCAAATATTTTGATTCTTGATTCTTCATTTGGAAAAATGCAGACCCCTCATCCACAGGTGTGATGTGGTTATATCCCAATTTACCCTGTTAGTAAAGTATAAGATTTATAATTCATTTTATTTTAGGTATTTACATATAGAAATAAATTATGAGAATTTGTGTTATTAGAATTCAAATATTTCTGGGGAACACACTTAAGCAGTATTTACATCAATTTAAGAGCCTTGATAAAAAGAGAAAAATTCAGTTGCCTGTCATTTAAGAAAATGTAACATCATAAAGTTACAGCCTAAAATGTCTTTAGTCAAAGCAGTGCCACATTCATTTCTTTACTCACCATCTACTGATTGGGTGATCACTAGGCATCAGAGACCCTGTTATGTGCTGGGAATGCTGCAAAGGAGAAAATAGTATTTATTTAGATGCCTATTTAATTTACTTCTTTATTATTTAAAACGTATGTTTGTTGCAGCTCTGCTTACAATAGCAAAGACCTGGAACCAACCCAAATGCCCATCAATGATAGGCTGGACAATGAAAATGTGGCACATATACACCACGGAACACTATGCAGCCATAAAAAATGATACGTTCATGTCCTTTGTACAGACATGGATGAATCTAGAAACCATCATTCTCAGCAAACTGACACAAGAACAGAAAACCAAACACCACATGTTCTCACTCACAGGTGGGTGATGAACAATGAGAACATGGGCGCAGGGAAGGGAACAACACTCACTGGGCTGGGTGGGGAGTGCATGGGGTGGGGAGAGACAGCAGGCGCGGGGAGGATGGGGAAGGATAATACAGGGAGAAATGCCTGATGTAGGCAATGGGATGGTGGGGGAATGGAGACAGCAAACTACCATGGCATGTATGTACCTATGCAGCAATCCTGCAGGATGCAGGCTGTGCACATGTACCCCAG
Source organism: Cebus imitator (assembly GCF_001604975.1). Lineage (NCBI taxonomy): Eukaryota > Metazoa > Chordata > Mammalia > Primates > Cebidae > Cebus > Cebus imitator. Next base: position 6,450,208 of record NW_016107329.1, read on the forward strand.
AGCCGAAAGCACAATAACAAAAAAAATCACGTGGAATTTATTAAATGAATCATGTTTCTTAGAAACATAGAAACACATTCCTCCTCTTGCCCACTTGGTATAGCAGCAACCTGTTTTGATTTTTTGTCACCCCAGCCCTTGATTTTTTTTTTAAAAAAAGAGGGGAAGAAAGTGGTCATTTGTACAAAAAGAGGTGACAAAAGTGGTCATTTGTACAAAAGATGCTTTCTTCTTATAAGGCAGAAGAATGTAATTGCTTTAGTCATTGCATGGAATTGAAAATACATGTAGAAAGTTAAATATGGATGATGAGTACACAAAATGGTGGATTGTGCTGGCTATTTGGATACTTTGCTATTATCTTTGAAACCACCTTTGCAAAATCATAAGAGAAATATGACACAGTTGATTCCATCTTGCTTCTAACCTTGATACTTCCCTTGGTCATTTCTGGGCATGGGCCAAGCTAACTTTGGAAGAAATTTAGTTTGTAGTTTAATAACAGGCCTTCCCCCAAATTAAACCATCCTTATAAAGCTAATGAAAGGTCTCCAGGTTAGGAGGATTAGAGGGAAATGACTGCCTGCCGTTGTTCCAGAGGTCACAAGATTTGCAGCTTCCTTAATTACACTTATCGAAAACATCACTACTGTAGAACCTAAGATTGGCCATTTGAGATGTCTTTTCAGGCCTTTGCCTTTCTGGCCACCAGATGGCCCCACTGGGACCAGCAACTCCTCTGGGGGTTCCTACTTAGGAGCTCACTCAGCACCCAAGAACTGCTTTTCACACCCCTACGATTGCATCCCCAACCAATCAGCATTCTCCCTTCCCTAGATTCCTGCCCACCAAACTATCCCTGAAAAACCTTGGCCTCAGAATTTTCAGGGAGATCTACTTGAGTATTAACTCCACCTCCCAGGTAGTGTGGCAGGCTGTACATAAATTAAACTCTTCCTTTACTGCAATGCCATAGTCTCAGCCCATTGACTTTGTGCAGCAGGCAGGAAGGACCCCACAGATAATTACATCCCCCACCCCCCAAACCATCTCTCTATTCTCTGCTCTGCGATGCTGGGGGTGAACTGCAAACTATGCTTGGTTGCCAGCAAGCTTTCTGTCAATGTATGCTGACGGGGTGCTAGGGAGAGAGTGGGAGGCAGGAGGCATAGGGGGGCTTGCTGCTTCCTAGGTCCTATTTTTCCTACCAGGTTTGCCCCAGTCATGACCCTTCCCTTTGGAAGCATTTTTGGGTTTTAATAGCAGCTGGTTCTGTTTCCAGATATCTTCCTTAATGCCAGAATTGGCTTCTAGGCTGGTGCTGGTATTTCTGAAAATATTTTCAGAAATACCAGCACCAGCCTAGAGGTACCTCTCTTTCCTTGGAATTCTGGATTCCAATTCTGTGACCCTTGTCTGAGAGACTGAGGCTCCAAAAGCTGTTCAGAAGCCCTTCTCCTCAAACGTGTCAGTCCCAGCTTGGCAAAGCCTCCTCCAAGCTCAAAACATTCCAGCACCAGCCAGGCAATATCTCACCTAAGACATCACAGACTCAGTTCACAGGACGCTTCAGCCAATGTTGTAGGTTCTAATCCCAAGCTGATCCTTCTTTTCCCAGCTCTTAAAGTAATGTCTCACTCCAATAATGTCTCACTCACCAGTTCCTTTAAGTCTTCTGGTCCTCTCATACCTGTTTAGCCAATATCCTGCATTAAATTCTCTCTGATTGGAAAAAAAAAAACTATTTGTCTTTCTGTGGAAACCAGAAACTTAATCTTGACTCCAAGCTCTCAGTTTGAAGCTCATTCGTTAAAGCAATATTCAATGAGAAACACATCTCAGTTATACTGAATTGCCCTTACTAACACTAAAATTCATCATAATTTTTCTGGTATTCTCTTTGGAAATAATACCGAGTTATGTTAGTAGAAATTATGTTAGTAGAAATTATGGGCCAGCAGATGAGCTTTTTCTTGGATTGTGGACAGCAGATAGATAAGTAACATTTTTTCTTAGAACCAAATAGATTTCTAACAATAATGTAAGCTTGATATCATATTGAGTTTTAAAAAAGAAAAGACAGTGAGACATTGCCTAAATTTAGTACCATATGAAGTAGACCTTTAATTTTCTTTTCATTAAGTTTTATTTTAAGTTCCAGGGTACATGTGCAGTATGTGCAGGTTTGTTACATAGGTAAGTATGTGCCATGGTGATTTGCTGCACAGATCAACCCATCACCTAGGTATTAAGCTCAGCATCTGCTAGCTATTATTCCTGAGGCTCTCCCTCCCCACATGCCCCTGACATGCCCCAGGGCGTTGTTCCCCCAACTCCCTAAATGTTCATGTGTTCTTATCATTCAGCTCCCACTTATAAGTGAGAGCATGCAGTGTTTGGTTTTCTGTTACTGCATTAGTTTGCTGAGGATGGCTCCCAGCATCATCCATGTCCCTGCAAAAGACATGATCTCATTCCTTTTTATGGCTGCCTAGTATTCCATGGTATATACATACCATGCTTTCTTTATCCCATCTATCATTGACGGTTATTTGAGTTGATTCCATGTCTTTGCTATTGTGGATGGTGCTGCAATGAACATACCTGTGCATGCATCTTTATAATAGAATGATTTATATTATTTTGGGTATATATCCAGTAACGGGACAGGTGGGTCAAATGGTATTTCTGCTTCTAAATCTTTGAGGAATTGCCACACTGTCTTACACGATGGTTTAACTAATTCACATTCCTGCCAATAGTTTAAAAGCGTTCCTTTTTCTCCACAACCTTGCCAGCATCCGTTGTTTCTTGACTTTTAAATCACCACCATTTTGGCTGGTGTAAAATGTTATAGCCCTGTGGTTTTGATTGGCATTTCTCTAATGATCAGTGATGTTGAGCTTTGTGTCTCATATGTTTGTTGGCTGTATGAATGTCCTTTTTTGAGAAGTATGTGTTCATTAGACCTTTACTTTAGAGAATACAGAAAGCTAGGAGCACTGAATTCAGGGATCTAGAGGAACAGGATCATGAGATGACCGAGTTTCCTGAGATGAATGAGGATGCTCTAAGTTAGTGACTCATTGAAATGAATCTATGTTACTGTGAGAGGAAATTGAATTTGGGACCCCAAATTCATTTAATCGAAGGGAAAAGTCAAGCTGGAAACTGGGTCATACAAACCTGCTTCCCAATTTTAGTTCCTAAATAA
>NW_016107329.1:6454646-6458619 GCF_001604975.1 Cebus imitator
CTCTCTCCTGAGAACTCATTGAGTGAGAACTAACTCCGCTCTCCCCAGGGAGGTTATTAATCTATTTATGAGAGATCCACTCCCAGGACCCAAACGCCTCCCATAAGGCACCACTTTCAACAATAGGATCAAATTTCAACATGAGGTTTGCAGGGGACAAACTTCCAAACTCTAGCACTGAAACATGGCAGTCAGAGCATGTGCTCAATCGCTGGTCCACGGATTCCCGAAGAGCTCTGTGGTGCCTGCTGGTGTGGTCCATTCAAGCTCCCTGCAGCATTGTTGGGCCACAGAAGTCTCTAATGAGGCAGCTGGGCAGGACTATGGGCATACCACTGAGGCACTTCTTTCAAAGCTATGCTTTCTCTCCATGGCTCTGTCAGGACACAGAGATACCGCTCATGTCTCCTCCCTAGACTCAGAGAATGTCTTTGAGTGTGTGCAGTCTTTACACTTTTATTGTTTGTATGAAGCATCCTCAAAAGTGTATCAGTTCTCTGTATCTTAGATTATCAGAGTTAAAAGGGCCAGTAAAGTTGAATTCCATCATTCACCATGTTCTTCAATTGTATGTATTATACTAATACAAACAATGAAAAATAAATCTCTGATATAAGAATATTGTGACACCTTTGACGTAAGTGTTTCTCTAACTGGAGTGATTCAACATTGGTGGTTTAGGATTTTTTTAAAAAACTATCATTTAAGTGAGCACTAAAAATGTGCTTCTGAGAGCCACATGAGACTTCAGGGTTCAAGTTTGCATTTGTTTTTATTAATCTTATTTGCCACCATCACTTTATTTTAGTTTTAATGAACATGAGTTTGTTAGTTAATGCTGCTTAATTTTGAAGAGTTTATGAGGGAGAAAAATTCATAAAGGGAATATAAAGAAAGATAAATTTTGTTTCTAATATTTAAATGATTTAAAAAATGAGTTTAAGATGTCTTACCTAACAATGCACAATATTTTCACCAAATAATCTCCACTCCCTGCCAACTGAAACAAGTTTTACAGTGTTTATAGTAACAGATCATTGGTCTTCTTGAAAACCCCAAAACTGATTTCTATCACATCTTTAGGGGCTTGGTTTTAAAACCGTGACCCATATAACAATTTATAATTACAAAAAAATTATTGAGAAATTCACAAGAATTTTACAAGGTTGCAATACATCCATCACCAACAACAGGCATTAAAGTGAGACTTTCTACATTCTCTGAGACTTAGGTACTCATACAGGGTTGTAGCAAGAGTGAAACTAAAACCAACAACTTACTGAATCCATTCTCAACATTTACATCACTTTCTGCTTTGGATTTTGCAGTTGTCTGAAGCACCACCGCATCTTGTGGATACAGAGAAGCAGGGAATACGGGATGGCAGGTCACAGTGCAACCTCACGTTTTGTTTATCACTGCAGCTGTGAGCTGTTAACAGCTGTCAGCCCAGGGAGGGGCCTGGTGGCAGCCAGGACACCTCTCAGACCCACTGCAAGGTGTAGCAAATTGGTGGTGAAGTAGCATCCTCAGCAGAGATTGGCTCATGTAAACTGGAATAATTGGTACAAACAGGCTTTTGGTGAAAAACTACTTCACTTAGAGGAATAAACTACTTGCCTCTTGCATTGGATTAAGTTATTTTTCCCCCTGGCTGACATATTTCTAATTCCACTTCCAGACTCTGCCAATCTAATTATTTTAGCATAAATACACACATGTTTATCAGAACTCTGGTTAGGTTCTGATACTGAATTTTTGTGGTATTTCATTCCTAAATCTTATATCAGAGGGTTTCTTGGATCACCTGTTCCAATATAATCTATTAATCAGTGGTTCCTCTTACCTTTCATTAACATTTTAATGATTTTATTCTTGTCCAAGAATGTGCTTCAATTTCCTCCTTCCGCTCTCTTCTTAATCTTCTGTTTACAATAAATCTCCATTTCTTTACCTGCAAAGTAGAGGTAGCTGGATTAAATACTAATGGATTTTATGAACTTGTCAATAACAAAAATAACTCAATAAGAATTTGGTTTTCTAGTATCTTAGAGTGATTTACTTTAAGAATTGGTTTAAGACACCAGATTGAAACTTTATGAAAATAATCCTTGGGAAAATATTCTCATATGTTTACTATGCAAAAGTTCTAAAGCTTGGGTTATCATAGCCATGTTCTCTTGTCTGCTAATTCATATGCAATTTTGGCTTCAGAAAATATATAATTAACTTTACTTCCCCAAATACAGTTTTGGATAGTCCTGAATTAGTGTCTTGATATGTGATAGGTACTTTTATTATATAGGATAGGTTACATCAATAAGGTAGAAAATTAGGAGCCATTTAGTATGTAAGGGGAAAATCTAAGCAAGTTGAAAATATGTACATTTACAAGATTTGAAACTGCTCTCAAATTTCCAGACCATTTAATTGATTTTATTTCTTCCAGGGGTAATTTTTTTTTTTTTTTAGCATTTCCCACTTACCATGACAATATAAGTGCAGCTCTGGGTCATTCTAAGTGTGTTTGCTGCTTTTGCAGGTGCCTAAGGATTGTGCAGGTGCAGCTTGTCTGTGTTCACATCTTCCTTACACGCTACCTGGGTCCTGGCTGCATGGACAGCGTGGCCTAACATGTGTCTCCCCTTGCACGCAGGTCACCCCCAGTTGCCCATCTGTGAGCAGATGGTGTGCAGCTGGATGGACCCCAATGTCCTCTCTCTTTTATTGGACTTGACATTTTAAAGTTGTTTCTTTTTTCTCTTAAACATTTTTCACCCACTGTAAGCAAATGCCTCTCTCCATTCCACATCACTGCTGCCAGAATCTGTCATAAAGATTTAGAGAAAAGATGGAATTTCAATGTTGCGCGACCACAAGCCCCCTGCTGCACCTTCTTCCGTGGGAGTGCTCCTGCCCAGTGATTTCACAGACCTGTTTTGACACAGTGAAAGCCTAACAAGGAAAAGCTATTGCTTTCTGAAAAGCTGGTGATTTTCTCCCAGTGAGATCTCAGCAGTGCTGTACAAATTAGAAGACAAACACCTTCTTCTTTAGAACCTTACAGAGTGATTACCAGGCTATACATTTATATGCAAACACAGAAGTCATTTTACTTTCTAATGTAACATCTAAGCCCCAGTGTTTGGGAAATGATGCATGCTTTACTAAAAAACAAGTGTCAGTGCATTTAGGTAAAGGATAATGAAGTTTAATTTTAGAGTGTATACATTTTGAACTGTTAATAATAGAACCAAAATTGAGATAGGGCTTCTTGATATCAACCAGTTTGCAAGTTAAAGGTTAATTTTCAATATGATCTGAGCTAAAAAACTTCCATTCTAAATGCCAGGTATATACAACATATTTTGATCTTTATTCTGTAACCATCTTAAAATATGCTAAGGGAATTATTAGTGCTATTTCCAGGCACATCACTACATCAATCACAGCAGTACACACAGGGAGACACAAAAGCCCAGAACCTTAATATACACAATAACAGGAAACAAATATTTTAATATTTATAGAAATATTAGGGCCTTTGCCAAGCAATATTTCTGAATATTTTATGTTAATGGAATGCCTGCTTCTAACTTACTAAGTATGACATCATAATTTTAAATGTTTAGTTTTATGTCTGATAAGTAAAATATTTATTTATGATATATAGGAATATAGTATACAATAAGCTGGGCACAGTGGCTCACGCCTGTAATCTCAGCACTTTGGGACGCTGAGGCTGGCGGATTACAAGGTCAGGGGTTCGAGATCAGCCTGACTAACATGGTGAAACCCGGTCTCTACTTAAAAATACAAAAATTAGCCAGGTGCGGTGGTGCACACCTATAATCCCAGCTAGTTGGGAGGCCGAGGCAGGAGAATTGCTTGAACCCGGGAGGCAGAGGTTGCGTGAGTGGAGAGCAGGCCACTGTACTCCAGCCTGGGCAACACAGCGAGACTCTGTCTCAAA
>NW_016107329.1:6459259-6490568 GCF_001604975.1 Cebus imitator
AAAAAAAAAAAAAAAAAAAAAAAAAAAAAAAAAAACAATGATAATTATCCTACCTAAAAGATACATTGTATTGTCTGTATGGAAAATGCTCAAATAGAATTTTCCTTATGTGTTCTCATTTGAATGGACATCCAAAAAAGCTGAAAATATAAAAATGTCATGTCCCTCATATGAGGTTTTCTAGTTCGAAGATGTGTCTTCAAAAATATAAGTAATCTTGATGAAAATAACATTTGTGTTCTTAACAGCAATCGTTTACTTAACAAGTATCCTTGGAGCTGAGACTTGGTATAGCTTTTCCCTGACACATAAATCAAATCTCACACATCAATCAAATGATATTAGAAGCATTTAGGTCGTTTATTCAATTTCTCTATGTAAGACTGCCAAGGAGGGAGGAGCATGCGCCTGTTGCTGGGAAGTATTTAAATCTTTTCGCAGCCGCTCACCATCTTCCCACAGGTGACAGCTGCTTCAGGTGCTTACTGCCATCCTCATCTCAAACCTTCCTATGCTCTTCTACTTTTATAATCACTCCCTAAGCCTCCCTTTAGCCTGTCATCTTCTTTAGATTCTATCTGTAGACTCCTGCCTGGCTGTTTCACATCAACCTATAATTCCAGATCCAAGATGCCATTCAGAATTTGAATCAGTAAGCTTGAAATGAGGAAGGGCTATGAGAATGTTTGTATCGTATGTGTGTGCTGTCTATAGTACAAATAGATAGCTGTTGATAGGTGTCATACAGACATGTATTTCCTCTCCGAGGCACTTCCTTTCCCCCAAAATAAATCACCCGTTCCTCAGCTCCCAGACTGCTACACACACATGACAGCCACCCCTTACACCGGATAATGATGCTGCCAATGTAAGCTAATTGTGACACATTTTACCCCAGTAATTCTCCACTGGTGATAGTATTAACCTCAAAGAGCATTTGGCAATCTTTGTGTCTGGGCTGTTGGTTGGTAGGTTCATATCCACAAAGGTTAAATTTTTTTTAATTAAAAATGAATAATCAAAATAAAATACTATCACTCTATGTTTCCTTTCCAGTAGTCAAACATGGTCATGCTTGAATGGAAAATTCTGCCCACCTCACTGAAGGTTATATAACACATAAAACCAGCCCAACGAGATACCACACAGAGGGTATTTGTGGTATACCTAAATGGGGGCAGGGGTGAAGGAATCTAAATCTCTAAATGTATTCATTTCCCAGGGCTGCTGTAGCAGAGTATCAAACAGGTGGCTCAAAACAGTGACTGTTTTCTCATAGTTCTGGAGACCAGGTGTCTGAATTGAAGGTGTCAACAGGGCCATGCTCTCCCTGAGGCCTCTAAGAGGATCCTTCCTCACCTCCCTAACTGTCATGGTGGCCATCAACCCTGGCTTGTAGATGCAGCACTCTAGTAACATGGCCATCTCTTCCCTCTGTGTCTTACTTTGTCCTCCCTGTGTGTGTGTCTGTCTTTGTATCTAAATTTTCCTTCTTTGTTAGGACACCAGTCATACTGGATTAGGACTCAACCTAATGACCTCATTTTAATGTGATAATCTCTGGAAAGATCCTATTTCCAAATAAGGTTGCACTGTGACATAGTGAGGGTCAGAAATTCAATACATCATTTTTGGATACTTTTTTATCTTCAAAAAAAGATTTTTGGCTGGGCACGGTGGCTCACGCCTGTAATCTCAGCATTTTGGGAGGCCAAAGCAGGCAGATCGCGAGAGATCATCCTGGACTACATGGTGAAACCCTACCTCTACTAAAAACACAAAACTTAGCGTGGTGGCGTGTACCTGTAGTCCCAGATACTCAGGAAGCTGAGGCAGGTGAATCGCTTGAACCTAGGAGGTGGAGGTTGCAGTGAGCTGAGATCAGGCCACTGCACTCCAGCCTGGCAACAGAGTGAGACTCTGTCTCAAAAAAAATAAAAAATAAAAAAAAAAAGATTTCTATTTTTAAATGGAAAACCTTATATATTTTTCAATTACATTTTAAATTATCTTATTATTGTTAATAATTTTTAACTGATCTCAGAAGACAAAACTTATGAAATATTCTTTTGTCCTATCTGACTTCATTGTGTACACGGATTGAGGGCATCCCTGTAAAGTAAAAACCAAAAATTACAAAAGCAAAATGAAGTCATATTCCAACTGTGAGATTTAATTTTCTGTTTCAACTTGACTAGGCTTAGGGTGTCCAATTGCTGGTAAAACATGATGTGATTTCTGGGTGTGTCTGTAAGAGTGTTTTGGGAAGGGATTTACACACTGTCACGAATGTGGGTGGGCATTGTTCAGTCCATCGAGGGCCCAGATAGAACAAGAAGGGGAAAGAAAGGTGAATTTTCTCTCTCTTCTTGCATTGAGACATCATCTTCTCCTGCCCTGGGATTCTGTCTCCTCTGGTTCTCAGGCTTTTAAACTTGCACTAAATTACATTACCAGCTTTCCAGGGTCTCCAGCTTGCAGACAGCATATTATGAGATTTAGCCTCCATAAATGCATAAGCTAATTCCTATAATAAAGCCATCCCTTCAGCTCTCTCTCTCTTTCTTAAACTTTCTCTGTTTCTCACTCACTCTCAATTATATTTATATAAATATAATTAACATACAAATATATTTTGTATATAACTAATTACACACACACACACACACACACACACACACACACACACATATATATATATATATATATATATATATGATTGAGAGTTTTCCAGATCTTTGGATTAAACAAATCCACAGGTTCAAAAAGCCTAATGAATTACAGACAAAATAGTAAAAATCATGACACATTTTTAATACAACACAAAAACAAAGAGGAACTTACATATGTTTTCTTGTTTTATCCATTGGTTTAATATTTTTTGCTGTTTAGCTCATTGATTTTCTTCTTAAAGATAATGTATTTTGTTTACTAACTGAATGTCTCCATTTAAGCATTTCACAAGAATTATTGAATCAAAATTTGTATGCTGTCAATTTGGATATTTTCCTTTCATAGAAAATAAATGTTTTCTCTGACTCTACCTTCATTTTTTAAACCAACATCTAAAATGGTACTTATTGATTTTATCTAGGATTGTAAACTACCACTGTGAACAACATAAATGATTTTGTTCAGCTCGTTGCCTTTACCATTCTATTTTGTCATTATAATTGACAATAAAAACTTTGATATTTATTATTTCCACAGTCATGACTGATATGTTTTCTTGTATTATATTAGTAATTTTGACATCTTTCAAATGGCTCAGACTTCAAGTACTGTTTTCAGGACTACTCCTAGAAGCTAAGTTTTATGAATCCTAAATATCTGCGATGGGCATGGACATTTTGGTTCAAATATCTCCCACTCAGCAATTTTGGATATCATGTTATCTTTCCATTCTGTTACATAACTATGAAGAAACCTATAGCCACTTTAAATTTGTACTACTCTGTTGGTTCTATTATTAAAGATATTAATGTCAGTAAAATGATCACCCAGTTACAACCAGGTGCAAATAATTTCTTTATTTGGTCTTCAACCTTGATAAGCCCTCCGCTTCTAAAAAGTCAGATGGTAATGTTTTCCTCAACATAAAATGCTTTGGTCCTCTACATACTTGATTACAGCTTTTCCTTCAGTTTTTTCATGTTTTTCCTTATATATCATAGAAGGATATATTACACATTCAATATCTTTTCTTCTTTCTTATAACTTTCATCTACTTATTCTTTTCTCTCCTCTTTGTGATTCGTTTACAAATATGTTCTTTAGATACCTAATTCAATTTATAATACATCAGGCCTGTTCTTTAAGCTTTCCACTTGTTCTTTTTTTCCTGTTTTTTTTTTTTTTTTTTTTTTTTTTTTTTTTTTTTTTTTTTTTTTTTTTACCATTGCCAACATTTTTCATGCCAGCTATGCTCAATTTTGCTTTTACAGTATATATAATGACCTATACTTTCATCACAGATAATTTTCCCTCCTGATAACATGAAGAAACTACATTGTACTTTTGGTTTTGCAAAAGTCAATTTCAGAAATATGCATTTCGCCTCTGTTCTTGGCATATGTTCTTATTTCTTTTTGTGCCCATTTAGATTTTTCTGTGTTTACTCAACAATACAAAAAGCCACCTATTAACTCTTCTATCCTCCCCACACAGCATCTTTCCAGACAACAGCAGCACGCTATAGACAGAACAGCAGAGCCAAGGTGATGCATAAGTATTTTGATTTTTTACAATGATCTCTTTGCTAGGAACATGCAGCAAGAAAAAAAATAAATAACCAGCAAAAGCAGTGCCCAAGATGATCTTATGAAATCTCCAAGTTCAATACATTTCTGTTTATCTGTCTTACAAACCATTTCCTCATTAGTTCAGGTAGTTTTCTTTACATGAATCCTCCAGAACTGTACCTAAATTCTTCCTTCTTTTGTGGTTGCAAAGTCACGAAAACTTACAATTCATTCCTCTCAAACCCTGCATCATTTTCACGTTTAAAAGTATCTTTCTGAATGAGCATTTTCAACCACATCTAATGATTCAGGCATTCTATTCTTACAAACAGGATGTAGTATGCACTTTATCCCCAAATATGCAAGATCAAATGGTGTGCCTCTCACATCTACATGGTTTGACATAAAAATTTTTACCTGATATTATAATAAGATTTCTAATGTGACCAAGATGACCCAGGAACAGTTTTGCCCTTGAAATAGTTAGGATGCCTGGATTACTGTAGGCATTGGAAAAGTTGAGAAAATTTTGAGTATGAGCAAACCTCTTTGAGATAATTGAAATGAATTTATTAGTTTGAAAGATAGGCAAAATGTTTGAAAGACAAAAACAAATTAGGTTTTAATTTCAGAAATAAATTAGGAGACCTGAAAACAAGAAAGATTAATTTTTTAAATTAAAATGGAACATGTATTATGTGTCTAGATCATAATAAGCGTAACTTTCGGATGTTGATGTAGCTGTGGTTAGGGTTGTCTTGCCTACTGAGAGGGTATGCTGACCTTAAGATAAATGGGATTTTGAGAAAAGGTTTTCTCCAGTAATTTGCAAATACAAATGTTATTCGAGCCAAACATTTTACTATTTTCCTTAACCTACATTTAGTATGGCTGGCTATAGATTTTTTAAAAAGCGACCCTGGAAATTAACTCACAAGCATTTGATAACTTTCTCAACAAGGAAAGTGTAAGCATCCATGGTGAGGCACCTAAAAGTCCCCAGATTTCTAGCTCAGAACCTCTTTATGCTCTTTCTATAAGTTCTTTGGTTTCACTCTAATAATTGAAACCACAGGAGGTTTTTGAGGAGAGGTGTGGTGTGAACGGGTCTGTTCTGAGAACAGGCAGTGAAACTGCTGCTGAAAAGTTCAGAGGATGTTGCAATAACAGAACTGAAAAATGATCATGGCTTTGACTAGGATAGTAGCAGTGAACGTAGAATTAAATAGGTTGTGTATGTATATTGAAGGTGGTTTACTGATAGCATTATATGCAAGAGGTGACGGAAAAAGATTTGTCAGGGATGAGTCCAATAATTTTTCTTGAACCACTGAAAGAATGTAGTTACTATTTAGTGAGATGAGAAAGACCATATGAAGGACAGGTGGAGAAGAAAAATCAGGATTTTAGTTTTAAGTTTTTTTTTTTAAGTTCAAGATGTCCATTTAAAAACAAGGGAAAATGTTGAGTAGTCAGTTGAGTATAATATTTGGCGTTTAGAGAAAAGCTCTGGACCAGAGATACATGTTTGGGTATTATTAACATAGAGATGGAATTCAAAGTTTTAAGACTGGATGAAATGACCCAGGATATGAGTCTAGCGAGAAAAAAGAAGAAGTCTGAAAATTGAGCCCTTAGACTTGAAGATGTTAGATAAAGAGAAAGAAATCCAAGGGAGACTAATCATCTGAAAGTCCAATGAGGAGAGATTTGCAAGAAGTGATTAATGGTCATAAGCTGAGGGTTGCTTAAATAAAAAGCAAACAAAAAACAGACCAAGAATTGATCATTGGCTTTGGCATCAATGAGATTATTGATAACATCAGTAACAACTCTTTGGGTGAAGCTGTGGAAGTAAAAGCATACTTGGAAGAGAACTGGAGACGAAGTATCGAAAAGTCTCTGACAAACATCGCTAGTGAGGGAACATGAAGACAAGGCTATAGCTGGAGATGGACTGTGGAGTTCATTATAGTTATTAAGGTGTACAAGCAAAAGGCTGTTTTTAGAGGGGCACAGGCAGTCAGTCCCTGAAATGTGCAATGTATTTGACTACATGCAGAGATGTTTGTATACATGGGGGTGAGTGAGTGGAAAATTTATTCTGATATTTTCTGTTTTCTGCAGCAGCTGAGAATGAAGATTGGGAAGGATATATGAGAGATTTGAATAAAATTGGAGTAAGTTTAAAATGGTCTGTAGGGCATCAGTCATCTGTTGTTGCCTTAAAAACCACCTTAAAATCCAATGGCTTTAAAAAGATGATCAATTCCACTTTAGCTAAAAAACTCATTGTCTCTGTTTCACATGCTGTGAACTGGGGAGGCTAGATTAGAGACTGGAGTACCCACTGTCAAGATGGCTTGCTCACATGGTACATAAGTGGGTATTGGAGCTGTCAATGAGTCAGGTGCCCAGCTAAGATGCGCACCCCAAGCCTTGCCTCCCATCCACGTGAGCCTCTCCATAGGCTGCTGGGGCTTCTCTGAGTCATAATGGCTATATGCTAAGAGCAAGCATCCCAAGAAGAGCAGGCAGAACCTGCATCACACTTAGTGGCTTAGTCTGGGATGTCACATTACACCAATTTGTCCATAGCCTATTGATTAAGGCAGTCACAAAGTTTCACCTAGGTTCAAAGGAAGGAGATATATCCCCCCACTCCCAATTCTATTTGAAGGGTGTAAAGTTCACATCACAAGAAGAAAATATGATGGGAGGTATTGTTGCTGCCATCTTTGGATAAAATGATCTGTCACCAAAAAGTCATCTAAGAGAGTAGGAGAATAAATACACCTGGGAAATGAGATACAATTGCTAGATGGTTCTAAGAATCCCCCTGAGATTGTCACAAACTGAAAGAATTTAAATGTAAGTATGTGTTTTGCTATCCACATTCAGGTATGAGAATACTCACTTGTACTGGATAAAGTGCAAAATTTAAGTAGCCTTTAGATTTTCATAGACAAAGTGATGAAAGATGCTCACACAAGAGAGTAGAACACTCAAGTTCAATAAAGAGGAAAGTGAGAACATAAAAAAGATGACGGGCTGGAACAAGGAATTGTGAACAATGGACCATAAATCTCACAGAAACAAAAAGTTGTTGCGTTTGAGATATTGGAATTAGCTGGAAGTGCTGATTTGAGAGTAATATGCTTAAAATTGACATTAAAAAAGGAGAAATAGTATTGATAACAACAGTATGCATGTAAGCTATGACTGTGATAGTGAGTAATTTAAATTGAGAAGAGGTCAAGAAAATAAGAAGCAGGGATTTTACTGGTATAATATACGTGGGTATAGAAAACACCAAACAATTCAGGATGGAATAACCACGAGTCAAGTGTTAGAAGCTTTATGTAATAAGAAGTAAACCAGAAATCTGTAGGTGACTCTTATAAACCCCAGCTTGCACAAAGAGTGATTGAAGCACAGAGACATTAGTAACTTGCCCTAAAAGAAGCAGAGCCTAGATTGGAGTCCAGTAAGTAGCTCAGAGTACCTTTTATCAAATTGAGAAGGGGGAGTATTATTGGTAATGACGACCTATAAGCTATGATGATGATCGTGAGTAGCTTCTTGGGGAACTCTACAATATGGTTTTTACACCTGAGTCTATACACACTGCTTTTTAAAAATCCATTAGTTTGATGCTGTGGCACCATGTTTACATTCTAAAATATTAAATGATTTAGAGATTATTTAGTCATTTAACAGACTATTCCACAGTATCAGTAAAATATATGTACTCTCAATCATATAAGCCAATTTTATCATAGAGAATGCCATATAAATGATTGCACACATCCACCTGTGTTGTCGCAAAGGAATATCTGAGACTGGGTAATTTATAAATCAAAACATTTATTTGGCTCACAACTCTGCTGTCTGGAAGATTAGGCCTCTGGTGAAGGCCCAGTCTGCTTCTATTTATGGTGCAAGGAGAAAAGGGGCTGGATGCAGAGATCACGGGATGAGAGAGGAAGCTAAAGAGAGGGGGAAGCTACCCCACTCTACTTAATAACCAGCTCTGGAGGGAATTAACATAGCAAGAACTTGCTCACTTGTGCTTCCCGGTGGGGGATTCATTTATTTATGAGGGATCGTCCCTCATGACCTAGACACCTCCCATTAGACCCACCTCCAACGCTGGGGATCCAATTTCAACATGAGATTTGAAGGAGTAAAAACAGCCATGTCCACGGCATAGCCACACCCCTTCATAAATATAAATGTCTGTGTTTATATTTATAGGTGTGTTTATGTGCACCAAAACTTATGTGTCCCTACAAACACAGTGAAAAGGTTAGGCTTGCTCAAGTAACTATAGGGTCAACAAACAGGCATGTGGCCCTGGCTGGGGGCCTGGATATTCTCCTGAGGCAGTAAGTCCCAGGTTTCGACTGCCCATTATGTGGTTCCATGTTTTCTTATCTCAAACCAGACTCTTCTCACGTTTATTTGATTCAAAGTGCTATGTATATCTGGAAAAACAGAAATACCAAGGTAGTAAAGACTGCAAGTATAATTTTTAAAAATCTATTTGGGTATAAAGTTCTATGAGTATTTATTTAATTAGATTTAATCCAACTAGAAAAGACCTCTTTCCTTATAATAGTTAACCTTTCAAAGCCCTGCACATTTCTAAGAATAAGAAGTGTTTGATGAATGCTATAAGAAGTAGCTCAAAAATAGATGGAAACACAGAAACCAGCTCACCTGGCAGAGTGTTATATTTTTTCCCCCTAAAAACTTTATAGAAATACCACGTTTTTTGCCTGGTGTTTTTTTGTTGAAACCAAAGACTGCAAGATGTCAGGTTTGCACCCAATTTTAGAGCATGTAATGTCAAGTAGAATCAATTTTACATGAGATTCCAAAACTGTGTGATGATTTTATATTCATTTTTATAACACAATTAAAAGCATCCTGCTTTCTTCACAGTAATCAGAACATGAAATATTACCTTGTGCTCCAAACGCAGCCCCTGGGGGTGCTTAGCATGTCTCTACAAGACTCTCGGGAATTCTGCACAAATGTTGGAAAAATGCATGCTGGCAATGTCATTAAAAAGGAAGAAAACAGATGGTTCTTTGGCTTGAATTTATGCAGGCAATTTTACGTGTTCAGGACAAGTTTGATTAAATAATAATTTCAATAAGATTTTAGCTAACAAATAACTGTCCAACCATTTTCTGTTTCAGAAAGAGTAATTCTGGCTTTTTTCTACATCCCTCTTCTCCCTTAGCCTGGTGAAAATATTTGACATTTTCAACCTTAAGATAGCAAAACTTGAGGAGTTTGCTTTTCTCTGTCATCAGGTCATAAATTCTAATCATCTTTGACATAGGAAAGCAGCATACCATGGTGGTTAGAAGCGTGTGCCTTGGGATAGGCAGGGTAAGCTCACATCTTTGGACAACTAACCCTTCTTTTGCCTCAGTTGCCTTATTGTTTAGCTTGAAGCAGTATCTATTCCAAAAACCTTTTGTGAGAAGATGGTGTTTGGAAAATAGTGCCCAGTACCTAGAAAGCATTCAACCAAATATCAATGCTTTACAAATATTTATGTTTTTGGAGATACAGGCACAGGGCAATTATATATTTTCTGTAGATATTTATGGTTCTCTAGCAATGTAGTTTAGAATAAAGAAAAGCCTAGTTTAATCTCAACTTTTGGAATTCTTCTCTGAATCATTCACCACTCTGAGACCCAGTGTCTTGTCTATAACTAAAAGCAAATGTGTCCAATGAAACCATGAAATGATAGTTTATTGAACTTTCTCATCAGAAATTAGCTTTTTAATATCTCTTGGTGCTGTCTTGGCACATCTTTTGTCCCATCAGTGTATCACTACTTGAGAGGGGGAAAAATAATCAAGTTAATCATTTGCTAATTATTAGTAGGATGACGTTTTTGTGCAGCTGTATGTTTGTCTGTACCCATGTATCAATCACCAGCTTTGTGAATGCACATTAGAGTTTACAGTTTCAATAGCTTGCCTTATCAAAACATGCTAATGAATTATGAATAGCACCAGGAAGGACTATTTTCCCTTCTTTTTCATTCAACAATTAGAGGATCATCCTGAAAATCTATAGATCCTTCATATGAAGTGACTGTATCTGCCATATTTCTAAGGGACTCTGATTAGGATGATGAAGGAGATTATTTGCATTGTAGTCAAAAGAGTGGATCTTCGTGGGTCTTTCCCAAATTGGATTTAGGGGGAAAAAACCTATGTTTTTAGCTGAGTAAAATAACAGGTCAGTTTTTTGTACTTTATTTTTCCAGTTTCTAAAAACAGAGGAGGATTAGGGGCTGGTGCTAGGTGAAAAACATATTGATTTCATACAGTGCCTCAAGGCCACTAAACATGAAGCCCGTTTCCAGACCTTGTGTTCATCTTTTGTACTTACTTCACTTCTTTTGAAATAGAAATTTACAATAATAAATTCTGGCCTTACTATACCAAAATAAGAGTTACACTGAAAGATTTTACATTTGCAATGCTTCCCAGTTTTCAAAATGCTCTCAGCCATAATGCAATAGAAAAGTACATTTCTTGGAATAGTTTATATCTGGGTGTTAGACTAAGCCATTAAATTACACTATTGTATTTAAAATGATGTAAAATTAACATCTTCAGAAACATAGCTAGAAATGTAGTAATGAAAACCAATATAAAATGGTGCAACTCTATATGCCAGAACTTGGATTTGACAGTAAAATATTTAGTATTAGCCTAAGGACAAATGCCAGTAGAAAAGAGCTGAAAGTCTAGAAATATACCTAAAAATATATTGCTATTTTTTTTTACAAAGTCTCTAAATTTAATACAGGAAAGGATAGTCTTTTCAACAAATGGTGCTGTGAGAAAAGGAGAGAAGAAAAGAAAAAGGAAGGAAGGGAAAAGGCAAGGGAGGCGGAGAGGAAAGAAAGAGGGAAAGAAAGAAGGAAAGAAGTCAATCAAGGCTCAAACTAGAAAATAAAAAATAAAAGACGATTCATACAAATAAACCTAAAAACAGTCCTGAGACAACATCTCTGTGGCCTCGTGATGGGCAAAGATTTCTTAGGACTCAAGTAGCACCATAAAAGGAAGAAAACAAACAAACAAACAAATAAATTGGACTTCATCAAAATGGAAAATTCTTCAGAAAAAGACAATTAATGAAATAAAAAGGCAAGCCAAAACAAAGAGATAAATATTTATAACATATGTGTCTAACAAAGCATGGTGTCCAGATCACATTTTTAAAAGTCTTACAACTCAATAATCAGAAGACAAATTGCCAAATTGAAGAATGGGCATGAAGAAACTTATCTGGAATGATAGTCACATAGGTGTATATTTTGGTCAAAACTCACCAAACTACACAGTTAAAAGCTTTGTCTTTTATTGTATGTAAATTATATATGTATAAAATATAAAAAATGTAAATCTCACTAATATTCTTCAGCTTACTAACCTCTATTTCTAATGTGAAATCAAAGTTCTAGGAGTGAATTGGGTTAAATATTTTAACAAAAGCACATTTCAAAAATTAATTTTGTGGGTTTTTTGTTTTTTATATTTAAATTTGACTATATTTGAATAGAGTTTCTACTGACTTTATATTCTTTTTCATGTTTCATTATTCTCAAGTCAAAATAGTTTTAATAGCACTCACTATACCTGATTTCCTGGGAAAGATCTCTGATCATAGGGCATACATTATAAACCTCCTAGTTCTTCTGTCATTTGAATTGATATTAGGCAGGCTGATCTCATGATACAGAATTTTTCTAAGCTTCTCATTTTTTGTTTACTTTCACTTTAATATTCCCCAATCTACAATAACAAAATCTGAGTGAAGAATCTATCAAATTAAGAAAAGATGTGCTGTATAAAATCAGCATTGCAGTGATAAAGAGCAAATTAATCCAATGAATAATTAGACTTATATTAAGGAATACATACAATTTTAATAAATTATGTACATATTAATAGAGCACTTTTTGTTTTTCTTGAAACATTTTTGTTTCAATTTTCATTTACTCATCTCAAAGACTGAAAATATTCCCTAATAGAATTAAAATATATCTGTTGAAATGTTCATGGATTTTAATTAAAGACTGCTGTTGTAACTTTAGGTAAAAAAAATATTATCATGACTTAGACAAAATGACTAAACATTCTTAAATTAATTTAAAATATTTACTTTTTTGAATTCAAATTTAAAACATTGTTTTATCAGTCAAAATAAAAGTGTTACCATTTTTTTGAAGAAGAAGAAAGAGAGAAAGAAAGAGAAAGAATTTAAAAAAAAAAGAAAAAAGAAGAATGAATGAGAGGAAGAAAGAGGAAGAGGAAGAGGGAGAGAGAATAGGGGTGTTGCTTTATTGCCCAGGCTAGAATGCAGTCTAAAAATGGGTATGCCTATAATTGTGTTTAATAATAGAGACATAAAAAAATAAAATTAAATTAAAAAATGAGGGAAGAAAATAACTAACAAGCAGCCAACCAATATTTCATTTAAACCTGTAAATAGGTGTGATATGGTACTGATAAGTGTATATTTTGTGTATTTAAAGTGGAGAGTTCTATAAATGTTAATTAAGTTTACTTGTTCCGGATCTGAGTTCAAGTCTTAGATATCGATGTTAACTTTCTGTCTCATTGATCTGTCTAATATTGATGTTGAAGTCTCCCACTATTATTGTGTGGGAGTCTAAGTCTCTTTATAAATCTTATATATCTGGGTATTCCTGGATTGAGTGCGTATATATTTAGGGTCTTTAGCTCTTCTTATTACATTGATCCTTTTATCATTATGTAATATCCTTCTTTGTTTCTTTTGATCTTTGTTGCTTTAAAGTCTATTTTATCAGCAAAAATTGCAACTCCTGCTTTCTATTTATTTATTTATTTTTTGCTCACCATTTAGTTGGTAAATTTTTTTCATCCTTTTGTTTTGAGTCTTTGTGTATCCTTGCATGTAAGATGATGGGTCTGGATGTAGCATACCAATGGGTCTTGGCTTTTCTTGCCTGTCTATGTCTTTGGATTGGGGGATTTAGTCGGTTTAAATTTAGAATTAATAATAATATATGTGAGTTTGATATTGCCATTTAATGTTAGCTGGCTGTTTTGCCCATTAGTTGATGCAAGTTCTTAATTATGTTGATGTTCTTTATTTTTTGGTATTTTTAGAAAGGCTGATACTGGTTGTTCCTTTCTATTTGTAGTGGTTCTTTCAGAAGCCCTTGTAAGGCAGGCCTGGTGGTGATGAAATCTCTGAGTGCTTGCTTGTTCACAAAAAATTTTATTTTTCCTTTGCTTATGAAGCTTAGTTTGGCTGGATGTAAAATTCTGGGTTGAAAGTTCTTTTCTTTAAGGATGTTGAATATTGGCCCCTACTCTCTTCTGGCTTGTAGGGTTTCTGCTGAGAGATCTGCTGTGAGTCTGATAGGCTTCCCTTTATGGGTAACCTGACCTTTCTCTCTGGCTGCCCTTAGTATTTTCTCTTTCATTTCAACCCTGGTGAATCTGGTGATTATGTGCCTTGAGGCTGGTCTTCTTGAGGAATATCTTTGTGGTGTTCTCTGTATTACCTGGAGTTGAATATTGTCCTGTCTTGCTAGGTTGGGGAAGTTTTCCTGAATAATATCCTGAAGTGTATTTTCCAGCTTGGATTGATTCTCTTCATCACATTCAGGTACACCTAACAAACGTAGATTCAGTCTTTTCACATAGTCCCATATTTCTTGGAGACTTTGCTCGTTCCTTTTTATCCTTTTTTCTCTAATCTTGTCTTCTTGTTTTATTTCATTAAGTTGGTCTTTGACCTCTGATATCTTTTCTTCTGCTTGATCAATTCGGCTGTTAAAACTTGTGAATAGTTCGCGAAGTTCTCGTGTTGTGTTTTTCAGCTCCATTAATTCACTTATATTCCTCTCTAAATTGTGTATTCTTGTTAACATTTCGTCAAACCTTTTTTCAAAGTTCTTAGTTTCTTTGCATTGGGTTAGAACAAGTTTTTTTAATTCACAGAAGTTTCTTATCATCCACCTTTTGAAGCCTGCTTCTGTTAACAGAACACAGTCGTTCTCCCTCAGGCCTTGTTCTGTTGCTGATGAGGAACTGTGATCCCCTGTAGAGGGAGAGGCAATCTGATTTTGGGTATTCTCAGCCTTTTTAGGTTGGTTTCTTCCCTTCGTTATAGATTTATCCATCTGTGGTCTTTATAATTACCGTCTTTATAGTTGGGTTTCTGAATGGACGTCCAGCTTGATGATTCCCAGCGCTAAAATCTGAGCAACCCACTGCACCGGCCAAAACAGCGGCATTAAGATTGGTGGTGCTTTTCCAACTCTGCACCAAGAACCGCTGCACCAAGGCAGCGGCAAAACCGCCTCGCCGGCCACAAGAGTCGCACTGGTGACCTGTGGGGCTCCTCTGCTGGGAATCTCCTGGTACATGAGCAACAAAAATTGATCTGAAAGTGTGGTGTCCTCTCGTTCTCTGTGCTTTCAGTGGGAGCTACAATCCCGAGCTGCTAGTGATCAGCCATCTTGGATCTCTCTCCCCATTTTTAAATTAAAAAAAATAAAACTGCCTTTCCTTTTAGCAGAATGTGGCAGCAAGAGGGCCATGCAAATTTCTAAGAAGAGGAAGTCTGTCGCTGATGGCATCTTCAAAGCTGAACTCTATGAGTTTCTTACTGGCTGAAGACGACTACTCTGGAGTTGAGGTGCAAGTTACACCAACCAGGACAGAAGTCATTATCTTAGCCACCAGAACACAGAACGTTCTTGGTGAGAAGCGTCGGCAGATTCGAGAACTGAATGCTGTAGTTCAGAAGAGGTCTGGCTTTCCCGAGGGCAGTGTAGAGCTTTATGCTGAAAAGGTGGTCACTTGAGCTCTGTGCACCATTGCTCAGGCGGAGTCTCTGTGTTACAGACTCCTAGGAGGGCTTGCAGTGTGTGCAGGGTCTGCCTTGGTGTGCTGCGGTTCATCAAGGAGCTGGGGCCAAAGGCTGCGAGGTCGTGGTATCCAGGAAGCTCCAAGGACAGAGGGCTAACTCCGTGAAGTTTGTGGATGGCCTGATGATCCACAGTGGAGACCCTGTTAGCTACTATGTTGACACTGCGTGCACCATGTGTTCCTCAGACGGGGTGTGCTGTGCATCAAGGTGAAGATTATGCTTCCCTGGGATCCAGCTGGTAAGACTGGCGCTAAGAAGCCCCTACTGACCATGTGAGCATCGTAGATCCCAAAGATGAGATACTGCCCACCACCCCCATCTCAGAACAGAAGGGTGGGAAGCCAGAGCCACCTGCCATGCCCCAGCCACATAACAGATGCTATTACCTTAAGTATGACAATACCAGCAGCTTAATGCACGATTTGTTCGGAAGCCATTTTAGAAACAGCAGGCCTGCCCTCTCAGGATCACTTCACCACAATAGGATTTTAGGAAAGACCCCCACCTGTCCCCAGCAAATTAGGCATTGTATCTGCAAGCAAAAGAAGAAACTGGCTAAAATAAGCAGTGTAGAACTTTACTGGAAGGACCTCAGGTGACTCAGAGTCCATGAGAAGCCTGGAAAACTCAGCTCTGAAATGAGCTCTGGGAGGCTGGCGTCAGGGAATGCAGCCAATGTCATAGCTGAAAAGCAGCCTGGTTTAGGATGTCATCACCATTACCAGACTCTCCCAGTGAATGATTTTTCAGCTGTCCCTTTTTGTGTGTGTCACTCTGAGGTTCAGAGTTGTAGATTTGAGCATCTGAATGGCCAAGCCTGGTGTCGGACCCAGCTGCTGAAAAAGATAGCTTTGGCTTCCACAGTGGAAGGATAGGGAAGAGTGAAAGGGACTTTGCTTTACGGCTTAGGTCCATGCTCCGGCACAGCAGTGGAGAGGACCAACTAGGCTCCTAGGGACTTTAATTCCCGTCTTTGGTTCCTTGAGTGCATTTCTGGACCCACCCTGGGCAGGAGGGGAGGCCCTGCCCTGAAGGAAGAGATTCAGGCCTAGTAGCATTTACCACAAGCCAACTGATGAGTGCTTGAGCCTTGAGTGAACATTGGTGGTAAAAAGGCAGTATTCACCATGTGCCTGGGGTGGCAGTGGCCATGGGGAGAGACTCTTTCTGCTTGAGGAAAATAGAGGAAATACTGGAAAGGACTTTATTTTGTGGCTCCGTGCCAGCTCAGCTGCACCAGAATAGAGTACCAGGTAGATTCCTGTAACTCCAAGTCCTGGCTCCCAGGTGGCATTTCTGAACCTACCCTGGGCTGTAGTAGGAGCTCATCGCTCTGAAGGAAATGACACAAGCCTACTGGACTCACTACCAGCTGACTCAAGAACACTTGTGCCTTGATTGAACGTCAGCGGTGCCCAGGCAGTAAGTTGCTGCAAGTTTTGGGCTTTGGGTGGGAGCCAGCACTGTGTTGACTTCTGGTTTGACCCAGCACAGTCCCAGTGGTGGTGACCACAGAGATGCTTATGTTACTCATCCCCCAGGTCCAGGTAGCTCAACACAGAGAGAGATAAACTCTGTTTTGGGGAAAAATAAAGGGAGGTAATAAGAGTCTCTGCCTACAAATCCTGGTAATTCTCTAAGGTCTTACCCAAAATACCACGGCAGTACCTTCACAAGTCTGCAAGAGTCACAGTGTTACTGGGTTTGAAGCAGATATGGCCGCAGTGACCAAAGAATTAGATCATGACCCTCAGTTTACTGTGAATACTTGGAAAGCCTTTCTAAATAGTATAGGTACAAACAAGCCCAGAATGCAAAGACTACAATAAATAGCCAACTCTTCAATGCCCAAACAACAACGAGCATTTGCAAGCATCCAGACCATAGAGGAAACCATAACCTCACCAAACAAACTAAATAAGGCACTCATACCCAACCAGAAGTGACAAAGGTATGTGACACTTCAGACAGAGAATTCAAATAGCTCTTTTGAGGAAGCTCAGGGAAATACAAAATAACACAGAGAAGGAATTCAGAATCCTATCATCGGATAAATTAAACAAATAGATTGAAATAATTCTTAAAGACCAAGAAGAAATTTTGGAGCTGAAAAATTTAATTCACATGATGAAGAATGCGCATCAGAGTCTCTCAGCAGCATAATTATCAAGGAGAAGAAAGAATTAGTGAGTGTGAAGATAGGCTGCTTGAAAATACACAGCCAGAGGACACAAAAGAAAAAAGAATTTTAAAAAATGAAGCATACCTAAAGATCTAGAAAACAGCCTCAAAAGGACAAATCTAAGAATTATTGACATTAAAGGATGTAAAGAGAGAGACAGTGGTAGAAAGTTTATTCAAATGGATAATAATGGAGAACTTTCCAAATCTAGAGAAAGATATCAATATTCAAGTACAAGGAATTTATATTTGTAGAACACCAAGAAAATTTACCTCAAATAAAGCTACTTCAAGATATTTATAATCAAACTCCAAAAGGTCAGGACTAAAAGGAATTATTCAATCTAAAAGAAAAGGGCATAAAGGAACAATGGGAAATCATGTGAAGGTATAAAACTCACTGGTAAATACTAAGTACACAGACAAACACTGAATATTAAAACACTGTAATTGTGGTGTGCAAACTATGCATATCTTAAGTAGAGAGACTAAGAGATAAATCCATTAAAAATAATTACGAAAACTTTTTAAGATATAGACAACATAAGACATAAATAGAATCACAAAAAGGTAAAAAGCAGGGGAGATGAAGTTAAAGTGTAGAGTTTGTATTAGTTTTCTCTTTGATCGTTTGATAGTTTGCATCTCTTCTGGCAATCAGTGTTGTCGTCAGTTTAAAATATGGGTTATAAGATGTTACTTGCAATCCTCATAGTAACTCCAAATCAAAAACATACAATAGATATACAAAAAATAAAATGCAAAAAAATTAAAACAGTACTGTTGCAGGACTTTTCCTTAGTTCAGCTAAAGACAGGGTTCTTTGCCCCATGACCACAAAAATTCAGGCTTGCCACCAGCTTGCTAGGCCAGAGTCCCTGCTAAAATGCTTCCCACCTGCCATTTGAATCCTGAGTACCACACATGAAGAGGAGTGGCCAGGATCCTCCCTGCTGCAAAGGGCGGAAACCTCTGTGGCTCAAACCCAAGGCACAGGCCCATTGGGTTTTTTTTCTAGGGAGCCCGTCTCACCTGGCTGTCTCAGTACCAGAGAAAATTGCCTTCACAAAAAGGAAGGCAGGAAAGAAAGAAATAATGAAGGAAAAGAAGACCACAAAACAATCAGTAAACAAATAGCAGAAAGGTGGGAGTAAATACTTACTTACCAATAATAACATTGACTAAATGGACTAAACTCTCCTATAAAAACACATAAAGTGCCCAAATGGATAAAAAAAATAAAACAAAACCTAATGACCTGTTGCCTACAAGAAACACAGATAGACCAATGGAACAGCAAAGATAACCCCAAAACATACCATACATTTACAGTAAACTCATTTTTGACAATGGTGCCAAAAACATATGTTAGGGAAAGGAGAGTCACTTCAATCAACAGTGTTGGGAAAGCTGAATATCCATATGCGGAAGAACGAAACTAGACCCTGACTCTCACCATATACAAAAATAAAATCCAAATGGAGCGTATAATTAAAGCTAAGATCTCGAACTGTGAAGACATTGGAGAAATTCTTCAGGACATTGGACTGGGCAAAAAGTTTTTGAGTAATACCTCACAAGCATAAGCAACTAAAGCAAAAACTGACAAATGGGATCCTATTAAGTTAAAAAGCTTCTGCACAACTAAGGAAAGAATCCACAAAGTGAAGTTACAACCCACAGAATGGGAGAAAGTATTTGCAAATTATCCATCTGATAAACAATTAATAATCAGAATACATAAGGAGCTCAAACAGCTCTATAGGAAAAAATCTAATAATCCAATTGTAAAATGAGCAAAAGATCTGAATAGACTTTTCTCAAAAGAAGGCAATGGCAAATGGTAAACAGATACATGAAAAGCTGCTCAATATCATTGATCATCAGAGAAATACAAATCAAAGCTACAATGAGCTATCATTTCACTCCCGTTAAAATGGCTTTTATCCAAAAGATAGGCAGTATCAAATGCTGGCAAGGATGTGGAGAAAAGGGAACTTTCGTATAGTATTGATGGGAATGTAAATTAGTAAGATCACTATGGAGAACAGTATGGAAGTGCTTCAAATACTAAAAATAGAACTACCATATGATCTTATGTTATACCACGGTGTAAACCACTGGTAGGTATATTTCCAAAAAGTAAATCAGTATATTGAAGAGATATCTGCACTACCATGTTTACTGCAGCATTATTCATGACAGCCAAGATTTGGAAATCAGCCTAAGTGTTCATCAACAGATGAATGGATAAAGAAAATGTGGTACATATACACAATGGAGTACTATTCAGCCATACAAAAGAATAAGATTCTGTCATTTGCAACATGGATGAAACTAGAGTGCGTTATGTTAAGGGAAATAAGCCAAACAGAGAAAGACAAACATCACATGTTCTCACTCATTTGTAGAGCTAAAAATTGAACTTATGAAGACAGAGGGCAGAAGGATTGTTACCAGGTGGTGAGATGGGGGATGTGGGAACAGGTAATGGACACAAAAATAAAATTAGTTGGAATGAATAAGATTCGGTGTTTCATAGCACAACAGAAGACTACAGTCAATAATTAGTGTAGATTTTAAAATAACTAAAAACATTAGATTGTTTTTAACACAAAGAAAGAATGAAATGTTTGAGGTGATGGAAATCCCATTTACCCTGACATGATTGTCACTTATTGTATATCTGCATGAAAATATCTCATGTACTTCATAAATATATACACCTGGTATGTAGCTATAAAATAAAAATTAATTTTAAAAAATGTAGGTACTACAGAAGAGACCTCTATGGGAGAAAAGAGACAGACTTGATATATCATTTTTTAAATGTTCACACATGAAACAGGTATTTATAACCCTAGGGGAAAAAAAAAACACTAGGAATAAAATATGAATGTCACAAATATAAATGAAGTTTAAGTACATAGGGAGATGTTTTTAATGGATAAGAAATGCTAATATAGTTTCAAAAGATTAATTCATAAAGTTTGAGGTGGTACAGTTTACATAAAAAATACATAAAGCTACTTATGGGAAAATTCTCAAACAACTTAAATAGGGAAATGTAAATTTTAATTGAATTGAAGCAAACTTTTGACATATTGGCAAAGCATTTATAAAAATGTAAATGCCTAATGTTTGCAGATCTGTGGTGATTCTTGTCTTAAACTTTGCTAAATAATGTTATAAAATCATCATAATAATTTTAAATGCTAAGACCACAGGCATTAAGAGACATCATCATGTTCATGCTATTTGATTAGTAATCTCATATCATGTAATTAATTCAAAAACAGCATTAGTAAATATGAAAAATAAATACATGCAGAAAGATGATTTTTCAACATTTTCAACTTAATTAAAACCAGAAACAAAATGATTGTTCAGTAATATGAAACACAGAAAGAAATTAATCCTATGTGGGATGTTATGATGACTTTTGAAATAATAGTTAAGAAGCTCAGATGGTTAAGAACATATATTTTTTAAAATAGGTAAAATGTCCACATAAGACCAAATCAGTGAAAGGAGCATATTTGCTCCTGTAATTAAAAACATGTTAATGAAGCTTGTGTAAGGGTGATTAGGTTATAAGTGTCCTTTTTAAAATTTTTTTCTCATCAAAATCATATTAAAATCATAATACAAATTATAAGAGCAAAACAAAATGAACTGTTATTAATACATATACTAGTTTAAAAAGATAATTTATTCAAGAGTCATACTATAGTTACCAAAAATCATCTGTATTTCATAAAACCTTAATTAAAACTATTCAGCAATGGAACTAGATAAAATGAGAAAAACAATCTAATTACCAAGACCTTTAAATGAAGAGAGATTTTTTTTTAAATCTTCCTTCTCTTCCTGTAAACTTGTGAATTTTATTCCTAATGTTTCCATGTGAACTTATTTTTGTAAATGTGCTAAATAAATGCAGAGTTAAAATAAACCATCTAAGTCTTTGCTTAAAAAAAAAAAAAGAATTAGACACAGTGATCTCTCTAGTAGTACACGCATCTACTAACATCTACTCAATGAACCCAATACAGCAGAGACAGAAAGAGAGAGAAGGGAGGGAGGGAAAGAAGGACAGAGAGAGAGAACATTGATCTATCAGTTTGTTATATTTTTAAGCATTTTTACTGGGACTATATCCTTTATTCTATGTTCATTCATAACTATTTTTATGATTAAGATCATAAATATAAAGCCAAAGCATTACTACTAAATATCTAGAGTAATGGTGATAAAATCTCTGATTTTTAATAATCAGTTGTGTCTACATAATATTAATATTTGTATTATTGACATGTCATTAAGATTATTTCTAGAGGCAGTAATGGGCTCATAGCATGATTAGGAAGAAACCAACGTTGATATTGTTGATTCATATCTGATGCTTGACCCCTTTACATGTATTTCATTTTATTCTCACATCAATCCTTTGATGTAGATAATATTACATGCATTTTATAGGTGATGCAATTGGTCTCTATAGAGTTAATTATTTGTCCAAGTTTATAATGAAGGAAAAACACCTAAGTTTCATCTCTCATTACTAGCAATTTTTTTACTGTATTGGAGCTACATTGGAGGTTTTATTGTTGGGATAGTATACAACTTTCAAAACTCAAAATTATTATTTACTGTTTTACTGAAAACATAAATGTGAAAGAATATTACATATTGAAAATAATGTATTTCCTTTTCATCTAATTAGCACATAAACTAATGAAAGAGTGGGCAAATAAAGATATCTAGAAGAGTTATTCCTTCTTTTTCATGTGAATGAGTGTATAAGAGAACATTGCAAATATTGTCTTTGGAAATAATTATTAAATGTATTCTATGATAGTTGAAAATAAGGCTCTTCCAAGAGAGCAGGAATGTCATATGTAAGGAAAGAAAAAAATTAGATATATAAAATTGAGTAGGAAATTCAGTATTGTAGTAAATGGAAGATTGGTATCAAAGGATTGGAAGTTAATTATAAGAGAATGCGATCAGTTTCATAATTCACTTCCTGTGCTGTCAGGGTCACCACCTGCCAGGATCCATCCCACAGACCCCAGTTGCAAGACAGATGAATAGAATAAATGCACTCAGACACAAATTTCCAGTGATTGAGTGGACCGAGGAGTGGTGAGCCACTCACAGAGAGAAATCACTGCTACACTACACTGACTAGTTCACCTTCTCCCCATTAATTCAGTATAGATTTGATAACAGAGGCTTTCAGTCAACACACTTGTAGAGAAAGATTAAAGGCCAGATTCTGATGCCCTAAGCAAACACTAGGGAGAGGGTAGTCACCCTAGTTGACCTCCCCCCAAGAGGGCCATCAGGCTCTAAGGTTAATTTTAAGACTACATGAGTAAACAAGTTAGTTAGGTAAACTCCCACATTCCTTTCTTTCTACTCTAATTTATTTAACTAAGAGGACAAGGGAGCCTTCAGCCAAGAACTATAGAAAAAACCCTTAGGACTTCCAAAAGGGTTTGAGACTATATTCTGTAGCTTTCTCTACTATTTTTCCCTTAATATTTTTGCCACCTCCCTGAGTGAATTCCCACAATGTGCCTCAATAAACAAATAGCAAACCTTTGTTATTTCTTTAGGTAATGAAAAGCAAACAATAATTTTGTAAAATAAAATAAAGATAAGAAATGTGAAAATATGAATCATGCTACACATAATGAAGTGCTATCATAATCCTAAATTACTTTCTTTAAATAACAATATAGAGATATACACAAATACCTCTGAAGACTAATCTCTAATTTTTTTTATTTTGCCCAAATTCCTATCTCTAAATGGTTTGAGGAGTCATGCCCCACAAACCATAAATTCTCATCAGATGGGTTTTATTTAATCCCATATATTGTGACTTACTTTCTAATATTACTCTGGCATAACATTATGACACAAGCAAGAAAATCAAAACATTGGGCCAGGCATGGTGGCTCATGCCTGTAATCCTAGCACTTTGGAGGCTGAGGCAGGCAAATTGCTGGAGCTCAAGAGTTCAAGACCAGACTGGGCAACATGGTGAATCCCCTTGAACCTGAAAGAGGGAGTCTGCAGTGAGCCAAGATCACGCCGCTGCACTCCAGCCTGGGTGACAGAGCAAGACTCCACCACTCCCCCCTAAAAAAGAAGAAAATCAAAATGCTTTACTCCAAAACATGCTTCTCTGTCATATCTTAAAATGGCCTTGCAAAGCCATCCTTTGTGGAGGAAAATCTGCACCTGTAAAGAATCTCTATTAACATAGTTAGATCTTTTTCTTCCAGGCCCTCCCAGTTCTGAAGGGATTAACTAAAATCTAGCACCTCTTAAAGATCTGAATACGAAACATCTGTCATCTATTGTCTCTAAGGGTAGCTATTTTAAGACTTCAAAAGAACCTTGGCATCTACAATCTTTTATCTCAACCTGAACGTTTCCTTTCTATGGATCCCAGGTCTTTAGACAAACAACCAATTCTCAACCAGAAAATAAATGGTTAAATTTACCTATAGCCTGGAAGCCCCTTGCCCTCCCACCCCCCCACCCCAACCCCCAAACTTTGAGTTGTTCCATCTTTCTGAACCAAGCCAGTGTATTTCTTAAATGTATTTGATTGATGTCTCATGCCTTCCTAAAATACGTAAAACCAAGCTGTACTCCAACCACCTTGGGCATGTGTTTCTTGGGACTTCCTGAGGGCTGTGTCATGGGCTATAGTCACTCATACTTGGCTCAGAATAAATCTCCTCAAATATCTTACAGAGTTTGGCTCTGTTTATCGACATCTCAAAACCCTTCTTGTATTTTAAAATTAAATCAAATTTGTGTAAATGCTCAGCTTATTCTGAACAAACATGTTTGTGAGTTTTATTGTATATGTATTTTATGGTGTATGTGTGTATGTCTTTAGCATATAAACTCCTGAATGATAGGCAACTTTTTACAGTGATGAATAAAACATGCAAATGAATTTGATGAATAAAAATATGCAAATTTTTTTAAACCCCAAAGCAGTTTCAGTTGAGCTCAGGATTATATAGAAGAGCTGAAGGAAGCTCATGTCCACTGCTAAAAATTTTTTTTTTAATTTCTATTTTAACCTAACAGAGATCTAAGGTCACAAGGCAATCAACTGCCCAGAAATCTAAGGAGATGTGGGTCCCCACAGGGAAAGAAAAGACAGATGCACTTCCCTCCATGGGATGGATACAACCAGACATTAGGAGCAAAGAGTTCAGCTGGGCACAGATTCTAGTTAAAATACTACCCATGTATTGAGAATTCAGTTATCACTCAATCAAGTCCAACACTGAAAGCTACCGTCATTGGCCCCGTCTCTAAAAGTTGATCCTTGAAGAATAGTCCATGTTTAGGAGGTATGGAAGAAGAGAAGCAATTTAGGTTGGGGAAAAACTAAGCCAGGGTTTATCCTCATCTGTGAACTGGCTTTCCTGTGTTCCCAGGGAAGTGCGGGGGCCTGGCTTGCTCTGGAGATCATTCTAAAGCAGCCTGGCTCGCAGCACACCTGTCTTTTAGCCATTGACCCACTGCTTGCCTCAGGGAGGCCTTAAGGGCATAATCTTCTGGGCAAGGTGACTGCCATTTTACTGCATAATGTTGTGCCTGGCAATTGGCAGGCTCTAAACAAATATTTGTTCAATGTTACTCATGTTATTTATTATCTGCTTAAATGTGCCTCCCTATCCCGCCTGCCACCTTGCCCACCTCCAGTGACTCATGTTCAACATAGTCTGAAATGAGTTCAGTTTTTCCTTCTCAAAGCATTTCTACGCCCACTTATCTATCTTAATCTTATTATTATCCACCTCGACACAGAAGCAAGAGATTTCTAAGTCAAATTTACTTCTTACTTGCCTTTATTCACTCATAAATAATTCATTAATTCTACAAATATTGCTGCTAAAAACTAAAATAAGTGCTGGTGACACAGAGTCAAATAAAACACAGCCTCTGCTTTCAAAGATAATTGTACTGAGTGGGAAAGGAGGACTAAATCAAGATTTACAGGACAATGTGAAAGTGCAATGGCAGGAGAGGAAGGGAAGCCACCAGGAAGAAGGGAAGCTTAATCAGAATTAGGACGAATGAAGGGGAGGGAGCCACGATGAAGCAGGGAGAGGGACAGAGGAAATGGTACATGCAGAAGCAGAGAGGGCTCCATGGCGAGTGACTCCAGCCAGGATGTGAGTAGTTGGCAGTGTCCCCTTGGAAGCCAAAGAGCAGCAGAGGCCAGCGAAGTCTCCCAAATGCAGACGTCCTGTGGGGCCAGGGAACAGGCGCTGCTCTGATTCTACAGAATTTGCAGAAAGGTCATTTGTCTTACTTCAGAAAGCTCTGGGGAGTGTTTGAGGGATTTTATTCAGGGTTTAATACTATGTGTGGGGTTGAGAGGGGAAGGTATGCATGCTATAAATGGTATACTTTCTCATCATACCATGCGGATCTAGTGAGAAAATTTGTCAAAATTTTATATGATTTAGATGTACTATGTTTATAGCAATTCTCTTTTGTTTTGAACTAGCTAAAAAGGGAAATATCTGATTTGTTCTAGGCACTGAGGATTCAGAGGCACGTAAGAACCAGTGGCTACCCTGGGAACGCATCATCTATCAGTAATAAGAGCACGTGCCAATGTAATGTG
The DNA here is from genome assembly GCF_001604975.1 of Cebus imitator. Taxonomy (NCBI): domain Eukaryota; kingdom Metazoa; phylum Chordata; class Mammalia; order Primates; family Cebidae; genus Cebus; species Cebus imitator. The sequence continues at coordinate 6,485,333 of NW_016107329.1, forward strand.
GTAAGTATCAGCACAAAGATGTGAACGGGTGGCTGAGCTAGGACAGCAAGGGAGGCCGACTGCCTGAAAGCTGACTCTCCTCTGGACGCATCACGGGTCCTGGTGACCAACTGCTTCCTTCTCTAACTACTCACCACTTTCATAATCCAAGAATCCTGTAGGATAGACCCATTTGTCTGTGGAGAGTGAATTCTCTTTGACATTTCTGTTCAAATGAAAGCTTTTAAAAATTAAAACATTTAGAAGTTAACATTTTGGTGGTGTGAACAGTTAATTGGTGTGAACACTCCTTGAGTAAATAATACAAAAAAAAATGGACTTTGATTATAAATTCACTCCTGGTAGACCTGAACTACAGTTATTAGGTACTTGTATTAATGGTGGTGAGGTAAAGCTAAAAATTATGTACAATAAATGTCATGTGGGTGAAATTCCTCATAGCAGGGTCATGTAAGTTCAGGCATTCTATAATATGTGTGCATTTATTATACATTTGCATTTTATTTGTTTTTTTAAATAGAAAAACAAGCAGAACTCATGTGCATGCTATTATCATTCTTTACACTGCTGTAATACAATTTTCTTGAACTCCCGACCTCAGGTGATCTGCCCGCCTTGGCCTCCAAAGTGCTTGGATTACAAGCGTGAGCCACCACACCCGGCTCAATAAAATTTTCAACAAAATAATCCTTATACCACTCTGTAATACTTTGGAAGATATAGTTATTCATGTTTCTTAGTCTCCACTATACATTTGACACATTTTGATAATACTGATGTCAAAATAAATGTGCATTTTTGCATTTAATTGTTAGTTTAAAACTAAAGCAGTTCCGAAAGAAAAAATACGAATGGCCAATGGGCACATGAAAAGATACTAAACATCTCATTAGTTATTAGTTAACTGTAAATCAAAACCATAAGACATCACTTCGTACATACTAGTGTGAGTATTATCAAACAATCTAATATAACAATACAATAAGTGCTGGCGAGGATGTGGAGAAACTGAACCCATCACAGACGAGCAGATCCTGATAGTAAACCCAAAATTGCTCTAAATAAGTGTATTAGTCAGGATTCTCTAGAAGGACAGAACTAATAGGATATATGTACACATGAAAGGGAGTATATTAAGGAGAATTAACTCACACAATCACAAGTTGAACTCCCACGATAGGCCATCTGCAAGTTGAGGAGCAAGGAAACCAGTAGTGGCTCCCTCTGAGTCCCAAAACTTCAAAAGTAGGGAAGCTGACAGTGCAGGCTTCAGTCTGTGGCTGAAGACCTGAGAGCTACTGGTGTAAGTCCAAGAGTCCAAAACCTGAAGAACCTGGAGTCTGATGTTCCAGGGCTGGTAGCATGCAGCACCGGAAAAAGACGAAGGTCAGAAGACTCAGCAAGTTGGCTTCTCCCACCTTTTTCTGCCTGCTTTATTCTAGCCACACTGGTAGTTGATTGGATGGTGGCAACCACACTGAGGGTGGGTCTGCCTCTCCCACTCTACTGACTCAAATGTTCATCTCCTTCAGTAACACCCTCACAGACACACTCGGGAACAATACTTTGCATCCTTCAATTCAATCGAGTTGACACTTAATATTAACCATAGCAATAGGCTTTTAGATTCATTTCTATCTTTGTCAATATAAGAACATTATTTTTTATTGTTATCAAAAATAATTTCAGACTTCAATGATAGAAGTTGTGTTTCAATGCTTGTTAGTTGAAAAGGCATGCAATAACATTGTACTGTAAATTCAATAATAATTTTCAAGCACTTGTAAGTATTGTTACAATACAATTAATGTCCATGAAAGCATGTATGTGTGTGTGTGTATGGATGTGTATGCATACACACGTGTGTGTCTCTGGGTTTGTGTCTATGTTAGGTACTTGTACAAATAATGGTGATATCAAGCAAAAAATTATATACAATAAATGTCATTTGGGTCAAATTCCTCATAGCAATGTCATATAAGATTAGGCATTTGAGTGTGTATAGAATAGATATTTGTAAGAATTATTTTAAACCAGTGCTAACAAAGTAGGTGATGTGGTTAGGAAAAGCAAAAAGTTGACAATGACTTCTAAATTTGAAAGCGGAATAAAATTCAAAAGCGAAATAAAATGAAAAAGTTTAAAAAGCAGTAAAATGGATAAGCATATTTGAAATGCTCTTAACAATTGCGGATGATGCATGCTTTTATAGACACTGCTGAGTAAGTGCCACATGGTAGGCAAAGTTATTTTTTATTCATTATCTCATTTAACAGGATGAAAAGGGTAGAACAAGAATACAAGAAGTATAAGTTCACTACTTTCAAATAGGTACAAGATCTGTCACATGGTAGGAGTAACTAATAGCGGGGGTTACAGGGAGTCATATTTTGGTTTCTGAAAAGAAACGGTTTTCTAACAATGTGACAGACATAAATAATTAAGTCATTTCAAAAAATAAGGCAAAAATGTCTCTGCATTAGTCAGGGTTCTCCAGAGGGACTAAACCAATAGGATATGTGTATATTGGAAAGGGAGCTTATTAGGAAGAATAAGCTCACATGATTACAAAGTCATTCCAGGATAGGTTGTCTGCAAACTGGGGAAAGAGAAGCCAGTACCATGGCTTGGTAAAGTCTGAAAGCCTGAAAACCAGCAAGCAGCCCCCAGTCTACTGCCAGAGGCCCAAGAGCCCCTGGGAAGCTTCTGGTGCAAGTCTCAGATATAAAGGCCAAAGAACCTGGAATGTGATGTCCAAGGGCAAGAGCAGTGGAAGAAAGTGTTGGGCATGAGAAGAAGAAAGAGAGCCAGAAGACTCAGCAAGCAAACGTATCCCACATTCTTTGGCCTGCTTTGTTCTAGCCATGCTGGCAGCCGATTAAATGGTGCTCACCACATTGAGGGTGGGTCTTCCTCTCCCAGTCCACCTACTCAAATGTCAATCTCTTCTGGCAACACCCTCACAAACACACCCAGAAACAGTGGTTCACCAGCCATCTAGGCATCTGTATTAGTCTGTTCTCACACTGCTAATAGACATATCCAAGACTGGGTAATTCATAAAGGAAAGAGGTTTGATTGACTCACAGTTCAGCATGGCCTGGGAGGCCTCAGAAAACTTATAATCATGGCAGAAGGGGAAGCAAACACATCTGTGTTTACATGGTGGTCACAGGGAGAAGTGTCGAGTGAAATGGTAAAAAGCCCCTTATAAAACCATCAGATCTTGTGAGAACTCACCCACTATCACAAGAACAAAATGAGGGTAACCGCCCACATGATGCAATTACCTCCCACTGGGTCCCTCCCATGGCATGCGGAGATTATGGGAACTACAGTTCAAGATGAGATTTGGGTAGGGACACAGCCAAACCATATCAGCATTCTTCTATGCAATCAAGTTGATACCTAATATTAACCATCACAATCTCGAGGTGTAATTGTTAAGACTGTTTTCAAAAAAGGTAGTGAGTTTTACATCTGATTTATAAATACAGATAAACATACTTTTTATTGAGGAAAATTTTAAATATATAGGTTATAATACTTCTGACATTTCATATACAAAATATTCCAAGAATATCATGTTAAGAGATTTAGCAAGTCTACAGTAGCATCTACCACCTATATTTTCATAAAACTCCATGGATAAGTTTGATGTGCATCAGCAATTAAGAATATATGGCCTAGATGCTAGATTCAGATTAAATAAGTAAGGCTGTGGCCAAGTAAGAATTTTAAATAACAACTAAATTTATGACTGAAAACATACTACTGTTGTCTCCTAATACCAGGCAAAGTTCCAACATGACTCTTAATATGTAGAAATGTATAACAGACAGTGAGAATACTGATAAATATTCAGGAACTTGTTATAAAACATACCATTTATGAAATATTTATAGTAATAACATTTTTCTCCTATAAGGCTGAGTATCTCTTCTGATTTGACAAGTCTTCCCATAGAACCATAATAACGAATAAAATGAATCTAATTATTTCCAGTACTTCTTTTATAAGATGAATTTGCAAGTCTTGGTGATTAAAAACCCTTCAGGAAAACTTAAAGCTACTTTTAGCTTTAAAATATACCCTGAAAATTATATTATAATTTTTCAGTGTTTAGGATTCCATTTGGGAATAAAAAATCAAAAAGTTTGTCAAAAAAAATTTGGGCTTTTGATTAAGACAGAACTATGGATGCCTTAGAGGCAGCCCTATTTGCCTATGTAATCAAAAGGACAATAAAACTTTTAAAAATAAACCCCACCTTATCCTCAATAACTAAAAGATGTCTCAGACATGTTGAGATCTAAAAAGAATGTCACATTCTACAACAGGGAAAAAGGCAAGACAAACTGAAAATTAATGACTTTTATTGACTCTACCAGGGAATTGAAAACACAGAACATTCAATTCTCCTGAATTCCAAAGAGACACATAAGCTTGCACAAAGAAATAAAACCTAAGCATTTGCTTAGGGGCAGACATCACTGGATGAGATATAATCTGGAACGAAATTTAAACTAGTAACTTTTAACCAATTGCTAAAGGCTGAACATGAACTAACATCAGAGTATGAAGCTGAGAGGGGCACTGACATAGTGGTCTACTGCTCCTGTAGGCCTTTCCTCTGGGACACTTACCCTGATAAATCAGGGAGAAGCCAGAGGAAGGGGTGCCACTGAGATTCATTCGCTCCTGTTTCTCGTAAGGATGAAAAGGTTGATCTGCAGAAGAGGAGTGATAGAAGCATTGCTTGAGGACGTGGCAGCTGGCTGAGGACAAAAGGGTGGGATAAGAGTACTACACCTATTGGAGCCACAGAAAATCTTGAGCAGGTCACACACTGAAGGGCTTCCCTAAGCCTCAAAGCTAATTAGAATATTATAATGAACCCACTCATTCCTTCTGCTTCACCTCATAACCATGCTAACTAGCTTCAAGTAAGCAATCACAGGGAAAACACCTAGAGAACTGTGAAAGGAAAACTCTCTCCAGGGAGAAAGACAAATTAAAGATGCAAAGACAACCAGAGAGAAAAATTCCAAAATATCTCTAGAGAAATTGCAAGTCTCCCATGCCCATAACAACAACTAATTCCTACTCTGGTAACTAGAGCAACAGCAGACTTCAAAGTCAGCACAAATCCTGACAAAATTAAAACAAATGCCATACTAAATGTATAGCAGAAGGCATATAATAAATACTTGCCTCAATATCTCTTGTCACATAC
>NW_016107329.1:6490583-6599921 GCF_001604975.1 Cebus imitator
AAAAAAAAAAAAAAAAAAAAAAAAAAAAAAGTCTTGAAGAGTCAAAGTAATCATTATAACAAAAATCAGTTATGATGTAGATGTTAGAACTATCAGACAGGAAATACAAAAAAATAATAATTAATATGTTAAAGACTCTAACAGAAAACGTAGATAACATGTAATACCAGAAGGCAATTTGCAGCAGAGAAAGATACTACAAAAACAGACTTGACACAGCTGAGGAAATAAGTACACTTGAAAGTAGGTCAACATAAGTTACCCAAACTAAAATGCAAAAGAAAAAAGTATATTGATAAGAATGTAACACATAATTCAAGTGCTGTAGCACAGTATCAAACATTCTAACTTACGTATAATTTGAACACCAGCAGGAAATGACAGGGAAAACAGGATGGAAGAAATATTCAAAGAAACAGTGGCTGAGAATTTTAGAATTTTCTATTATTGCTGACAGAAAACAAACCACAGAATTCAGAAGCTCAGACATGACCAACATGATAAACAACAACAACAATACAATACACACACACACAGCTAAGCATACCATATTCAAATCCCTGAACCAAAGGTAAAGAGAGACTCCTGAAGACAGCTAGGAGAAAACAACACTTTTCCTACAGAGAAACCAGGATAAGAATTATGACGTACTTCTCATCAGAAAACATGCAAGCTGGAAGACAATGGAATGACGTTTGAAAAAACAGATCTGTCAACCAAGATTTCCATATCTAGTAATAATATTTTCCCAAAATGAAAAGAAGTAAAAACTTTCTTAGGCAGAAAAAAAGCTGAGGGGATTCATTGTCAGCACACCTCTCCAAGAGATGTTAAGGAAGTCCTTCAAGCAGAAAGATGATACAAGTTGTCAGAAACTCAGACCTACACAAACAAATGAAGGTATTTGACATGGAACAAATGAAGGAAAATAAAATATTTTATCATGTTTAATTGCTCTCAAAGAAAAATAATATTTTAAATGTATAATATTAGTAATGTATTGTGTGATTATAGCATAAGTAAAAGTGAAATATATGACAAAATTGGCATTAGGCAGGAATTAGAAATATGCAGATGCTGCTGGACTTGCAATGAGGACACTTCTATTAAGATGTAACCTCATCGTAAGTTATATCTGGACAAAAGTAACTCCATCAACTTAAGTCAAGGAACTTAATAAATTTATTTTGCTTTGCAACATTGTAAAGTTGAAAAATTATAAGTCAAACCCTTGTAAACTGGAGACTGTCTGTACTTTTATAAGGTCCTTACACTATAATTAATGGGGTATAATATTTGTAGGTCAACTTAGATTATTTGAAGTGTATTTTGTGAACTCTGGTGCCACCTCCTCTTCAATGAAGCAGTTTAGTCACACATTTTCCTCCATTCTAGCTACAATAGCATTATTTGCAAGCCATCTTTCTCATAATAAAAGCCATTATTATGAAGAGAAAAGTCATGCTTAGTTCATAGGTAAGCCCCAAGTCCATCTTATTAAACTACATTCTGCAGTATATTCCTCCTAATCTGTTTCTCTATATTGCTTTGTTGACCAGTATACCCTTGTTTAATATGCTGACTTAATACATTACGAAATTCCTAATTAACTCTATCAAAATTTCCTTTGAAAAATCCAACATTTTCTTTCTGATCAATACTACCTTACAATATGAGACCTGACCATTGATGGCGAGAGAAATTCGCTGCTCGAATCTCTGTCAAGACAGCCTGCTGTGGGGAGCATCACTGACCAGCTTCAGCCATTGCCACTTGGGTGTATGCTGCATTTTTGCTGATGTCACGACTCCTCTGGGTTACTACCAGGCAATGACCATGGTGGTGGCACTGGTGTTGCCCATATCTACCCAATATGGGATCCTTTCAACAGGCAGCCTTTGCTTGCAAACTCCGCATTTGCCTGTGAAAATTCCTCAGGACTCCACGATGGTCACACATTCTTCCGTCCCAATCTGCTCTCCCTCTTTTCTTCACAGTTGCCTGACAAGCATCATCATCTGAAGACTTTTCCTGCCTGTTCCCAACTGAGTCCTCTCCTTTTATCCTTCACAGACGTTTCTCCTGATTTTTTCCATATCTAATCCCATCATGGCATCTACTTCTTGGAGAACCCAGAGTGACACACTATCATATACTATATTTTTGGCATTTGTTAAAGCTAATTTTCACAAGTTAGTATTACTATTCCACCGTTTATAGTGATAAAACTACTTCAGTCTTGAAATTTGGAGCCAGAGTATGAACTGGATTCTGCTTCCTCATTCGCTTTTTCCCAAATTTCATGCTTTTTCTATTATACAACACTGCCCCCATAGACAAGCATGGCCCCTTTCAAATAAATAGAATGACGTATGAAGACTAAATCATATCCTTAGGCAAACAAACATCATATATATTTGTATATCTCCCCAAAAGTCCTCTAGCAATTCTAATGTGATTAATTATATATGTACGATCTGTCCCAATCTTATTTTTATCTTTTTTCTCTTCTGAGAAGTTTCTGGAATTGACTGTCTCAATCTTAACTAATCTTAACTAATGACTGCTTAATGACATTGATGACACCTTTCAGAAGCCTAGAAATCTGAAAATTCCGTGAAATACAAATCTCTCCTTAAAGCATATTTAAAAGTCCCTGCTCCACCACTGCTTAGAGATTTTCAATTTTTATAGGTCCCATAAAAAAATGCTACAATATTTCAGCACCTCAGTAAAACGGAGGGACTTACAATGACAACCCCAAGGCCTAGAATTAAATACTGAATCAAAAGTGGCTTGTAATCCAAAAAGATGAGAGTCTGGCATTAAGAAGCAAAGAAACTCTATACAGCTAGTGCTCGACTACAACCACGATTGGTTCCGACAGACCGGTCGTAACATGATTTGGTCGTAAGTTGAGTAGGCTATATGTACAGTACTGTGAAATGATGTTATAAAAATCTTTAAGTCATATTTTATCCTAATTTTCTTTCATTATTGTTATATATCATAATTTTCTTTGTTCATTTTATGCCATTTGTATCATCTCTACACCATTTTGTTTCTTATGTTTACATCCGTCAGGTTTAAGTAAAACACTGCATTACCAGTACAACTGGTTTAATACTCGCAAAACATACAAAATTACAAAATACAGGTGCATACAAAAATACAAAATACAGGTGTAAAAAATACCATAGGAAACATTTTCCCAATTGCAAAACATATCAAAATATATAAACATGTACGAAACATTTTATTGGCCGCTGGTGCTTGGCTGCAGATCGTTGATGTCATCATCTGAGGCAGCAGTTGGGGTTACCAGAGTTGGTTTTTTCATAAACATGGTGAGCTTTGTCTGAATTGTATGTTTCTTTTCTTCTTCATAAATTTCACAATACAGACACAACACATCGTGCGCCATCCGTTCAATCCTCGCAAATTATTCGATGTTTGGGTCCATTGCTTCGAAATGTGTAAGAAGTTTATTGGGAGAGGTTTGGTGAAAAATATCCAAGACACAAAACACAAATTGCTGTACCGAGTCTGGGATAACAGTTGAAATGGTGCACGCGGAGATGTAGTGCTGCCGGAAGCTGGTCCGCACTGTCGTATGCCCAGCTGGGCAATGTTTGCGCTGCCAGACACAGAGCAATCGTGGCTGGCGATTGTGGTCGTAAAGTCAAATGGTTGTAAGTGGCATAGGTCATAAGTCGATCAATACCTGTAAAATGTAAGTTATAATTAAGAAGTGACATTTTTCTACCTGGACTCACTGTGTAAGAACAGAGAAAATTTTCCATCCTTTAAAATCTGGCAAATTTCTTATAAAATGAAGAGCAGCACCTTTGTCTCCAAATGCTAACTGAGGTGGTGGAGGGCCAAAAATGCCAAACTACCCACCGCTAACTGTTCTCAACCAATGGACAGGCTGAGCTTCCTCAAGTGTCAGGCCTGGTATGTGCGTTTAGCTCCTGTTTTATAAATGAGACACTGCTCTCTCTTTGACATAAGAAAAAAGAATAAGCCATGATTAATACATACCCTGTTTAAGAATGCTAATGCCTTCTAGAAAATAAGAGAGTCTTGAGCTGCTAGCACAATCCAAATTCATATTTTAGCATCCTACTTTGAAAAAGAAAATATGCCACTGGATCAGCAACAGTTACATAAGATTTTTATTATATTGGGCAAAAATGTTAAAACTCTAAAATGGAAAAGAGAAATTGAAGCAGGATTTTAAAATATGATGGCTCAGGAAAAATTCTAATTGAAGTGTGGAAGACTCATTTAAAGAAACACTTGATATTTAGTTTGTATATAAAACAAACATTATCATTATTTCAGCATTATCAAAAACAATAAGCTCTTCTGTACAAAAAGATCATTGATTCACTATTAGCTATAGATATTAACTAGTACTATTTTGTCCCAGTAATAATTTGTATGGATCTTTTTATGATCTTACTGACCAACTACTAATATCTTATAACATTGCTTTTTTATTACTATCACGATCACCTGATCAGTATTATTACTGTCTTAGCCCTGAAAGAAGACTTAATACTCATCTTTATCTATTTTATTTTACCTATGACAGGTAATGTAGTTTTCCCAAAATGATAGTCACGGCCATTGTAATTATCCAAGTAGGCAGTTTTTCTGACTCTGAACTTAATGTTATTTCTTGTCCAAAAAAAAATGAACAGGACAAAATATGCTAGATTGTCCAGTATTAGGAAATATTCACTGGAGTACTTACAAAGAAACATTATGCCTGCCTCTAAAATAGCTAAGAAAAAAATTTTTAATGGAGTAAAATATTAATGTTTGAAGATTCTGTAAAAGATATACAGCAATTCTTTGAACCATTCTTGTATACTGCCTATGAGTCTTTGAATATAATTTAAAAAAAACAACAACACCATTTGGAAATATTGTGCAAGAAGTAACTTTCAATAGGTGTATGGTAAACTTTGACAATTTTTTTTCTGATGATTAACAAAGTAACCACATCTTGTAAGACTTTGGGATATAAATATGACTAATGTTGATTATTACTGTATAGAAATATAAGAAACATGCAAGAAATTGAGACATGATTAGTAAAGATTTCTAAATTAAAAATATTTTTGGTTATTTCAATCTTTATTTTAATTAAAAATAGTACGTATAAGAAAGATATTACTTTATTATGCATTAAAATTCCAAAAATTATAAGTAGAGTCAAATTTATGTTAAATATCTTCCAAGCTTTGTGCTATATATTTTAGATAAGTTTAAAGATAATTCTACCAGAACTTTTAACAGGAATTTGATACTAAACCCATTTCACAGGTGAAGACATTGCATGTTGGGGAAGTTAAATAACTTTCTCAATGTCACAGGCATTAAACAGTGGACCAGCTATCAAGCATAAGCATATTTTACCCCCATTTCTGAGCACCAAATAGTAGTACTATTGCAATGTGTTTGGTAAAGGAAGTGGACGCTATGCCCTATATGCTACCTTTAAAGTAACAAGACACATTAAGTCCTGAGAAAAGATGACCTGATGGTTATGATCTCTGTCACAGGTCAGTCTCCGGGGTAACTGGCAGAGTTTGCATAAACATAAGTTTTATTCTTTCAAACTATTACAAAGACCCATTAAGTTTCTATCGGTTAAAAAAACTAGTAGTGAGATTCAACTTTTTTTTTTTTTTTAACTGTCAGAAAATATAGTAAAGCAAGGAGGAGATGGCTATAATAAACAGTGCAGCGTAAGATCACATTCAGAGACATCAACATGAACTCAGGTTTACTTTTATACGTATATATGATACATGCAGAAACGATTATGGATGTAAGTGTATGCACAGGTTAGAAAGCACGCATCTATTTCCTAGCTCTGTCCACTGACAGACCCTAGGGGTAGCGATGCCCTGTATAGTGAATACTCTCGGCCACCAGTTCTTGGTTTCTAAATAGCACTCTCTAAGAAAAAGGAACCAAAGCACCTTCAAGAAATGGCTGATGGTGAGGCAGGGAAAGTATAAAATGATCCTAGAGCATTTTGGTATCCCATAAAATAAAGGCTGAAAACCAATCAAACAAACAAAAAGACAGGACTGCGTCATAAGAACACAGGAGCCGATCTGAAAGAGCTCCCAATGGACAAAGCGGAAACAATGTAAGCAACAAAATAAACAATGTAAAGTGGGTTTATATACAAAAGTACGTTTAAAAAAAACCACATGTGTTTATACTAATACAAGTAAATGGGTAACCAGGGGCAAAATTTTGTTACAGAAGAATTTCAAATAGCGTATGTAGTTACTCTCCATGCCAGAGGTGGAGCTTACTGCTCCTAAAGGATAGCGTTTATTTCCTGCCAATACCAGCCCCGCCACCGCGAAAAAAGAAAGGCAGGAAAAAAGGAAAGCAAAAATGCAAGCAAACAAGCAAGCAAGAAAGAACAAGGAAATATAAAACAAAAGGTAAAAAGCCATTTATTTGCATTGTTGTTTTCTGTATATTGCTACCAAAACTTTTTGTTTTTTATTTTAATGTCAATAAACCTCATCAATCAACAGTATGGCACAGAAGGCCCTTAAAATATGGACTACTTTCTCCACTACATTTCAATTTATGGTCACCATTCGAATTGAATCCTTAAGCCACCTAGAAAATTTTAAAGGAAATCCAGATACTATGAGGCAAAGTCAAAAGCAAGAGGAAGATGGTCAGCTGGTCAGCTGGTCAACTCTGAGAACATTTATTTTAAGAGCAAAATGCCATTGTTCTTTCCCAGTCAGTGTAAATATAGGCAGGTAAATCATACCAGAACAGAGCCTTAGTAATGAGTCATTTGAATGTGAATAGACGTGTTCTTCATTTACAATGGCAATTTATGCTTGGCAGGACTTTTGGACTATCATTACTTGAGTTTCAAAAGATCACAGGAATGTGCGTTGCCAGATTAGTATTGCATATATTGCATTTTTCAACCCATAGACCATTTTCCCAGGGCTGGTTAGTAGGCATAAAAAGAATATCTAATAAAAGGGACTTTTTCATTGGTTCATTAATTTCCTTAATTTGAAAGAAAATTAAGCTTGAAACTTTACTTTAAAATAGTTGGTCATTTGTAAATGCTTTCTGCAATGTTCCATAAGAGATAAGTACTTAAGATGCAAAAGAAAGAAAAGACTGATGTTCCGATGTCTTGAAAAATTGGCGTTCTAAGTCAAAGTAGTTAGGTTGGAAAAAAGAGTTAGTCAGTTTCCTGTCAAAGTGAGTTAAGTAGTATGACTTCCTGTGTGACGGGAAGTTGTCAAAATGATTGAGAACTAAAGAGGTTATGACAGTTTCACATCTGCAATTAATTTCATTATTTTATTGAACTTAGAAATAAGGTTGCAACTATGCGCTTATACATATTCCTACTCTCTAATTTTGTGCAATAATGTCACTTGCCAAAAATAATCTGTTGTTTTAATCCTAGCCATTTATTTCTGTGCTAGGGCTGCCAATTACGATCACACGAGGACTTTAAAACTAATATTTATATCTACTATAGCTTTCTTCATCATGGTTACCATTAGGCTTACATAAAATAGCTTACAGTTGTAGTAATCTACTTTAAGCTGATTATACCTTAACTTTTATCTCACGAAATAAATCTGTGCTATTTACTCCACACTCCCCCACATTTTATATTTATGATTTATACATATGTTAAATGGCTTGATTAAGCCATTCCACAGCTTATACATATATCAAAAGATCATGTTGTACACCATAAATATATACAATTTTTACTTGTTCAAATAAAAAAAGTTTACGTAATTTGCCCAAGGTGATATATATAACCACATATATTTTTCTAATTGTGGTTTAAAAAAAAACCCACACCCACATAACATAAATTTACTCTCTTAACAACTCCGTGAAACAAGTTGAAATAAATCAAAACATCAGTAAGAGATTCAATATGCTTTTGTCCCATGATCTTGAATTGGAGGAAGTCATTGGAACCTCTTAAATGATTGTCATAAGCTCTACAATCTTGTCACAGAAACACAGCAAAGCCTGGAGCATGCACTCTGGAGACTACAAGACTGCCAGTGAGAGTCCCTGCACCTGGAACATTTTGAAAGGAGTTAGCCAGCTTGCTTCAGGCAGACTGTAAGGGAAGGGTCCCTGGAGAGCCTCTGATTCGCCCCACAGGTGCTTGCATATAAGGGAACTTGCAAAGGCGGCTTCCCAAACAATGACCACAGTGGACTAAGGGCCCACATACACACTGAGAAGATGGGGTGGAGCCACCAGGAATTCGCACCTTATACAAATAGGGAACCCAGTCCCATCAATTTAAACATTAAAAATCCCTGGTATTCAACTATCAAGGGGGCAACTGGGAACCTGCTTTCAGAACCCCTCTCTTTGCTGAAAGCTTTCCTTTCTGCTTAGTAAATTCTACTCCGGTCACTCTTTGATGTCCACCTGCCTATTTCTTCCTGGTCATGAGACAAGAACCCAGACCTAGCTGAGCTAAGGAGAAAAAAGTCTTGCATCAATTTATCCACTGACACTGAGGGTTCCTTACAATTAGAGTCAACAGAAGTTGCAAACCCAGATTTATATAGAAACTCTCACAGTATTGAAATGTCAGTCCAGGGTGTTCCTTAAACAGTATGTGAAATATATGTGTGTGGATAACAGTTTGCATTATACTGTATGTCTCCTCTCAATCAAATCACAGACTTCCTGTGAGCAGAGGCTATTTTTGTTCAGGTTTGTTTGACGCAGCCAATGCAATGCCTTGTGCAAAGTGACCATTTGTGTTTGCAGACTTGAGTTTAGCAAAGACAAAAAGAAACATCTAAAAAATACTATTATGCAACTTTTCCCTTAAAGCCCTGAAGGTCTCACATGGTCTCAACATAAATATTTTACAAAATGAAGTGAGCTATAAATTCTGTCCATCAGTGGTCCTGATTTGGGACTAGGTAGGGACTAGGAATAATTGTGGTAAATGGCATTATGATTGACAAATGATTTGCTGCAAACCAACAGTGGAATAAGCCCCAAGAAATCACTGCATTTAGCGAATCAACTGGGCTTTATCAACTGGCTTTGGCTATTTCATTTTGTGACATCTGGTTCTTTCAAGAGGTTATTTTTGACAACTGTGTGGCTTTGCTCTACACGATATCACATTTCTAACAAGTCTGGTCTGTGTTATTATTTCTTATTTAATGGTTCTAAAATGAGAAACACTTGACCACTTCCAAAATAAAAAATGTACTTGTATTCTACCGGTCTGCTTGTATAGTGTTCTTGCAACTCATTGCATGTCTATAAAATGGTGTTTGGGTATTCCCTTGATTTTCCTTTTTGTTTATGTTATTAATGAGACACTTGTTAATGTTATTAATGAGACATTTATTAAATTCTTGCATAAGGGAGCTAAGAAGTATAAATGTTATGTGAATGGTATGTAATCAGGATATATATGAATGACCACTTTTAAGAGTGGGAATGATCAGACTGATTTCTCCATGTTATTGTTAATTAATCCACATCATAAAGTTTTAGTCCACAACCTTTTATTAAGAAAACTTAAGACCCTTGTCATACAGATTTAGATGTAAAATACAGGACAGGGTCTATGGTCGCATCATAGCCAGACAATAGGAGCAAAGCAGAAATCCTTCCTCAAAACTAGTAACAAACTAGTTAAAGAAGAGGAAGTTGCATGAAACATAGAAGGTAACGTGAATATCAGGGTTATGTAGTCATTGTGAATAAAGCTGTTTTGGTTTTCTGTGTTAGGGTTCCTTCAGTTTCAGACATATTCGCTGACAGAAAGTAAAGTGAATTTCATGACATGTAGCTGGCAGTCCAAGAGCTCCGTGGGACCCAGAAGTTGAAACAGTCTTGCTCCCTGAAAGGCTGCCCTCAAGTGGTGGCCAAGATGGAAACGAGAAGTTCCTGCTCTCATCATTCTTCTGGCTAACAAGCCCAAAGAAATCAAAATAACATTCCTCCTGATAGATCCAGCAATGACCCTGGAACATTTTGATTGGCTCTGCTTGGGTCAGTGCTAATCCACTGGCTTGTTATGTACACCAGGCAAACTTTTGTGAGCTCTTCCCAGCTTTTCCCAAATCTGGTGCAAGAGAGAGAAAAGAGTCAGAACTTTCTAAGTCATGGGAAAAGAGTTCTACATAAAGGTTTGTTTGTTACCAGAGCAGGTATGGGGTTTCCAGAAGACAGAGCCTGTGGTCCACCTGAGTGTAGCCACCACAGACCACCATTCACCCCTCGTACATGAAGTCTAACTCCGCATTCAAGGTTCAGATTTTTCACCTGACTTTTAAAGATGACTCTCAAGAACTCTTTCAATGGCATTTCTGCAATTCTTGGGAGAATGAGATAACCAGCAGTGTATTACAATATACGCTTACCTCTGGGGAGGCTGCTGGAGCTCACAGCCTTTGACACAGTCCCCTGAAGAATAGGAACAATCAAGAGAAGGTGGATATGTTATCTTCAAGCCCACTGCTTCAGCAACTTGAGCCTGGTCTCCTCTCCTCCCATCTTCAATTTATATCTGCTATGTCTGTTTCTTTTTACCAATCTTGCCATTCTGATGCCAGTCCACACTATGATCTCAATGTATCCCTCTTCCAGGGTCTCAAGAAAGATGGCCTGAGACATATATATATATATATGTTTTGACTACTTCCTGCATTGTTTATTGTTTTCAGTTTTCTCGTCTGTAAATAGTCATGTAAGGGTTTCAGAGACAGGTGCAATATTTTATATTTGCTTGAGTTCCCTGTAGCATCCCCTGTAGTGTACTGAATGGTTCGGTGTTCTTTTCTGTAAAAACAGACAAGATAGATTTTAACTGAAAAAATCAGAGAGCTTCCAGATTAATTCCCTTGGTAGATGAAGTCTAACTCAGCATTCAAAGTTCAGATCTTTCCTTTACTTTTAAAACCCCAACGGATTACTCTATGCAAGACTCCTATGGTTTAGTATTTGTATATAAAAGCCTTCTGCTGAATGCTTTAAATCTGCCCCACAGAGTTTAATATCCCCCTTGATTTGAAGAGAGAAACATTCTTAGAGTTTTATATTTCTGGATCCTAACTCTTGGGCCAGGGCTGGCACTCTGGCAGAAGGGTTTAAAACACAGGCTGAAAATAGCTCACTTCCATAGGCTTGCCAGGGATATCAGATGGGCTCAGAGGAGTCTCAAAAATTATCTCAATTGTGTTTCTGCTATTCTTGAGCAGATGAGATAACCAACAGTGGCTAGTTTTAAGATTTAAAGGTTTTCTGATTACCATTGGTATTACAAAATACTGTTAATGTCTCCCAAGGTAGCATTTGAAAGGGACCATTTCAGTGGGATGGCATCTTGGAAATTTGTCTTCGCTTCAGTGCATAAAAGTCTGGTTCAAGGCCAGCGTCATATTATATGCAATGAGCAGAATGGTGAACACGGCCCTTGGGTGGCCATGCAGGGTGTCTGAACAAGAGCTAGATCATCTTTAGGATATTTTCTGGATATAAAATTCTAGCATGTGTCTGTTCTGTATTCTATTCTGTATATTTTCCCCCAAACTGGCCTCAACGGCAACTTTTTAGTATAGCTATTTGTAAGATCTGAAACGATTAAAGGAAGGCCTAAATCACTTTTGTAAATGGGCACATACATTTAAACAACCTAGACACTTGAAAGTCCCTTGAGGGGCTACCAATTGCCAGAATGTCTTCAGAAGAGAACTGACACCTAGGAGGAAAATCCACTCAGTTATTTGCCTAAAATGTAGCCATCTAGCCTTTGAATCAACTCTCTGAACCTAACACATTCTGTCCATAAGATAGTCTAGACTTATTGTTCATGTCATACAAATGAATTAGTTAAAATACTTCCGACTTCTTTATAAGAATTTTATAAGTGGTTTTGTTGGCATAAAAAATGGATGATATTCTTGGAGCTCAAGGAATTAGCCCCTTTATAAAAAAAAAAAAAAGGAGAGAGAGAGAGAGAGAATCTGATGCTCTCTATACAGACAATTGAATTTAAAAAACCAACAAAATAAGACATGGTCTTTCCTACGTCAGCAACTTTCACAAGCATTAAATTCATTTTAATGGTTTTTAACTCTGGACATGTCCAGTGGCATGCTGACTGTGACAAAAACCGCATGAAACCTCTATGTTCTTACATAATTGTTTCAACTCTATAAAGGAGAGATGACAGTTTAAGGATGACTCCACTCTGCTGAGAAATGATAGAAGAGAGAAGGCTGACAACACATACTTTCTAGACTGCATTCACCAAAATTCCTTACAATAGAAGGAGACCACAAGAGCTGGAAAAAATTTGACCCCAGCATCTTTCAAAACTCTATTTCATCTTACTCTCCCATAGTGTTCTCTATAGGAAATGAAATCTTTGGAACTGTATTTAATATAACTTCTCTAGAAAGTACAATTTCTTAGTGTTTTCAAGTATCCTTGTAAGTTATAGATCTAGTATGGAGACTTGTCCATCAGGCAAATCTGTCAATGCCTAACAGATGTAATTATCACACAAAAGGTAACAATGGGCTCATGTCATCCTGAGTGCTGACTCCAGAAGCCACATAGATGAGAGAACAGAAAAGTGTTGTCAGCTGAATCACCATGAGCTGGTAAAATGTATCACTTATTTCAACTTTCCAATGACAAAATTAAGAAATTTATTAAAAAACTAGAAAACCCTAACTCCTAGTTAAAAGTCTGGTTTTTCTACTGCCACATTTTAGAATTTTAGAGTAAAAATGTATGTAATCTCAAGCTCGGTTTTTCTACAGCTTTCGTCAAATGCTGAGGCATCTTGTGGTGGCTTGAAGTGTGGCTACCAATAGGTCTATCTGCTCAGGACCTCAGAATGTGACCTTATTTGGAATGGCAGTCTTTGTAGGTATAATTAAGGTAAGGATTTAAGATGAGATCATCTGGGATTAGCATAGGCCTTTATAAGAGACAAAAAAGGAGAGATACTGAGACAGAAGAAGAAGGCCATGTGAAGTAGAAATTGAAGTCATGCAGTCCCAAATGAAGGAACACGTGGAGCCACAGGAAACCAGAAGACGCAAGGAAGGATGCTTTCCCAGAGTCTTCAGAGGCACTGCGGCCCTGCTCACACTTTGGTTTCTTTTGTACTTATAGCCTCTAGAACTGAGAGATAATAAATTTCTATTGTTTGAAGCTACCCTGTTTGTAGTAATTTATTACCACTGCCCTAGGAAACTAATACACATCTTTATGTTGATACATTTCTAACAGAAAAACTATATAAAATTATAAAATCACTTCTCTCAGGATTTGGTATTTGTAGGAGTCAAAAATTATAGTAAAAGGGATTCACTGAGTGCAATTATCTAAGGGCATAATCTTGCAATTTCTTTCAAATATTTTCCATAGATCTTAGGAAGATGTTTTAAAAGGCCATTCTGTAGGGGTCTTCTGAAATGAACAAGGCTGAGATCACAGCTGCATTATGGACAGTCAATGGTGAGGACATTCTAAGCCAAACTGAACCATTTGAAGTGTGGACAAAAAAAAAAAAAAATCACTAAATTCTAAACTGTGTGAAACTGTCTTTCAAGGGCAAGGGTAAAATAAAGATGAATAACTCTGAAATTTACTACCATTCTTTCCTAAAAGAAACCTGAGAAGGTAAAATTCAGAGAGAAGAGAAATTAGAGAGCAAATCTGAGATACATAAATGAATAGAAAGCAAAAGTGATAGAAAATGGGTGAGTAAATCTAAGAATGTATGGACTCACTAAAGCAATCATAATAATTTCTAATTTGTGATTGAAAAAATAGACAATGTAGAACCAAGATATTGTACAAAATTAACAAGAATGAGAGAAAAAGTGAAAGGAGTTAACGTTATCTGTTATTCCTATGGAGGTTAATTTTAATAATTTTAATTAAATAGGCATGTTAAACTACCCATGGTAACCAGTTTAAAAAATAACAAGGAGAGTATACCCTTCATACTAATAGATGGAAAAATGAAGTGTGAAAACTAAACAAATCAAAAACAAGCCCTCAATTAATTTAAAAGAAGAAAGGGGTAAAAAAGGGAAAAACAGAATAAATCATAAGAAAAAAATATGTGAAAATAAATCAACATATCAGTAATCACAATAGATTAAAATTACTACAAGTTTATCTTTCTCATAAATATGAATTAAATGCACAATTCCAAAAATGGCCAAAAATAGTGATACATTTTCTCAGGACGTGACCATCTGGAGACTTATGAGACTTCTCCAAAGGAGGTGTCTTTCAAATGAGCTTGAAATTAAGATGTTGAAGGCTTTGGACAACAGACTTAGATTGATTGATATTATGGGTAGATTCATATTTTACATCCATTTTCTTCTGTTCTTTGAATCTGTTTCCTTTTCTTCTGTATGCTCTGTCTTCCTTCTTTTCCCTGACAGCACTATTGTCTATTGCCAATAACAGGTTTAGAATTTAGGATACTTAACAGATTTCTGAGAAAACAGATAAGCCCTAAGTGTTTGTATCAAAGGTAGTCAGGTTTTAGAGCACAAATATAAGAATTATTGAGTGTTTCAATAGTTACATTTGCATTTGGAAAGGAAAAAGCCTGACTGACATAGGAACAGGAATTTTCTTCTGCACTCATCTTACTGTGAGATTAACACAGCTTTGAGGCAGGATTTTTGTTCCAGTGAAACACTTCCGAGGTACGTGGGGATAAAGAGTCACCATCTCTTCTACGCAGACATTTCAGAGTATAAAGCAGAATAGAGAACTCATTACCTGAGGGTTCACATTAGGAACAAAAGTTGCCTGATGTAAAAGAAGAAATAGTATTTTTTCTGCAGTTCAGACTCTGGTCTTTGCTTTAAAATGAAAATGGACAGGCTAAAGTTCTGGAGGAGAATGATCTCAGTTTACCATGGTGGGAAGTAAAGACTTATATATAAAGATCTAAGACGTGTCTTTCAAAAATATCAAATACAGCTGTTTCCGAAAATAGAAAAAGAAATAAAAGATTATGGATCCTACTTTAACATTTTGAGCAATGCAGGCATTAGACAGATGCTTAAGAGCCATGCAAGTCAATGAAAAATACCTGCTGCCCAAGAGTTGGCTAGCTCACCTTGCCTCTTTTGGTAGCCTGCTGAAAGGACAAATTTTTGGAGCTAATTATTTGTTTCCACTTGCAAATTATGCCTAGATACTAACATTATAGTATCAAATTCCATATTTTCCAAAAAAATAGAAAAAGCCGTCTTAACATTTCTGAATGAAAATAACCACCAAAGACTTATTTTCTTTTTCTCAAACTGTCCTTTGCAAAATAGTTACTTCTGTAAGAGCAAACATATTCAAATAACTTGAGTGAAGGAATTAAGGTTTTCAGTTGCTTCTCTTAAAATACAGAGGCCATTATATGGGTCATACCTTAAAATTTTTTTCTCCACTGATGTTTTAACTTTCTGTGAGGAATCGCCTTGCTCTTTCTGCTACTGTGGTAGAGCCCAACCAAACTTGGATGGTGCTGTTTGGGTGCTTGACCTGCCCTCCATTCCCCCTTCTGCTCATACAGGTAGAGGAAGCAGAAAGTTACCAAGTTGATGGGAGTAATGTAGAGAAAAGAGGCAAATTTTTAAAAAGAGCAGTGTAACTGAGACAAATCCTCTATTACACAATTTGTGCTAGATAAAATCGAGCTCTTTTGAGAACAGGGTTCTGTTGGCATATGGATGGAGGAAGATAGACAGACAGATAGATGGATAGATAGACAGACAACAGGTGGGAGCTGTATATTATTTTAAAGTGCTGGAATAAACCTTAGTTACTTATGCAGCCTACTTTATAATACCGTAGTGTGCTTTAAATATATCTGTGGAGGCAAGGTTATCTTACAGGAAAAACTATTTTATACTGATCATATATTCTACATATTAAGGTCTGCATTTTTTATGCTTAAAACACCTTAACAGTAAATAATGTTAAAAGTTTATTTAAATATAATTGTAAATACAAGAAAGAGATAAAACTCTCTGTGATTCTTTTTAGAGAGGTGATGTCAGATGAAGAAGAAAGTGATTAAAAATTCTTGTTCCTCAGAAATTAATGTATGGCTATTATCAAAGAAACCTACACGGTTTTTAAACATTGCATTTTCCATACCATGAGATAAGCATAAATGCTCTTTGAAAGAAAAAGGCAGGGTTTTTGGGCAATATCAATTGCAAAATGACATATACATTTAATGTTAGAACAAAAAAATCAAGACTAATTCACTAATTATTTTCCTAGTTTATGAGATAATTCATAGATAATTTAACAAATTATGTAAATGGAAACTTCTGATTTTCCTCAGTAGATGTCTCTTGAATTTATCATGAAAACTTGAGTAAAGTATACTCACTCTCATGGCAGAAATATATATTCTAGTAGTTGCTATTTTAACAAAGATACTATTGACTCAAGCATAAGTGTTTTATTGATTATTTTTGGAAAACAGTAAGTAAAAGCATGTCAAGTTAACTTAGTAAACAAAAAGAAACTTACTAGTAGGTGATTGAGTGAAGAGTCAAGAACCAAAAATGTTCAAAATACATTGATTGACAGTCAGAATTTAGCATTAAGAACCCTCTCATATCTGGAAATGTGTAATTGATAAGAGAATTATGTTTAACTTTTATTTCATTCTTATCGTACAAAATAAAAATGACACAACCACTTTCAAGTGTTAACCAAAATTGAGTCACACTGTATATTAGCAACCAGCAATAAACTATCCTTTGAGTGGTTATTAACAAAAGACTAGACTAATGAATCACAACATTTTTACAAATCAAATTTATTTCAAGTCCAATCATTTATAACACTTATAAAATTGTGGAATTTATTTTTCAAGTTTGAGTTTTCTCTTAGCTTAACCATATCAAATTTTCATCACTCCCAATCCTTGTTTTACATTTTAGCATCTGTGATAGATGTGTGGTAGCATTTAACATCACTGATAATCAGGTGCTTTCTATCATTGACATGCAAACTCTCCATATCACAGGTTAACTGGCAGTACATATTCTTTCTTGGTCATAGATAACATGATAGTGTAGTTTTTAAATAATGTCTGTGTTTTCATTAAATATTATGTTATTAAACTTTCCTTACCTCTACCAAGTAACACTGTTTAGAAGAAAAAATAAAAGTATGGTTAATAAAGCATTTCAGGAGCAGAAGCCACAGGTTCAATTCTTGGCATTAGCACTTGATTAGAATTTTTTTTATTGTACTTGAAGTTGTGGGGTACATGTGCAGAACATGCAGGTTTGTTACACAGATATACACGTGTCACATGGTTGGCTAATTAAACTAAAAATCTTCTGCACATCGAAAGAAACTATCATCAGAGTGAGCAGGTAACCCACAGGATGGGAGAAAATTTTTGCAGTCTACTCATCTGACAAAGGGCTAATATCCAGAATCTACAAAGAACTTAAGCAAATTTACAGAAAAAAACGACCCCTTCAAAAAGTGGGTGAAGGGTATGAACAGACACTTCTCAAAAGGAGACATTTATGCAGCTGACAAACATATGAAAAAGAGCTCATCATCACTGGTCATTAGAGGAATGCAAATTAAAATCACATTAAGATTAGAATTTTTATAAGTAGAACTTGCCTATACATTTTTTATCATAATATAGACAAATTTAAATGAAAACCAAATGAGACATATGAAAGTATTTTGACTATAGTAGACTTTCAAAATATAATAATTCCTTTTCCTCATGATTTAAGAAAAATATATACTTAAATAATTTTAATAAAAATGAAGTATTATAGTAAAATACGAGTAATGATTATTGTTATAGGAGTTGATAATTTCACACTGCTTTGGTTTTCAAGAGGAAATCTTTCACCAAGTCCTTCCAGGCCTTTTACAAGAAGGTTCAGTGAGGTACCTGATTTGTGGCTGACAGTCAGTGTTCATTGTTCAAGTAATGATAACTTCCTAACAGATGCTTCAGACCCACCTTCCCCTTGGGCCCTCCTGAAGATTATTAGGGAAGAAGCATCAGGTGAGAGAATAGGTGTCATGGTGCTGAAATAGCTCTGCCAGAATAGATGCCTCCAGCCACTGTGGTTTATCTTGGTGAGTTAGTACGGCCCATCTCTGCAGTACCCTTGAACTAAACAAGGTTTAGGAGAACATTTTTTCCTGGCTCTGCTCATTCTGGGCTTGATTTCTATTGGCATAAAGAAGAGGCATAGCATTTCAACTTCAGGTGAGTCCTTCATCTTCAGGAAATGTGCTTTTGCTTAAGCTTTCTGAACTCCTGTGTTCTGCTTTTAAACCCTTTTCTGTGGCTTCTGCCCAATCTTAGCTAATTTTAGCAGCTGTTAATAATGTTTTGGGATCTGGTATTGACAGAAGTAGACGTCTGTTTTTCTCATTCTCCTTTTTGTTTTTGTGTTGTTTTCAGCAGAAAAGGCATTATCTAACCTATGCAGCCACATTTCTTCAGAAGTCACCTATTCATATATGAAAATTTCAAGCGCCATGTTTGCAGTGAATCTGTTGGCCATCCTCTGAGAGATTTTCTAATTATTAAAATCTTCTCTCAGTCCTCAAAAAATTTAGATTAATTGAGGATGTATATAAAATAATACCAAAGAAATTATGTGCAAGATTATGTCATTTGGACAACATGTGAAAGAGAATTCAGAAAGGCGTTTAAGTCAGTGTGGCCTAGAGAAGTCAGGAAGTATGCTGTGGAGAATGCTGGCACCGAGAATTTCTTGAAAAAATATTAAAAATGTATAGAAAAGCAGGTTTAATAGGAGGATGACACTACTTAAAATTTTCACATTACAGTGAAACCTGGAAAGAGAGTTTACTGTAATTATAGAAACAATTATTTATATTGATATACTGCTTTAGAGGCTTCAGATCACTTTCCCATACAATGTTTGAGCAATTCTATTTAAAACCAAAAGCAGTGTGCCAAAATAATATTTTGATTATGTGCTTAGAAAGCTGACTAAAGACAATGTTTTTTGTTTGTTTGTTTTTGATGGAGTCTCCCTCTGTCGCCCAGGCTGGAGTGCAGGGGCATGATCTTGGCTCAATGTGACCTTCACCTCCTAGGTTGAAGCCATTCTCCAGCCTCAGTTTCCCAAGTAGCTGGGACTACAGGCATGTGTTACCACGCCTGGCTAATTTTTTTGTATTTTTAGCAGAGATGGGGTTTCACCTTGTTAGCCAGGCTGGTCTTGAACTGGCCTCAGGCAATTCACCCGTCTCGGCCTCCCAAAATGCTGGGATTACAGGTATGAGCCACTGCACTGGGCCAAAGACAATGTTTTCATGGGGTGGGAAAGGTTGGTTATAACTGGATTCGTGCTGCAACTTCTCATAGCTAATATTTACTTTTGTGATTAAACATAGTTTTCTTCAATATAAAAGCCTATAGGTATTAACACTCCAAATCAAATTACAAAGTGACTGATGTTGAAATAAATTTTTGGCCTCGTATGCAAAATCAGTTGCTCAAATTAAGATGCAGTTCCTTTCCAACAAAGCAAGTCAGGCTGTGCATAAAAAGTGAGACCTTGTTAAGTTGACTCTCAGTGTTGACTTAAGCCCAGTGGACTCCTGCTCCATCTCTTTATTTCTTAACTAAACCTTACTCCAAGCGTGGTTTCCCTGTGTGAGTCTTTGTAAAACATGTCCCTGACTCCACTTTGTGGAATCTAGTCACCTCTACCAATGGGTAACTTTTCCAGCTCTTAACCTCTGGCTCTTTTACTTGGCTGCAAGTCTTGACTCTCCTTTTAGCAAAGCTTTTCATCCACAAATGGTCATTTGGTGGCAATGTTCTGGACATACCCGGAAGTGCGCAAAAGTCATGCCTTGCTGGAAGCTTCTCTGCAGTCACCTTGTTTTTAGTCCCTTAATCTTGAAGAATTTGAAATCCACTGATCCATAGTTTTCACTGGTCGTAGAGATTTGGATATTTAGAGAGAAAAATTGGAGAACTTTTTTTTTTTGCATTCTTAGTTTCTATTGTCTACTGTTTGATACAGATTTATGCCCTTTTATATTTTCAATAAGCAACTCTGAGATCCTTCAAGGTGGTAACTATTATTAGATAGTCACCAATTTAGATTCAGGAGCCTCCAAAGAGTTTGTTCCTGAGTAGTTTCAGTCTAGACCAGCACTCTCTTATTCTCTTCTGTTGCCATTATACACACCAAGGTTACTTACAAAAAAGTGTTTAAAGACATAAACATTATCACATTTTTAATGTGCAACTGTGCTTTTTAAGTGAAAATATTCCAATTCATGACATGACTGGATTTATAAGTGCCAAAGATCTTCACTGGACCTAGAAAGTTTAATACAGCACTATTTTCCTGCAGTTAGAAAACTGCAGGAATCACTGATACAAATGAATATATTCTTTGTTCACAAACTTCATAGAAATTCAATGCTGACACAGGAAAACATAAACCCAAGTCAATTTTTTAAAATAAATTACAAATGTACAAAATGAATTTATCATAAAATCAAAGTTTAAATATATTGTTTTAGTTTAATTTTAGAGAAAATTTCACCAGTGATTCTTGTTTCCATGGCTTGTCAGACTGTATGTTTTAGTCTCACAAACAGCGTAACACAAAAGTGATGGGTTCAATCACATGTTCTTCCTTACAATGAACATACACACTTGAAATTTAAGCATATTATCAATTTCTTATTATTCTCATTCTGATATTTGTTTCTTTTTCATAGTTTATTTTATGACATCTTTAACCTTTAACCTTTAGAAAGATTTAAATTGTGATAAAGGTCAAGTGTAAAATGGGGTATTTTGTGCTTTTGTACTTTGAGGCTCAAAAAATGAACCCAAACAATATGATACTTTGACATCCTGAACTAAGAAAGCAGCTTCAAGGTCTCTCTGACCTCCTTCCAATTTTATCTCTCAATCTGCCTCCTCTCTCAAGCCACAGGATGAGGCTGTTCTCTGAAATTCCCTTATGCACCTAAAAAACAGGCCCTCAAATAGAAACGGAATTGCCTTCAATCCTTTCTCTGACATTTCATTAATCAGAGAAGATAAGAACTCATATCAAAGAGGAGAAGGTTGAAAATTGAACACCATGCCTAGAACTGAGAAGAACTTCATCCAAACTACTGTTTGTTCTCTGGTCCCATTTAATTCCCAAAGTGAATTATTTATTAACTATTATCTAAACATTGGCTCTGTCTATCTCTTCTAAAATCCTAAAGATTTACTCTTACTCTCCCTCATCTTTCCTGAAAAAGGGTGTATAAGCACCTGTACCTCTTTGGGTTGTTGGATAATCATTCTCCTGAGACTCCCCTGTGCTATGCATGTTCATCAACTTGTATGCCCATTTCTCCTATGAATCTGCCTTTTGTTGGTTCATTTTCTGCAAGTCTTCAGACAGAGAAGGGGAAGCTTTCCCTCTGTGTCCCCACAATACCCTCCTTTAATTGCCATTTCCTATTGTCCTTACATCCTTCAAATATCTGCCCAGTTTTCATGCTGCTAGTTTTAGGTTAGTTTTATGAGGGAGAAATACGTTTTTTAATGTAAACCACTGCTTTTTTATGTTTTTAATAGCCTGAACAAATAGATCACCCACTCATAGCTCTTATTAATTAATTAATTAATTGAGGGCATGCATGCCTGGTAATTGTGACTCAGGAAATCAGCTCTAGAGTAGGTTAACATTAAGGAGTTATGCATTACGGGTTGAAGAGTTCGCAGAAGATAAGCTTTTGGTTTCTCTCTGCCCCACATAGGTCATCAGTTACATGGACTTTTAAAGCTGAAATCAAATTGCCACCATGCATTCAAATATTTAAGTTAGCCAGCATGTGGAACATTCTTTTGTATGAACTCCCAGGAAAGACCATGGAGATTGATAGATTGGACAAAAACCGAAAAACTGATAATCATTTAGATACCAAAATACAAATTATTAAGAAAAAATACAGCATTATTTGTAAGACTTGATGTGAATAGAATTGGCCTAGAATAAAGGGTAGATTTTGATGAAAAATTCTAATCATGAGGAACAACTATTGCATTAAAATCGGAGACATTTTAGGTTTATCTATAGAAAATCTTGTAAATCTTGTAAGAGAAAAACATTCTGTGTGTGTTAATGCTCAATGAACAATAGTTTATGAGAATTATTTTGGAGAAATTATATGAATCAGTAGAACAACAAAAATGACTAAATCCTTTAAGAAAAATATATCTTGGTTAATGCAATTTTCAGACATATGGAAACCATTTTCAGGCATATGGAAACTAAATAAAAATGACAAGAGGCAAAGACTGCCATTCTGGCAAGCTCCCAATCCCAAGCATGAGGAATTACAGACTGGATTTCAGGAGCCATGTGTGCAGGAACCTGAAGTTCAGATGGGCAGCTCGGGGCCTGGGCTGTGGGTAGGAGGCGTGCACTGGACCAGTATGCCTCCCTGATTGCTGTTGGGTTCTGAAAGTCCGCCACAAGGAACCAAATCAAGGCTGCATCACCCATGGAGACATTTCATGCCTTGTAGCTCACCATACTTGCTGGGGAGGAAAATCGAGAGATAGCAGTGTGGGCCACTTATTTTTCCTCATCTCTGACTTGCCAGGTATTTCTGAAATTAATTTTCTAAGTTTCTTAATCTTTAACTCACAAGACACACAATGTACACACATACACACAAACACACATACACACACACGCACACACACACACACATATCTCTTCTGGAGGTTGTGAGTAATAGGGAGAGATTGAGATTTAGAGGTAGCTTGCTCAGAAAAATGCCTGACACAAAATCAATTCTTTCTTGCTGTCGTTGTTACGAATATTATAACTGACAATTAAGACTAATGTGGCAAATTAGACATATTTATATTTGGAAATTAAACATAGTCGCCTACATTTGTATTAAATAAAGTATTATGGCATGACGCATTCTGTTATTAGGGGCAACTTATTTTATGGGACTATATTTATAAATCTAAAGCATTAAAAAAATCCAGGTTTTCACTTATGTTAACAAAATGTGTTTTTTAATAATACTTTTATTGTTTGTAATTATATGTAATTCAGTCTTTTTACAAGAGAAAAACAGTTATTTTAGTTTGTTTTTCTCCCAATCAGGATGAAGTAAGAATGTTCCAATGTCAGGCTGGAATAAACCTGACACTGTCATGTAAACTAATTGTGACATATGAGTCGCAGTACAGCTAAGTCATTTAAAGCATGAGATTTGGATTCAAACAGAACTAAGTTCAAGACTGTTTCCACCAGTGAGTAAATGGTGAGTTTAAATACCTACCATCTTTAAGACTCAATTTTCTTATATGTTAAATAGAGATAAGAATATTAACATTTACCTTATATAGTATTTGTGAAGGGGAAAATGTTTTTAAATTGTTTGGCATAGTGCCAGAAAATTTTTAAATATTTTGATAAATGATATTTATTGTGCTAGTATTGTTTTCCTTCCCTTTCCTCTTCTAGTAAGGCAGAGTCTGAAATTTTTTCCCTTGGGAAAATTGCTCAGAAGTGAAATAGCAAAAAGCCTGAGGTCTATAAGCCTGAGAATGAAGGAGGGGGCATTGGTCTTTCTTGATAGCTCCCGAGAGTCTAATGAGAAGCCAGGGGTGAGAACAACCACTTTCTGGCATTGTCATTAGATGAAAATATCCTATAGTATTAACTTTTTTCTATGTCTTCATACAAGACTCAGATTCCTATGTGAGAGGACCTTTTTTCATTAATATGAATAATATCTAATCTCCATGCTAAGATTAGAGTTCCACTGACTGTGTTAGGGGACAGGGGAATTGTTTCCCAAGAAAAGGAATGCTTAGTGGATCCAAATCCAGATGGGCACTACAGTACGTAATACTGACTAGGGTGGAACATTTTAGGGTTCTATAAGTGAATTTCAGAGGATGATGGAAATGTTCTACATCTTATTTTGTATGATGATTACTCAGGTCAAAATCCATCAGTTGCAATGCCCTATATTATTTATTCCATGTAAATCCTAAATAAATCACTTAATTTAAATACCTCAATGACTCAATTAAATTATCTTCAATAGTTAAGGTACAATTTATAATTGGTCCTTCAATAGTCTACTATATCACAATCTACCAATCAACATAAGGATAGAAGAAACTCAGAAGGAAGAGACACACACAGTAATTTCTCTTTATATCTTTAACTTCTAAATTCAAGTTAAGAGATAAAAGATTAAGTATGCCATACACGCGTGAATTTATAATTCAAATAATTCATCTGCCATGTTTAGGTAATAGCTTCTATTTTCTTTTTTCATTTTAAGTAGGTTCT
Organism: Cebus imitator; assembly: GCF_001604975.1. Classification (NCBI taxonomy): domain Eukaryota; kingdom Metazoa; phylum Chordata; class Mammalia; order Primates; family Cebidae; genus Cebus; species Cebus imitator. The sequence continues at coordinate 6,515,048 of NW_016107329.1, forward strand.
CTGTTGCTAGGTGATTCCTAAAAATGATTTTAATAGTAATATGGTAAAAGTGTTATATAGCTCTTCTTTTAAAATTCAGTCTAATTTATATAATTTAAAAAAATAGTTTCTTAGAACAGCATTGTTATACTTACTCCTCTGAGGAAATGAAATAACATTTAAGTCATTTAATATAGACTAGAACTGAAAGAGTTGTGTTCTGCTATTACCTGAGGCATGCAACAAACGTATTTCTATAAAGCACAATGTTCAAGAAATGTATGGATACCATTGCCTCCTAATTTGAATTTTTTTTTTTTTTTTGAGACGGAGTTTCGCTCTTGTTACCCAGGCTGGAGTGCAATGGCGCGATCTCGGCTCACCGCAACCTCCGCCTCCTGGGTTCAGGCAATTCTCCTGCCTCAGCCTCCTGAGTAGCTGGGACTACAGGCACACGCCACCATGCCCAGCTGATTTTGTGTTTTTAGTAGAGACGGGGTTTCACCATGTTGACCAGGATGGTCTCGATCTCTTGACCTCGTGATCCACCGGCCTCGGCCTCCCAAAGTGCTGGGATTACAGGCGTGAGCCACCGCGCCTGGCCCACTAGTTTGAATTTTTAAAAAGGAAATTAGAAGTAAAGTGCATAGGAAATCTTGTATGTATCTTACACATTATTCCATTATTTCCTTTATGCTGAAAGTTCCTAGTTTGTATATTCTATAGTAGCTCTTAGAAATGTAATAGGCCGGGCGCGGTGGCTCAAGCCTGTAATCCCAGCACTTTGGGAGGCCGAGGCGGGTGGATCACGAGGTCAAGAGATCGAGACCATCCTGGTCAACATGGTGAAACCCCGTTTCTACTAAAACTACAAAAAATTAGCTGGGCATGGTGGTGCGTGCCTGTAATCCCAGCTACTCAGGAGGCTGAGGCAGGAGAATTGCCTGAACCCAGGAGGCGGAGGTTGCGGTGAGCCGAGATCGCACCATTGCACTCCAGTCTGGGTAACAGGAGCGAAACTCCGTCTCAAAAAAAAAAAAAAAAGAAATAGTTTATGTTTGCAGCATTATTTTTGTATTTAAACAGTCATTCACATACATACCTGTATATCTTTACACCTATACTACTGTCCATATATTTAATAATCTGTAAACTGAAAATAGTTATGATTGGCTGTTTATATATTCGTATTCAACACACCTTTACTAAGCATCCGCTATTAGTTAAGCACTGTGTTTGAATGTATGAAGAAACCATAAACTCATAGATAATCGTAGTACAGAGACTCTATTACTTGTTTTAGAAAACAGGTGGAAAAATTCCAAAGGCAAAACATAGTAAAAGAAATTGTGAGGAAAATTATTGGAAGAGAGCAGCTTGGAAGACAAATATTGAAGAGATAAGCTATGACTAATAAAAATTGTAGCAGAAGGAAGCCCCACATAATACAGAAAACTAGCCAGAGGTAAAAGAACACCTTGAATCTGTCATTTGAAAGGCATCCTCACATCCGAGGATAATTTTGAGATCTACCTGGTATAATTTCTGAATTCTAAGTATAAAGAAAGACAGCACACATATTGCAATGGGAAAAACAAAATGAGAGAATAAAAATAAAATCCAATTATTTATGGAAAATCCCAGTACCTAGAAGGTAGCAGAGCAGTATTATAAACTTTAGGGAGACCAGGACTAGAACCTAGAATTCTGGACCTAACCAAATAGGATTCATGCATTAATGCAAAATAAAGATACTCTTGTAATTGCAAAGCTCAGAAAGTATTCTGCCTGGGCTATTCTTGGCTTGTTGACTCAAAAACCATGCCCTGCCCTTCCCCAAGCTCTATATTCTGCAAACCAAGTTTCCCAGGCTTCCTCTCTAGCTGGCTTCTCACTAGATTCCAATAAAAGGAGGCTCTGGCAGGAGAAGAGAAAGTGGCAGGAAGGGAGAAACCAGAAGCTTTTTTCCTCCCTGTCACTGCATCAGGTTGCACCCTTGGCTGTCACTATGTCTTCTGTGGCTCAACTCCATCGTGGTTCTTGTAAGACCACCTATTTCCTTATCCCTCCAACCCTTGTGAAAATAGCCACTTCTTGCTATTGTTAATCAATGGAGAAGAGGAAAAGAGGAAGAAGAGGCAGTGTAACAGAGATTTTATAACACTTTTGTTGCAAACCTGACTCTGCCAAAGCTGCTGATTGAGGAGACAGCAGTGTCCTCAGACATGTGGAATCAGGCAGCAGCTGTACTGATAAAGGATTTGGCTTTCCGGGCTGAGGGATGAGAGTAATAAAGCAGATTTCCGTCTGTCTCTGCAAACTTATTAAATGAACAAAGACTTCTTGCCAAAGTAACAAGGCTCCTGTGAGTCACTGAGTGTGGGTACTAGCAGTCCATGTTCATATCCGGTAGCCGAAGAGTTCTTTCAGGTGTGCACCTTTGCCTGAAATGGTGGTGGTTAATCAGTGCCAATCTAAGAAAAAAGCTGCCCCATGCCCACTAAGATGAAGTTCAAATGGTTTCCAAAGATTTGTTACAAGTACAGCGAATTTATAGAAAAATACCTACCAAACCACATTTGCACATTTGGAAATTCAAAAATATTTTCCATATCACAGAAAAGCTGGTTACATTTCCAGCCTAGTCCAAAAGGCTGTAACCATAACAAACATGCAAAACTTTCTTGTGTACAAGTGATCACAATCAAAATCCTTTTCATTGGTATGCCCAGATAGCTGTCTTAACCTACCAATCCCCTCTTAGGTTAACACTATGAATTTACTTTCTGGTTTATTTTACATATTAGGAAGAAGGATTGCAAGGAAAGAATCAGAATTACCTGGTGACTAAATGGATATAAGAAGTAAAAAGTACCAGTTTTTAATTTTAAACCTTTCTAATTAGTTAAAATGATTTTAAGTCATTACACCTGTATGGCTAAAGAAAAGCCATAGCATTGACAGTGTGAGAAACAAACTTACCCATCCAAACGCAAATAATGGACTCAGAGACCGAAGAACAGCGAAAGTGAGACTTTTAATAACAGTCTTGCAAGATAGGGTGTTTGAGGCAGGCATGCCCAGCACAGTTTTAACAAGGAATATATCCCCTGGTGTGCAGATCCCTCCCCCAGTTCCTCATAGGCTGAGTACTATGGGATCACAATCTTCCTGGACGTGGCCTATTGATTGTTGGGTAGGGGATTTAGGTGTTTCTTTTTAAGATTTTCTTGCGCATAATGCATTGCAATCGTAGTCAGTTTTGGAGCTCTTCAAGTACTTGACTTATGACCTAAGTAGCTGGGCAGGCTGATAAGAACAGACAAAATGAGCTATTTTGCAGGCTAGTAAATTTTCATTTTAGACTAAACTTTTTTGGTGCTGGTGAGAGCACCTAAGTGCCAGAGGGGTGGGGAGGAGGTTGGGGAAGGAGGAGGCCAAGAAGCAGGCATTGGCTATCCAAGCAGGGACCTAGTATATCCTGTTTCTTCCGTAGTTTGCTGACCTAAGCAGATTCAAGGCACTTTGTCTTGGAAACGGACCACTGTATACATTATTTCCGTCAATAGAAACGAAGACACAGAAGTTTAAAACTTTCAGGAAAGCTAATATATTGCTGTGCAAAAGCCGGGCAGAAATGTTCACTGCCTTTGGACAATAACACTCATGCTCAGAAAATGGCTCAAGATTTAGTATGTGGAAGTGGGAATTATTTGCATAAAGGCTGGCTGCAGTCATGGGGATGTAATAGTTCAAGGCAGAATGCAGCACAGATTTGAGGACAACTTGGGGAGAAGGCAAGTGAGGAAAATCAACTAAGCCATCAGTTTCTCTCTGTGCAGAGTATACTGTGTACTAAAGAACATATTATAATCAGAAAGCTGAATTTTGCCAAAACTTTCCATGCTTACACACAAAACACTCACATATTTAGAAAATATTAGAAAATATTTTCATATGAAAAACTGAAAAGATAAAAGCTCATAAAATACAAAGCTAGTAAAGTCAGTTGGTAAATCATGCTCTAGGTTAGAGTGAGAAATACTGGAATGGAAAAAAGACAACTCTCCTCATACTCATTACAATCATTTTCAGTGGTTGAAACGTATTCAGGTGAAAAATTCAGATAAATACACTCAAACAAATATAATTTCCTTCAAATTTCTGAGACTTTTACAAAGCAAACATATAATTTCTTTTTTCTGTTTTCCATTCCACATTTCTTCCTCCATTTACACACACGCGTGCACACACACACACACACACCACAACTGTGAGCACAAAACACTTCAGTTCAACACCGTCAAGTTCTCATGGGTATTTGCTTTGTCTGTTTGCTTGTTTTTATAGAGATATTCTTCCCTGAACTGTAGCTCCTTTACAGCATGAGTTATATCTGTTTCTTTCATCTTCCTTATGTCTAGAAAAGTTCCTTGGATGCTGAAGGTTACGTATACAGATGTATGTTATATATGTGTGTATAAATTTATGTATGTGTGTATGTATCTTACATGTACATACACATGTGAATATATTTAACATATACATGTATATGTAACATATATACACATACATACAGCAACATAGATACGAATATATATGTACAAAACATTGGAACCAATGCATTTGATGACTCAATAGTACTATATTATTTATGACTGAAAACATTGGATCACTTGAAACATCAAATTTTAAACAACTAAGCTGTAAAAATGAAGTGAGAGCACTACAGCATCTGTTGTACAGACATCAAAGTTCTGGACCACTATATATCATCTACTATTAATGCACCAGAAAGACATCATCCACTAGGGAAGTTATATCTGGAAAGAGCCATAGGTCGTTCTAACATCAGACTGAAATGAAAGCCAGAAGACGTGACATGAGATCCCAGCTCTCACACCTTCTAGATACAGTGACTTCAATTCTGTACACTATAGTTTTTGTTTTTTCAATAAAATGAAAAGTGTAGGTATTATGAATCCAGGATCATTTACAAATCTAAGGATTTTTCTATTGCTGAAACATATGTATGATAACTAAAATGGAGCTTTGCACAAAGTCTTGATCAATAAATTGTTGCTTGAGTCGGTAGCAGAGAAAGACATGTAGAACTGAGTCCCATCCAATATTGGAAATACAAGATAATGTTCAGAGAAGCTCAGAGCAAATGTTGGGGGATGTGCCTAAAACCCCTGTCCAAATAATTCCCTTTGGGAAACACTATCTGTTTTCCTAATATTTTAAAAAATCAAATAAATATCTTATTTTTAGACAATATGCAGCATGCAGACAAAGAAAGATTCATCTAATCTGGAGTTCCTTACATAAGATCCAAAATATATTCTTTTTTGTCCTCTGCACTGAGTATAATACAGGTTAAACATTCAGTGCTACTCAATTAATATTTCTTTAAATAAAACAAATTTAATTATGAATTTATAAGGATTAATTGTCATTATACTAGTCAATTTTCATTATTCCAAAATCAAAGGTCTCATCTTAAATATCTTGGGTACCATATATGAAAGTTATCTTAAAATGGATTAAAGCCTTAACTATAAGACCTGAAGTGGAGAAACTATTAGAAGAAAACATAGGGGAAAATCTCCATAACATTGGTGTAGGCAAGGATTTTTTTAACAAAGCCTGAAAAGCAGGGACAACAAAAGTAAACACTATAAAAACTAATGGGATTGCATTGAACTAAAAAGCACAGCAAAGGAAACAATCAGCAAAGCAGAGTGACAATATCTATTTTACAGAATGAGAGAATATATTTGCAAACTAGATATTTGATAAGGGGTTAATATCCAACATTTTAAAGAAATTCAGACAACTTAACAGCAAAACCCCCAAATAACCTGATTTAAAAACAGGCAAAAGACCTGAATAGACATTTCTCAAAAGATGACATGTACATGGCCAACAGATGTGTGAAAAAATTCTCAGTATCACCAATCGTCAGGAAAATGCAAATCAAAACAGTAAGATACCACTTCACTCCACTCAGAATGGCTACAATCAAAAGATAAGCATTGGTGAAGATGAGAAGAAAAGGGAACCCTTACACACTGCTGGTGGGAATGTAAATGATTCCAGCCAGCAATTATAGGAGACAGTATGGAAATTCATAAAAAATTTAAAAAAGAACTACCATATGATCCAGCAATCCCACTGCTGGGTATATAGCCAAAGGAAATGAAATCAGTATGTTGAGGAGATATCTGCATTCCTATGTGTACCTATGTTTATTGCAGCACTATTCACAATTGCCAGGATATGTAATCAATCTAAATGTCCATCAGTGGATGAATGGATAAAGAAAATGTGTTATATATACAAAACAGAACGCTATTTAGCCATTAAGAAAAGAATGGAATCTTGTCATTTGTGGCAACATGACTGAACCTGGAGGACATTATGGTAAATGAAATAAGCAAGGCGCAGAAAGACAATACTACACAGTCTCACTTGTAAGTCGAAACTGAATTGTTGTTCTCACAGAAGAGTAGAATGGTGATTAAGAGTGGACAGGAGAGTCGGCAGGGACAGGAGGATGGTGAGAGATTGGTCAGTGAGTACGAAGCTACTGTTAGGAAAAGTAAGCACTGATGCTCTATTGCACAATATAGGACTAGAGTTAGCAATCATGTATGTTTCAAAATAGCTGAAAGAGAGGTTTGTGAATGTTCTCATCAAGAAGAAATGATAAATGTTTAAGGTGCTGGATATGCTAATTATCCTGATTTGGTCATTGTATAATTTATGTATGTATTAAGAAATCACATTATGCCCTATAAATATGTACAATTATGTGTCCATCATAAATGTAAACAAAAAACCATTAAAATAAATACAACAAATAAATGAATCTTTGGGAAGTCAGAAACTTCTGTACATCTGCTCTAGTGATAATTGGTTACTGTAGTGCCCAACTGAGATTTTGGACTGTCTAGCATCCCTTCCATTCAGAAACACTCCTCTTTCTCTACACAAGTCAGCCGGGGCTCTGATCTCTGGAAGCCAGGGGTAGAGACAACGCCCACATCAAGATAGTTAGATTACATCACATGGGAATCAGAATCTCATATGAAGACTCATAAGGGGGATAGACCATTAGATACTTTCTATTCTTTTCTAAAAATTTTATATTTTGTTGAGTAGTAGTTCTTACTGAATTTTGTAATTACTTGGAGAGCACACCAACAAAAAATGAGGAAAGAGCGAGAAAGAAAAGAAGGAGGAGGGAGAGGAGAAGAAGAAAGAAAAGGAGGAGAAAAGGAAGGGAGAGGAGAAAAAATCGTACCAAATTCAGCATTGGAAGGCTGGGATAATTGTTCCAGGACGAAGCAGAACAATTAGTTTTTATTTTTGTAGGTATATACTGCTCTCCGCATCAAAATAGTAAAACATGGTATTTGATTAAGAAAGAGCTACAGTTCTCCCAGCTACTCAGGAGGCTGAGGCAGGAGAATTGCCTGAACCCAGGAGGCGGAGGTTGCGGTGAGCCGAGATCGTGCAATTGCACTCCAGCCTGGGTCAAGAGCGAAACTCTGTCTCAAAAAAAAAAAAAAAAAGAAAGAGCTACAGTTCATCTCCTATGACTAGCCTGAGGTCAGCATAAATTTCTGTGATTTATTCCCTTGCTGCTTCTTCTCTATAAGTAAGATGAAAATCATATATATATAATATTTTGCAATGAATATTGTAATATATATATATATAATTAGAGAGTTTCATACATTATAAAAAACAATCTATCTTTCCCTACTTCATAGGAAACTATTCTGCTTAATATGTTCTTCTTTAAAATGTATATTTTTTATCCTGTGTGTGTGTATTTTAAATTCTCTTAATGGCATTGTGTTAAATATGTTATATTGTTTCTTTCTTCGCTAAGCAGGTGTTTTTAAGATCTCTGCATGTTGTTATATATGCGTATTCAACCCATTGTCTCTAACTGCTGCGCAATACTTCTTGGTATTTAACTGTCCTTTCTCACATGGATGAACAGTCAATTTGAAATCAACTTACTGTAACACAAATATCTCTGCATTGAATATTCTTTTTTTTTTTTGAAATAGAGTCTCACTCTGTTGCCCAGGCTGGAGTGCTGTGGCACAATCTTGGCTCACTGCAACCTCTGCCTCCCATGTTCAAGCAATTCTCCTGCCTCAGCCTCCTGAGTAGCTGGGATTACAGGTACATGCCACCACACCCTGCTAATTTTTGTATTTTTAATACAGACAGGTTTCGCCATGTTGGCCAGGCTGGTCTTGAACTCCTGACCTCAGGTGATATGCCCGCCTCGGCCTCCCAAAGTGCTGGGATAACAGGCTTGAGCCACAGTGAATATTCTTAAACATTCTTAGGTACCTATGTGAGAATGTCTTTGGAGTATATGGCTAAGAAAGGAATTACTGTGCTATGTGAATAATTTGGCTAAGTAACGACACATAGCTCTTCCACATGGCTACGCCAGTTCACGCACCCAGTAACATGCCACAAAGTTTTATAAATGTTCACATCCTCCCTGATCCTTGGTAAGATCCAACTTGTTAATTTTGTCATTCCAAAATTGTAAAAGGGATAATTTCATTTTAGTCTTCACCTCTATGTTTATCAGTTATTCCAAGGATCTTTTTATGTTTGTTAATTTTAGTTGTTTTTTTTCTTACAGAAATTACTCCTTTATATCTTTGCTTTTTTTTATACATATATATTAGGGTTGCCTTTGATTTAGTGTTTATTTCCAGCAATACTTGGCACATTCTAGATATTAGGTGCCAGTTTTAGACTTGAAAATACTTTCTTTGGATTTGTTATTAATTTAATCCACGTGACGTTTATTTGATGCCTCAAGACTTCCTTATTTTCTGCGTAGTGCCACTGAAAAGTTCTGCAGATGATTCGTGGTACAGCCAGGGTTTATTCGTGGTTCAGAACCAATAACTAAGATAGATGTTCAGGGGTTTTGCTGCTCATATCAGAGCTGCTTTGTTCTCATCCTTCCCAAGGCCTGGTTGTCTATAAGAACAGACATTGAAAGAACTGACAGTAAATGCAGTATGACACGTATGCCAAGAGCCCTATGGCATGCCAAGCTCACCTTGTAATTGTTTTTCTTGTGACTGAGCCTATATTAGATATCTGCAATAATGTACAAATATTCCACATTAATTTCTGTCATTTGTTATTATACTTGGAAAGGCAGAAGGAAGAAATTAAAGCTTTGCCTTTCCTATCAAAATAGTTGATTAAGAAAAAACAACAGTTCATTTTATATGCTAGCCCAAGGTCACTATAAATTACTGTGACTTATTTCTTTGCTTCTCTGTCTTTATAAGTAAAACTAAAATCTCAGCCTCCTCAAGTTATTCCAAAATCAATTATGATATCAACGGAATTAGATCCCCAAAGGGAAGCGGCTACTATGATCTGTTTATTTCCTACATATGTGATCGAGCTTCGTCCTGGCGAGTGCCTAGGCTTAGAAAGTCACCATGGTGAAATAAAAACACCCTAGACTTTGTCACAGAAAGAAATTTCTAGGTAAGGCTCTGCCAGTTAACTATGTGTGTGTGCATTATATTCTTAGCACATAGGAGTCTGTGCAGAGAAATATTTGTTGCTCGAATGACTGAATTTGCTATATGATCTTGGTTAACTACGTGAGTCCACATTTTTCCTAAACAAGGAAATTAGACCAGATGATATCTAAAGTCTCTTCCAGTTCTGTGATCCCAAATTATTGAAAAATTTCTACCAAGTTTTTATCATTTATATAGCATGGAGCAGTATATTTTCCAAGTTTTATGAAATATAGTATCCTTTTATAGGAAATAAAAAATTCTCTGGTATTTTAATCTCATAATGACTTATATCTGCACAACCTGGTATAAATTTCTTACGCTTAACAGTTCAATGCACCTATGAAGTTTTAAAAGTATGTAGAATAAGTGAAAAAATAAAAAAGTAAATTAATTTCAAATCAACAACATTTATTCAACTATATTGTTTTGTTGAATTAAATTACAAATGGTGGCTCTAATAATAAAGAACACGTATTTGATAATAAGGAACATTTAGCTCAACATCCATTTATATTTTAACATTTTCTCCTATGTTGAATTAAATATACTATATTTATAGAAAATGTCTTTATGCATTGGTATGTTTTATATAATATTAATGTTAAGACTTGATTTGGTGAGCTAATTGGACTTCTCACTTTAATGAAATTCTTACTTTAATCAAACTTCTCACTTTAATTCAACTCTGTCATAGGAAGTTCTCTAATGCCAATTTAAATTGGAATTTAAATTATTCTGTACTATTGTCTTATTCTGTATTATTGTCTTGTCTACTTATATATAAAGCTTACTTTACTGAATTCTATATTTCATGAGTGTGTAGTACAATCACTGCCATTATCTGGAGTAGAAAACATCTTTGATGACAATGAACTGTTGCAAATTAATATCGACAAGCAAAGAAACCAGTTGACATGCCTGCTGTCATTATGAACATGGTAATGTCTGCTGTGGCAGAGGTCGTTTTGAGCTTACCTACCCTTACCAGTGAGAGATGTGTTATGGCTCAATTCCTCCTTGACTTTCCTCAAATTATTTCAAACCCTTCATTTCTGCAATGTACCGCAAATATTTACATTTGGACTTTACATGGAGTAAAGTTAAACACAAAGGTAATTAATTGGAGCAGAAATAGAACCAAGATTCAGTAATAGGCGGCAATGTAGATAATCCACAATATATTTGCATTGAATGTTTAATTAAAGACAAAGTCAAAACACTTAATGTAAAACTGTGGAAAAACCTGAAGGCCTTTGAGAATGTTTTATGGGCTGGCAGGGGATTGCAGGCCAGTTTGAGAAATACTGAATTCTGAGCATAACAGGCAACGAAAATATTAAGTCTTTTTATAAATGAGCACTCGAAATACATTTCTCCTATTGAGAAACTTAAAATTAGAAAACCAGTGGAAGAAGCATCAAGATTCTAAATAATCCTATTATCTATTGCTAGCTACACTCTGATTTTCTGATGGAAAATATAGCCTGCAGAAGATATAGCTAAATATTCAGCTGGGGATTTTCAAAATTGATGAGAAACAGTGTAAATATATAGGAACATAGACACTTTCTCAGATTCTTGTTTTACTTATTTGCCCACTCAGGTGCTTTGGAATGGGCAGGAGAAAATACCCTTTCTCCATTCTGCCTTTCCTCAGTATGCAATGGTGATGCTAACGAGCACAGCATTGTCAACCAGAAGAGAACAAGAAGGAGATACAGATACCCCAGGGCACTGAAAATGAACTAGCTGGTTTCCCCGTTCCCCTGCAAAGAGAGCTGGCTATCCCACAAAAATAATAAGGCAGAATATTTTTTAAAGTTATACATTTATGGCATTTTGGAAAAGGTCAGTGTTTATCAGCATGATGCTTATACAGTATAAAAGGAAAATTGTAAGTGTACAATCCTTTCAATTACAAACAGGTAAAAGTGTTAATGGGGAAATGATCAGGGCTCAACTAGCAGGCCACCCCCATTGCAGAATGCCCTTGGTTTCTATATGACAACTAAAAAGCTCTGTTTGATACCAAGGAGATTTCTTTGTTTTTCTTTCCTTTTTTTTCTTGTTTTTTTTTTTTTTTTGATTTTGAGACAGAGTCTCACTCTGTTGCCCAGGCTGGAGTGCAATGACACGATCTTGGCTCACTGCAGCCTCTGCCTCCCAGGTTCAAGCAATTCTCCTCAGCCTTCTAAGTAGCTAGGATTACAGGTGCCTGCCACCATTCCTGCTCAATTTTTGTATTTTTATTAGAGATGGGGTTTCACCATCTTAGCCAGGCTGGTCTCGAACTCCTGACCTCAGATGATCTGCCTGCCTCAGCCTCCCAAAGTACTGGAATTATAAGCATGAGCCACCGCACCGGCCCCAAGGAGATTTCTCAAGTGGCATGCAAAGCTTTGAGACTAGTTCACTGTAGCTTTCTCAGGGAAAAAAACATAGTAAAACTTTCAAGAAAACTGGATTGTGAGTATCTTAAATTTAGAGTTAGTTCATGATTCCTTTTAAGATACAAACTTAGAATCGAATCATTGATTATTGTAGTTGTGAGGGACCTTAGCCATGGACTAGTCTTATCAACTTATTTCAAAGCTAAGCCTGACTCCGGGAATATAGGTTAGTTGTTAGAGCATGGGAGTTTTCACCCAGTAAAATTTGGGTTAGGATTTTAGTTCTCTGATCAATTGTAGGATGGCCAGGGTTGAAGGTACTAACTTTCCATTGTCTTTATCCATAAAATATGGATGATAGTATCTATCATATGAGTCTGCTACGAAGATTAGGCCAGATAGGAACATAAAGCGCCCTGCATATGAAAAGTGCCTAAAGAATGGCTGTTAGAATTATTAATGCTTGAAGTCACGTGACAAATTACTGCTCTGATAGTAGATGCCACAGAAAACATATGTTCTGCATGTTGTAATGCTTATATAACACTAACCATTACAAACAATTGCAGAAAGACCACATAGAGTTAGGTGTTCTTATCCTAACCTTGATAATCTGCGGCTGCAGTATGTCACCATAAGTTCTCTCAATCTCTGTTTCTCATAATTAAAATATGAGGAACCTACATATCCTTTTTAGTGCCTTTCTAGTGATACAGTTGACTGAGTTCCTACACTGTGAATGACATGCAGCTGCCTCACTTCTTTTAGGTAAGTGAGTGGAAAGACTGCACTTGAGTTGACTCAGTGCTATAACCACTAATGGAAAGAATTAGTACAAGCTTAATTTTTCTACTCCCTATACCTTTTCTATTGTTCTGTAGCAGATCAGCCAATAAAAAAATATTGTGTAACAATCATAATGAGCTAAGTTGATGGGTCCTGTGGGAGATTCAAATTTGAAGAAGCAAAACATATGCATAAGAAGAAAATGAACTTCATTCAACCCCAGGCATAGCTTATGGCAAATACGAGCTGCTAAATTCATGTTGAGTCCTGGGTACGAACAAAAGAGGAGGATATGGAACATTAACTGTTTTTAAGACAGATATGACTCATAAGGAAAGTAGACATCCAGTGACAGGTAAATACATCTGTCTTTCTGTGCTGTACTATGCCCATGTGCATGAACTACATAGATAAACTGTACAGTTCATTTACAGACATATTATTTTCTCATTTTATAGTCTCAGTCATTGTAGATATTTATGCATTCTACTATTCAGGAATATCAAGAAGATATATGTTTGTACACAAATAAAAAAATCCAAGAATAAAGGAAATAAACAGCACAAGTAGAAAGTTGCTTTTTATTAAAAAGTTTTGAAAGTTTAAACTTGTGTTTCATCTTTAAATTCGTTTACACATTTAGGGAAATTCTCTATCTGAAATGCAGATTCCTTTTGTCTCTGACAATACATGCAAGAAAGATGAACTGCATGTCTCAAGATCAGGTGCTGAGTATGACTCAGACCCACCACATGCCAGCTTTACACAATCTTATTAGACTATCATATTCATTTTACAATTCCATATTTGACTTCTTATCAACTCCCTGCCAAGGATGTAGCACGGTCCAATTAGACTGCTTTTTGTTGTTGTTATTTGTTCCATTCATTTGGTAAATATTATTGAATGCCTACTACATTATAGCCCCTGTGAAAGCTCTTTGTGATACAAAACAAATGAGACCCTGAGTTCAAATCTTACAGACAACACATCTTTGTGTAGGATATAAATAACACAGAAATTTATGCTGCAGTAATTTAGGAACCTCTTAGAAAGTTGAGAAAGTGTTCAACTTGATTTTTCCCCATAGTTTTAAAATAAGTTGTAAAATGCAATTTCAGTTGCTATCCATCAAACTGCTACTCATGGCTAAACTTGGAATGTAACTATGAAAATGGGAAATATTCAAGTAGAGGTAGGAAATCATAAGTGCCTAGAATTCATTGACTATGTAAACTGTGATACCCAACATTCATGAACATATATGAACCCAAAACCCACTTCCATGTGTTTAAGTTCTTTCCAAAACAAGAGTTGTGTCAATCCTACAGAAGTTGATATAGTTTGGCTCTGTGAACCCACCCAAATCTCATCTCAAATTGAAACTCCCATAATCCCCACATGTCGAGGGAGGGACTAGGTGAGAGGTGACTGGATCATAGGGGCAGTTCCCCCATGCTGTTCTCATGATAGTGAGTGAGTTCTCATGAGAGCTGATGGTCTTCTAAGGGTTTGACTGTTCCTCCTTCAGAGACTCTCTCTTTCCTGCTGCCATGTAAGATGTGCCTACTTCCCCTTCCACCATGATTGTAACTTTCCCAAAGCCTTCCCAGCCATGTAGAATTGTGAGTCAATTAAACCTCTTTTCTTTATAAATTACCTGGTCCCAGGCAACTCTTCATAGCAATGTAGAAAAGACTAATATAGAAGTCTTTTCTACACTGTCTTATATAGAAACTTTGCATTACTCAAACTAATAATAATATTTTAGAGTTATTTTTTAAGAACATAAATGTTAGCATTTCTTTGTTGAATCATCTTATGTGGATATTTCTTAATACATGATGAGATTCATATTCTAGCAGGAAACCTGACCGATATTCTTCATAATCTTACTCCTGCTGTTTTTTCTAATAACTCCCCTGTCATACACCATCACTCAGCCATTACAAAGCCTTTCCTGCTCTCTGGACACATATGCTGTTTCACACAACAGTGCCCGTACATATGCTGCTACCATTTGTCAGAAATGCTCTATCATTTTCATATTCTGGGAAAATCCCTACTCACATTTCAGAACTTCTGCAGATTGTTCTATTCTCCCCTCTGTGCCCTCAAATATTTGCTAAGACCATCTATTGCAGCCTTTACCAGTTTATATTGTAAGGCATTGTCTAACCTTGTCTGTCTAACCTAACTGGGTCATGAGTTTTCACAGGACAATGTATTGTTCATTTTCCTATCAACAGTAACTTTGAATCAATGGAATGAAAAAATGTAGTCTCTCTAAACTTCAAAGAACAAATGTAGGTATATTCCAACAGCAGGAGATTTTAAAAGGGAAAATGATTCAAGATGATAGGAGGCTCTCAAAATGAAATTGTGAAGATGGTCTAACATATGACCTCACTAAAGTTAAAAATACCTCTAATTAAAGAGGCTTATGCAGTTGTACAAGCTGTTGTCCAATGAATGAAGATATTAATGAGCAAGTATACAAAATGAAAAAATAACCAGAAGCAGAGATAAGATGGGAACTCAGGAGTTAGGTGATTCATTCTGGGGCACTAAATTACTCACAGAGCTTTGCAATATCCACCAGACCACGGGACATGTGTCCAGTGACACAGTCACTATTTAAGGGGACTGATTAAATTGATGAGATGGATTATTCAGACAGGCACAAGATTTTTTATTTCATTGAGTCTAAGTGGTATGGGACTAGGATCCTATTAGGGTCTTCCATGCAGTTCATACTTCAGACCACATGGAGAAAGAGATTAGCAAAGGATAGACAGGATGTTAGAGCCCCAACTGAAGGAGTTAGTGAAAGTTTCTTAGGGGACATACCTCAGAGAAAATACTCTTATGGTCAATAGCAGGTATTTCCAATTTGCTCAGTAGTTTATGAGTTTCCACCACTCCATACCTTCAGCAATACTTGGTATTGTTGGATTTTAACATTTGACTATCCGATGAATGCAAAATAATAATCCTGACTTTAACTTTCAAACTAGTAATATTTCATTTTAATATATTTGTCATTTGTATTTTTTTTTTATAAAATGCCTACTCATTTCTCTACTCATCTTTAATTGGTGGACTATCTTTTCTTTTTACTCAAAGTTATTAATGTATTTTGCATAATAATCTTTTACTGGTTAAGCATGCATCAAACATCTTCTCCTAGTCCAGGGTTTATTTTTCCAGCTCCATGGTATATTTTAACAGTGAAATATTTTTAAAATAATTAATTAGTTTTAATTTTTTTTAACTTGTCTACATTTTTCTTTTATTCTGTGTCTTCTTTAAGAAAACTTTCATTACTTGTGGTTATAAAAACACACTGCTAATACTATTTTCTCATATTTAGTAACATAACTCAACTGCAATTGTTTTTTCTATATGGTATAAAAAAAGATTCAGGTTATTTGTCAACATATGAGTAACTAATTGGCTCAGCACCAATTATTGAATAGTCTTCTTTCTCCTACATGTCCATGGCTGCTCTGTTGTATGTTAGGTTTCTCAGAGGCATTGGCCTTGGTCTGTGCTATTTTGTTTCAATTGTGTCCTGGCCTACCCATAACCAAAACCACATAGCCCTAACTACTAAGCTTTAAAATAGCTTGAAAATGCATCTTAAGGTCTAGTACACCAAATCCCCCAAACATTTCCTTCTTCAAAATTATCTTGACTTCTGTAGGCCTTTTACAAGCCTACATAAATTTTAAAATTAGCTTGTCAAATTTCATGAAACACCTAGGTTAGTTGTAAGTTGACATGACTTGAATGAATAGATTAAAACTGACAATTACTGGTTCTACTTGCCTTGAATTTCATATGTTCTTTTATTTATTTGAGTCTTTCTTAGTATTTTTCTATAAGATCTTATAATTTTCTTTGTAATTGCCTTGTTTTATTTTTTAATTTTCTGCTAGATATACTCCCAGACCTTAGAACTTCCTACTTTTTCTTTCTTTTTGCTACTATATTATCTATTTTTAAATTACAAATCTAAATAGCTTATTATTAGTGAGTGAAAATAAAACTGATTTTTACATATTGATGTAATATTCAGTAACACTAACAACTATCTTATACATTCTAAAATGGTGTCTAAAAATTATCTTGATGCCAAGGCAGGAGGAGCACTTGAACCCAGGAGTTCAAGACTAGCCTGGGCAACACATTGACACCCCACGTTGATTAAAAATAATAATAAATAATTTCCTTATTTTTTTCTACAAATACAGTGGTATATTCTTAAAATAATGATAGTTTTGTTAATTTTATTTTTCCTTTTCCAATTATTATACATTTTATTTTATTTTATTGCCTTATGCTGAACAGAAATGATCAGGCATGTTTGTTTCATTTCTTATTTTAAAGGAATGTTTCTAACATTTATTCATTAAAAGATGTGCCAGTAAGGGTTCAGTTACAAGAAAAAAAAAGTTTTTTTTCCAATTACCTTAAGCATAAATGTAGTTAATGTAGAGCATTATGTCCTGGTAAAATGTTTTAAAATGCTGGAGTAGTGGACCTTGACTGTGTATCCAGGGAAATATCCACGTTCTGATCCAGTTTTCCAAAACAGCCCGAAGAGCCTCCACCCAACCTCCACTTTTATGCCTCATGTGAGTTTATCTAACTGGAAGAAATTAAATCACTTTCAGAACCCTATCTGTGAGAGATGCTGGGAAGTACAGCTTTTAACTTTATAGTCTTTGCAAAGACTCACTAGAGTGTATGCTCTTCCACATCTATACCTACTTTTCCATTTGCATTTGCACTTTCAAGCCGTGTGGTCCTACTTACATTTCCCCACATCCTGAAATGGGAACTCCATGGAACTATCAATCACTGTGCACATCTGTGGATGATGTTCTTCCCTCCCCTGGGTCAGAACCAATCCATTTTACTGTCCTAAATCCTAAGGCTTTAGTTAAATAGTTAGCCTCCATCAACAGTCCTTTTATTGATTGGTCTTACAAAAATGAGAGAGAATAAAAGAAAATTGTTTAATTTTTGACAAATATATGCTAACAATGCAAGAATAAATAAATAAGAAATTATTAAAGTCATTTAATCCTGTAATTTATCAAGAGATCTAAATGACATCTAAAATGTCTTATTCCTCAAACCATTCCATGTTTCCATTGCCTCATTCAGCACTTCAGGAGGTTTGGTTCTTTTTCTGGGAGTGGAGGTGGAGGACCCGAGTCTTTCAACAGGGTATGAGCCTCTAATATTCTTGTTTGTACGAGATTATGGAAGTCTTCCATGAATTTTTACCACTGGATATGACATTAGAATGAGGAGGCACCTCAAATGATTCCCTGGGGTCCTAATCCTTTCCTCCTTATCATATCTTGGCAAGAGCACCCCTGTTGTTATAGGAGTTATTAAGAAATTACTTAATAATTTAAGTAAATTATTAAATTATTAATAATAATTTATAGGCAGATGGAGAGGAAAAAGGGTTCTTGGTAAGTTTTCCTTTCTTTTAAAGCAGCTCCAGGAAAGCTGGCTCTTAGAACCAAGCCGGCATCCTTTAATATGGAAAGTCTGCCATTAGAAACTGGGTCCACCCAAACAGGTGATTCTTCCCCCTACCTTTTTCTTGCCCTTGCCCAACATGTGCCTGGCAACATGGCTGCCCCCACATATCCCCATGTGTGTAGAACATCATGGCGCCCTGCATTTGCATATTAAAAGGCTAGGGTGGGAGGGCCAGTTTTTCCTCGCAGCTACCTGAGTGACATGCCTGGTCAAACCAATTCCCTGAGCCCTATGCAAATCAAACACCACCTCCTCCAGCCTTCTCATGTAAGCGGCCACTTTTTCACCCAGGTTTTCTCTTTGAATCCCCCCTCCCTCTGTCTCTGTGTGGGGGAACTGTTTTATTTTTCCTTCCTTCTTTCTTGCCTGTTAAACTTTTTGCTCCTTAAAACCACTCCACGTGTCCATGTAGTTTTATACAAACCAGCGCGAGGACCAAGAATCCTGGTATTCCTCCAGTCATCTGAGCTATATCACTATTTTCCCTGTGCTATTCAGGAGTAACAAGTGTAGCAGGCACAGAATGTTTGGGGGCTTATTTGCAAGTGCAGTGGACACAGAATATTTTGAGGATTATTGGATCAATGGCATGATGAGCCTGAAACGGCAAGTTGACAGTCTCAGTGGAAACGTTTCTATGCCTCTGATGAATCATCTCTCCTTTGCACCCTAAGACTTCGACCAAGCAGAGCCTAAATGTATGGTGTCAAGAAGCAAACGTTTGCATACGGCTTGTAGGTCTTAGAGTGGCAGGTGCTGCTCCCCCTTTCACCCCTGGGTTCCCCAATCAAAAGTTCTGGTTATGGAAAAAACAGAATTTTTCTTCACTGATCTTTCAGTACATACACTATATCCTATAGTACCACACCCCAAACTCTCAAGGTATTTTCCCTCAGTTGATGCTGTAACTGAACTGTCAGTGAGCCAGCTGCATCTTATAACTGGCACATGGTAAGATGTGTGAAGGATTTATGGTGTTAGTCTATTAATTTTTTTTTTTGCCATTAGAAAAAGAAGACAGAAAGATCAGAAATAATGCTATGTGAAATACCATGAAAGGAATAAGGCATTCAGTAATTTTACAGTGGTAGCCCTGAAAGACATAGAGCAGGCATGGAAGTCAAATTCATATCCAAAGTCAGTTCATGGTTCAGCAAAGAGTTACCAGAGCCCCATTTGTAATGGACTTGAGCCAATGGAATCCCTCTGCCACAGAGGGCTGGTGTTCTCCAAAAGAATGGTATCACTTCAGGGGATCAGACCTGTCTCTGCTTTGGTAAAACAGGCACCCAACGGTGTTGGTAGGTAGTTTAGCTTTGTGAAATGAAGTCCACATTATTGAGGACTCTATTTAAATTGATTAACTTTGAGGTCTCTTTTGGTTTTTGTTTATTTTGTCCTGATAAAATCGCATTGCAGTCAGAAAATGAATGTTACTGGTTACTTTTTTTGACATTTGTTAATATTTGCTTTAGGACTCAGCCACAATTTTTATAAATGCTTTACATGTACTTGAGAAGAAATTGTTTTTTTGTATTTGCATATGTATCTATGTATACACACACACACACACACACACACATATATATATATACTTTGAAAACAGGCTATATATGGATGCTGTTATTAACTTTTAAAAAATATATTTGCCTACAAAAACTCCAAGATATCCTATTAAAAATTTCAAACCTTAACACAGAACTTGTCCATAAAAGTTTTTATATGTTCTATGAAACTCTTATGAATGATATAATATTATTTAAATTTTTTGTTATCTTTGTTCCTCTATAGGCATTGGCAGAAAAATCTTTACCAAAAAATATGTTGCCAGCCTTTGAGAGGGGGCAAAATGGCTGAGTTTCCTGAGTCTGCTGGAAGGAAGAAAAGATAAAGTTAGGGAAACCATTTAGAGAATGAGAACGAGCCAAGGGACTCATTTCTTTGAGGCTCTATCTTCTCTCTGCTCAGAATCTCTAAAACAGAAATAAATAAATTCCAGTGTTGCTGAGAAGTCTGGAAAATTTAACAACTTGACTAACACCCTTGCTAAGAACCAAGTCAATGAATCTTGGAAAACTTCACTCAAGTCCATGAAAAAATAAGCCACCAGGCTTCACTGAACAGCCTAAGGACCAATTCCCTTAAATTTCCTGGAAGTCCAGTGTTTGATTTAGAGGATATGAGGTACACCCTTCATCTCCTTAAAAGGCCTTTTGTCTGACAGAGATCTCTAGAGTGCCACATTTGGTCGTTCTAAGGTTTTAACAAAACATTTCACAGTAACATCTTCATCCCCATCTTTATACCATGCTTTCTGGATGGTGCTTGGATTAGATATTTGCTCAGAAGCCATTTTTTAATTTTAGCATTGTTTGGCATGTGGAGAGCTGAGAATCTTCCAAATCAGCAAGTCAGGATTTATTTTTGTTGAACAGACCTTCCTTTACTTATTCCTGTCCTCTCACAGTTTGTAACAAGCAGCAGGGGAAACCAGGTGACACTTGCAACACCCTGGTCAGAAATCTCCTCAGTTACAGTAAATTAGATACATTTTATACCTCCCACATACCTGCAGGTGACAGTGTGGGCCCCTGTTACTCTAAAATAACAAACTCACACCATCTTGTCATTTTAAACCATGGTGTCATTCCTTGAATGTAGGAAGGTTTTTAATCTCTAAAACCCCACATTAAATTTCCTGTATTATCTCATTAGACAATCAATCCTCGATTAAGACTTCCATTTTCAGGCAACTGAGAGCAAAATCCAATGGTAACACAAGAGGGAGAGCAGATGGAGGAAGGAGGAGATGGTAGGAGGATGAGGGTGGAGGCAGCAGACCAGCAAGGCAGATGTCAATAAATGGAGAGAAAAATATTTTAAAACCCCCACCTGTGCCTATCATGTCTACTAGGGCCAGTGCAGAATCTAGAAGGTAATTGTAATCATTATGATACCTGCTTTCTGTGTCAGGTTCAAATATGATATCACCTAACTGTATAACTTTGAGAAAATTATAGTCTCAGGTTTCTCTTCTGAGAAATGAGGATCCACAATGTCTCTTAGGTTAAGTCCTAAGCTTGTGATTCCTTGTAATAGTTGTGCAAAGAATAAACTATGCACTCTTCATTATCTTCAGTATCTGAGGATGAGTGTCTGATAGAAAACAGCCCTGAGCAAGCTGCACGGTGTGTGTTCCCTTCCCAGTCTGGTGTTCAGATATCATACACGCACTCCCTCTTTTCATATTCAGGGAGACATGACCTACTGGTGCTGTCACTGTTCTTGCCCTGTTTCTTTTGTTTTAACTTTTCCACCAGTACAGTTATTTAAATTGAGCCACATCAACTTTGATGGTTCAGTCACTGGAATCACATGTCCCTCATTATTGTTCCCTGCTATTGATAACAGATTATTTAGTATTGAATATACCTTCTAACACTTGAAGACAAAAGAGAGTTGCTATTCTTTTTCTTCACACTATGGTATATCAAATATTCTGCTGGAGCCTAATAACATTAAATACTTTTTGAAGAAGTAAAAAATAAAATGGTTGTATTTAATGCCAGATTGATACAGGAGTTAAGAAGAAATCACTTAGGCAGAGAATAAGGGTATGGGTGTCCTCAATAAGGCTTTTCTCTTGAATGAAATGCAGCCCCAAATAATTATCTAATGAAGAGCAGCCTGTAAAGTTGAGTAGAAAACATAGACAAGCAAGATGGGAGCTTGCAAGGGTGAATGCCGGCAGGAACTAAGGAGTAGACATGTTCAAGATGGTGGCTCTATCTTCCCTTCTCTTTGTCAGCTACCTGTACAGTAAGGAGCCAATCCACTGGAAAGCCCATATGCATAATAAGACTAGGGTGGGGCCACCAGCCTTCCCCTCACATTATGTAAATGTCATACCTGGTCCAACCAATCTGTGAGCCCTACATAAATCCGACACCACCTCCTCAAACCAGACTATAAAATCTGGCCCATTCATTCCCAGTCAGTCTTTTCTGCTTGGAGGCCCCTCTCTCTCTGTAGAAAGAACTGTTTCTCTTTCTCTTCTCTTCTGCCTATTAAACCTCTGCTCCTAATTCCTCATATGTGTCCATGTCCTAAATTTGACTGACCCTAAATCTGACGACAAACTCCAGGGCATGTACAGACAATGTAGCCACTTTAATATTATTAACACTTTGTTCATCTATGTTTCTATGAAAAAACATTGAAAATATTGTAAACCAGTAACAACTATCCTGGAAAGCTCTCAGAAAAGAAATTGTATGTAATGAATTATAGTAATTTAGAGATGGAAAGAGGAAAATAGATCTTGAAGTAAGTTATTATTTAAGGAAATTATCTAGTATTAAGTAAGCATGTAAAAAATCATCTCTGAATTTCTGAAAGGACTTCTTAATTCTCCTACCACTGGTATTTATCTCAAATTTATTTTTATCATTAGATTTATCCTGAAGTATTATAATTATCAGAATACATTCGTAATAAGTTTATTTTAGGAACTCAATCCATATATGTTCTTTCGATTGTTATTATTTATTAGAGTTTTTGAAGCACCATGTGATGTGTAGTGCGGAAGTCAAAAATAAAATTTCAGGTTTGTAACATCAAGAAGCTTACAGCCAATTAGACTAGGGTATCAGGTGAGTGTATGAAGCTGAGCATCACTTTAGCTCCCACAAAACACTGGTCCTGAGCAAATCACTGGCTTCTTACTCAGTGATTTCACCACCTGTTAAAAGGGGCTTGCACTTTGCCTCAGAACCGTGAAAATGACATAGCTCAATCATATTGATGCACTGAGAACTTTCCTGGCCATCAACAAACATCAGATTCCATCTGCTCTTTTCTGAAAACACAAGAATTGCTTGTTTTGCACTCATTTATATAACATATTCTGTGCCAGTCAATGACGTGAATGCATTCTCAATATCAATTCAGTTTTCACAATTATCCTACATAGAAATTTTAGGATATCTCATCACCCCATTTTATGGATAAGGATAGTGGGGCCTAGAAATGTTAAGTACCTTCTCAGGTTCATATAAGTTGCAGAGCTGATACTTAAAGCCAGTGTTTGGCTTCAGAATCTATATTCGTAAACACTAAGGTATGCTACTTTGGTTTACAAAGCCAGGTATTTAAGAGAAGATATTCTCCCAATGTAGTCTGACTTCTGATTTTTAAGTAAAAATTGTAAGCTGCTGATTTCCTTCATTTTTAGTTAATTATGAGAGTGATTCTTTTTTTTTTTTTTTTTTTTTTGAGATAGAGTCTCACTCTATTGCCAAGTTGGAATGCAATGGCTTGATCTCAGCTCACTGCAACCTCTGCCGCACTAGTTCAAGCAATTTTCCTGCCTCAACCTCCTGAGTAGCTGGGCTACAGGTGGGCATCACCACGCACAGCTAATTTTTGTATTTTTAGTAAAGATGGGGTTTCACCAGGTTGGCCAGAATGGTCTCCATCTCTTGACCTCATGATCCACCCGCCTCCACCTCACAAAGTGCTGAGATTACAGGTGTGAGCCATTACACCTGGCAGAGAGTGAATTTCTTTTGCATTTACGTTTCACCATGCCTGCTTTGAAAATTTCTAAATTTCATTTTTCTATAAAATTAATTATCTGTTGTTGATGTGCTATACATATATATTCTCCATTGATTAAAATTAGTAGTAAATTTTGTCTGTCATAGTTTGCAAACACATATTTCCATTCAGTTATTCAACAAATACTTACCAAGGGTTTATTATGTGCAAAGTCTTGTGCCAAGCACTTAAGACCTAAGGAAGAGCCATTTCTTTTACCCACTGAGGGATTAAAGTCCACCTGCAAGCACAGATATTTAAACATAACAATATGTTAAAGGGACTATCTGGATTAATCCTTTGCATCTTCCTTTCCTCAGTTACCATCTGAGTGACACTGACAACATACTTAGCATCTGTTAGCTTCAGTTCCCTTATGTATAAAACAGAGGTGGCGGTGCTGTCTTCCTCTGAGGGTCACACAGAGGATTCGATGGGGGAATCCATGTAAAGTGCTTAACAAGAAGGTAAACTGTGGTAAATTTTGCCTATGGATGAGAAGGCAGTGTTTCTAAGCATCAGTCATGAGTGAACAAGAAAAGTACTATAAGTAAAGGTATAAATATTGGGAGGCTTAGGTGGGTGGATCACGAGGTCAGGAGATCAAGACCATCCTGGCCAACATGGTGAAACCCTGTCTCTACTAAAAATACAAAAATTAGCTGGGTGTGGTGGCACACGCCTGTGGTCCCAGCTACTTGGGAGGCTGAGGCAGAAGAATCGCTTGAACCCAGGAGGCAGAGGCTGCAGTGAGCTGAGATTGCACCACTGCACTCCAGCCTGGTGACAGAGCAAGACTCCATCTCAAAAAAAAAAAAAAAAAGGTATAAATAAGCACCTAAGAATAAACAGAAACGCAGATTCATTATTACCCACACCAGAGGAGGTTTAGTGAAGGAAGTTCCAGAGTGTTGGAGTTTGTATGTTGAGTAGATTTCATCCCCTGGAAATCCATGTGATAAAGGGAATTCTGGCTAAAAAGGCAGTGCAAGGATGATAAATAGCACTTTCAGAAGTTATCCGAACAATGGGACATTTTAAACGGGAAGAAGACAGAGCTAAACACCAAATATATTGTAATTTTAGGTTCAGAAATAGAAATATGTGTATTCAAAGATATTCTTATATTTGTATCAATTCCACACACTGAAGTATTAATATCTGAGAAACAAAATTTTTTCCATTGGGAATTCTGTGAATGAGTTCAAAACTGGCACATTCTTCAGTAATCCTTCATCACGCTGATTGTTCATTAGAAAAGGTCAAGACTGATGGGGGAGTCCAGAAGTCGAAACACATAACTGAAATGTGTCACTGGCTGTGAGAACGACACCAGTGTCACTGCAGTGGTGTAAGCCCGCATCTGTTCTAATGAGTCCTGGGAATCAATATGCACCCAAAGGTTCCAACAGCTGACTCTGTGCCAAGGCCATAAACTCTCATAGGACTTGGTGCACTTCCTGACTTTTTGTTACTAAAAGTAACAATATTACTTGAACCTCCCACAAATATTGGGTACATATATTTTGAATTTTATTATATTCATTTTCAGAAGAGGCTCAGGAATATGAAGTGATTTGTCCAAAGTCACACAGCTAGTAAGTGATGGAATTGGCACTGTAGTTTTGATGTTTTTTTCTACTACACCACAATGCTTAAACAGGTGCATACAAACACGTGCACACACACACACACACAAACTCACAGAATGATTGAACAAAAATGAATCTATCAATGCAATCAGCAAAGCTTTGGAAGTCAGTAACCTCTAGAGGGTAATTCACTAACAATGTCATAAATTCTTATCCCACTCCTCTCTTTTACTGAATCTATAAAGTGTGGTTTGTTTTAGCCAAATTGTAACCCATAATATTGTCTGTAATAGAGTGAGAGACATTTAAATTTTCTACATTTCTTCAGAACATAACTCTGAAATACAAGGAAATTTCAATGATGACTTAGAAGAATAATAGTTTATAATGCCACAACTTGGTCAGTGTATTTTTCAGCTTCACTGAGGTATGACTGACCAACAATGAGAGCTCCCAATTTCAATGTGCAATTTGATGAATTTTACAAAGGTCCATAGTCATTAAACCAGCACTGAAATCATGACACTGAGCTTTTCCATCACCCCATAAGTCCCTGCGATGGTTAATATTGAGTGACAACTTGATTTGGTTGAAGGATACAAAGTATTGTTCCTAGGTGTGTATGTGAGGGTGTTGCCAAAGGAGATTAACATTTGAGTCAGAGAACTGGAAGAGGCAGACCCACCCTCGATCTGGGTGGGTACCACCCAATCAGCTGCTAGCATAAAAGCAGACCTCGAAAGAACAGACTTGCTGAGTCTTCTGGCCTCCCTCTTTCTCCCATGCTGAATGCTTCCTGCCCTTGAACATCAGAATTCAAGTTCTTCAGCTTTCAGACTCTTGGACTTACACCAGGGTTTGCCAGGGGCTCTTGGATCTTGGCTACAGACTGAAGGCTACACTGTCGGCTTCCCAACTTTGGAGGTTTTGAGACTCAGACTGGCTTTCTGGTTCCTCAGCTTGCAGACGGTTGATTGTAGGACTTCACCTTGTGACCCCATGAGTCAGTTCTAATAAACTTCCCTTCATATATTCATCGATCCCATTAGTTCCGTCCCTTTAGAGAACGCTGGTTAATACAGCCCCTTCTTCTCACTTTGCATTCAATCACCTTCCCCTACTCCTTGCCCTTTGGGGACCACTGTTTTTCTTTCTATGTCTGTAGTTTTGCCTTTTCTAGAACAACACATACATAGAACCATAGCATGAATAGTCTTTTGTGTCTAGACAATTAATAATGTTTGAATGGTTATTAAATTTAGAAACCAAAAGGGGCAAATTTGCGGGGGCCTATTTAACGAAATTGGTAACCTTACTACTGTACCGTCAAACAAGAAGCAGTTCATAAAGTTCATGAAGTGATTACATCTTTTTTTGAGTGCATTTTCAATGTTCTTTAAAAAAACATAACCTTAAAAAGTCATTTTTCTGTAGCCCTGGAAATTCATGAGATGAAGGAACACTAACTGAGAAAACTCTGTTAATTTTGGCAAAACCTCATCTAACTGTTGAGATGATATAAGCATTTGTTGTACACGTTAATGCAGGAGAAGCCAAAGGTGGTTGATGTAGATGAAGAATAAAGAACATTTCGCTCTTCTTTGAGAAATCATAGGAGCACTGTACTATGTAAATATCTATAAGGTCATCCCAATTCCCCTACATACTGACGTAATCAATTGTTATTTGAAATTTGCTCCACGTGTGCCTCAAAAACCTTTGTTTTATGAAGTATTTGGTTTTATTTCCTATCAAGTGTTTTATTTGTGGCTTGAGTCCTCTATTCATAATTGAACCCACATCAATTTTATGACATTCTGCCTTGGGGTGTGAGCATAACCATTAAGGAGGTCTTTCTGGTGGAGGCCAGAGAAACCAGAAAAGGTTACATTGAGAAAAGGGACTAAGAAGAGAACAGCTTCAGACAAAAGGGTGGATTTTCGCTGTACCTAAGTCCATCTCCCTCCTCAACAAAGGACAACCCAAAGTATCTATATTCACTGATACCACCATAAATCCAGGGTTTCTGAGTGCAAACTTCAGTTTTCTTTCAGACCCTGGAAATTTGGAGAAATCACAACTTTGGGATTTACCTGGTTAGTCAGTGGACAAAAAGAGTCGCTAAATGAAGCTGTTCCTCTTGTGGATCTGAGTTTTATGAGACCTCTTTGGGTTCAAGACCTTGCCCTTCTTGCTCTTCTGTGTTGGGAATATTTCTTAAACTCTTACTTTATTTTTGCACCATACTAATCTCTGGGAAGTTAGAACAGCTGCAAGATGTGATTCCTTCCCTACTGGGCCTCACACGGAAAGAAAACACACAAATAACTCCAACTCCAGTGCTAAATTATAAAGATCATTAACAGACATGTACAATCACATGAATAAGAAGTGTGGGTTCCTCAATGTTTTCTGCATGGACTAATAGGTCCTCCAGACTAGATATGGCATTTGAACTGAGACTCAGAAGAAAGACATGGCAGGCAGGAGGAATGACCCCGTGCAAGCAGAGATAAGGTTTTTCCTGTTTAGAGGGGAAAGTGAGTAATTCACTTCACTGTTCTAACCTTCCCAAGCATTAAAAAAATTACACTTTCATTATTTTCCCAAGCTTAAAGATAGAAGATGGTCAAAAATGATTCAGCCCACATACCTAGAAAAAGAAACAAATTCTCAACCTATTTAATATGATTACTAACCCTTTCATGATTTCCAGCTAAATGTTCTTTAATTGACATTGACCTCTATTTCATGAAACCCAGAGAATATTAAATCCATCAAACACACCTGGGAGGCAGTGGAAATCAAGGCACCTTCTCCGGTCTGTTAGCGCTGGCCCTGCTGAGGGACCTCTCTTGTGTGCCCTTTTCCTCAATATTCCCTTCTGCTTCATTTTCATTCCGCCTCTCATCCCTCATCCCACAGCCTGCTACTGACATTAGTTCCTCTTGCTTTTGTTCTCTAATGAGGTCCAGGTCTGTCTGTCTTTGAGTTTTCTGTTTCATATACCTAACATTAACATGCTGTGGGAGGTAGGGTTCTGACTAAGACCATTCATTATTAGGCTAAAAGTCATCTTCTGACTTTTTTCCCTAAACATCTTTTTAACATGAAATGTCATTAAAATATAGCTGATCTCTGCACCACTCTCCTATAGATTGGAATGGAAGCTAGGCTTACACATGTACCCAGATATTTTTAATTTCAAGGACAAGTTCTTATTTAAAATAATTGAAAACTAAGTGTAAGATGAACAGAAAAACAATTATAGCAACTAGAATGATAAATAAGGCAAAACAAGCTCTTGTGGACGCATCGTCAGCATCATCCATAGAGATTTATGGATCTCTATGGTACTGTCTGCATCTCTACACTGTGGCAAAGATATGGATATAAAATTAGGCTAATTAGTTTTTCACTTAAGTCAAAACCTGTACATTTTACAAGAATGAAGAGCGTGACCCAGGAGAAGCTTCCTCTCTGGAACCCTGTGTGTAAATGTGGCACTAACGAAATATTCAATAAAGCCAGAGAAGCTGGAGAGGGTTCTGGTATCACATTCTGTTTTCTTTTTTCCCGTTAATGAAATGATACAGGATCTTGGGGATCTAGTTTTAATCCAGAATGTTCAATAATCCAACTTTCTCTCCTCTAGGGCAAAAATACAAGACTAACACACTTTTTAAATTTCTGAATTATATTTTTATTTTTAAGTAATGATATTTTTTAACCAATTAATCAATTAAACACAAATAAATTCTAAAATTGACAATTGTCAATAATCTTTCCATATTTCACCCACCTCTCTCTCTTCTATTTCTCATTCTTTCATTTGTATGTTTTTGTCCCATGTTACTATAATTTGGCTTGGGAACCCACCTCTCTTTTGGCTTTGTAGGGAGCTCACTCTGTGCATACTGGCCAAGTGCTATCCCACGTGGACTAGCCTGGGCTAGAAAATCTATTTTCTTCTCCAGGGTCCTCCATTCTGGTCACAAATGGTCTCTGCTCTTGCATTTTAAGCTAAAAATGGGCAGGGTCATGTTTTAAAACCTGTACATCCTGCCGAGGGCTTGGTCTACTCTCTCTGCAACAATGCCCTTTCATTCTGAACCGTTGAAGTTCTCTTAGGTAACTTTGTGGTCCAAAGAGGCCGGGGTCCTTTTTGCAATGTCTGGAACAACTAGTGAGAGATTTTAAAGCCCTTTTGATAGGAAAAGTCACCTCATGTTCACAGAAAAGCCAAAAACGGGCCAGCTATTTGCAGGACAGCATTGCCTCCTTGTGTTACAGCAGTAACTCTGGCGTAGGCCAGAGTCAGAATGCAGTTCACACTCAGCACTGTGTAGGTCACATACATGCAGTGCGCTGGGCCTTGTTGCTGCTAATAACCATTGCAACAACACAGTTATTGTTAAAATATGAATATTCTACGATTGTCCTCTTTACTAGTCCACCACCAAGGGCCTGCCTGGCCTTGCCGGCTGAGTGTGTATTCTTCCTCACACTCTCTAGGCAGAGCTCTGCCACTTCAAGTTCGTTGGAGTTTTGTATTGGAGGAGGAAGCACGAGTCTGGGAAGGAATTTCAGAGATTTTGAATTGACAAACAGCAGAAAAGTAGTAGAAGGAGAGAACAACAAGTAAGGAAATAAGGATTTTTAGAAATACTGCTTGAGCCATATAACTGTCCATGGTTCATGAAAAGTATTTTGAAATTATTCTTTGGTGCTGTATGGTTCTCCTTTGTTCATATTTGAGGCTGAGCCATAAGAATTATCAAACATATAGTTCAACAGAAAAATATGAATAATAGTAATACAAATAGCTTACATTCATCGTGTGCCAGGAATTCTTTTAAATGTTTTGGCAAAGAAGAGTAAATTTAAATCTTATGGCAACCTTGAGAGTAACTTTTATTTTATTCCTACTCACAGATTCAGAAACAGGCTTCTGGTCTCTCAATAAATACACATTTTCCTTAAGGTCTCTCAATAAATACACATCTTTACAAGCCTCAACGCCAGTTGGTCTGACCCCAGACCTGAGGCTCCTGAAAAATACACCCACATTGTCTGGTGGTCTTTGATATTCAGCCAGATTCCATACTGTTTTCGCATTCTGGAAAAAAATGCCAGATAATGTATCCAGATCTTTTTGTGTTTTCTGTCAAATGTAGAATAAACCTTTCTGAAAATTAATGTATCCAATATCCAAAAGAATGATTTGTTTCCCTTGAATGTACTGTATTCTTATTCTAAGAATAGCCTGTTTTTACATCAAAATCCACTGTTTTAAGCTGAAATGTTGTCACCTTAAAAAAAAAAAATATGTTAGAGCCTTGGTTAACCCTCAGTACTTCAAAATGTGACCTTATTTGGAAATAAGGTATTTACTGTGGTATCAAGTTAAGATGAGGTCAGTAGGGCTGGCCTTGGTAGTACAATATTAAATAAAAATGGGAAATTTGGACAAAGACACACATGCAGGGAGATGACCTAAAGAGACTGAGGGAGAAGATGGTCACCTATAAACTCAGGAAAGAGGCTGAAGCAGATCCCTTCCTCACAGCCCTCAGACGGAACCAGCCCTGCTGACACCTTGGTTGTATGTGTCCAGCCTCCAAAACTGTGAGATAATAACTTTCTGTCGTACAAGCCGCCCATTTTGTGGTACTTTGTTACAGTAGCCCAAGCCAACTAAGACATCCACCAAATTCTCCCTTTTTACTGCCCTTTCTTTCTCTTGTTCAGGACTCCAATATCCTATCTGTAGCTCACACTCCCATGAAAGGAGCAAGATCATCCTAGAATTTTATGCACCCCAAGGCTTTTGAGATGGCTTTTGCCCCAACCTGGGATTTTTACTTTATGGAATATAGACAGCTCATTATTTGTGTTAAGAAGAAGATTTCAAATATTGTGATTAGAAATAAAAATATTTTGAACAAAGAGATTAGTATGCCTAATTAAGTTGTACCATCATTTAGCTGCTTGCCTCGCTTACATTTCATATGTTCTTTAGTGAGAAAAATCAGCATTTGATATAAAGATTTTTTTATTTCGTGTTGTGTAAAAACATATATAGTATTAAATATATTATTTGTCATTAAGTATGGGTTCAGTTATTTTCAACTAATTCTCTAATAGTCACATAAATCACTAAACATAAAAAATCTAGATAATGTTGTATAATCAAAGAGTATATTTAAAATGCAGCATTGTCTGATTCTCCAGTTTCCTTCATCTATCACTATGGCATCTAAGAAAGTGTTGGGCTGAGATGGCGCAAGCACAATACCAAAGCATCCTAGATTGTGGTGTCATTTAATGGAAGGTAACAATGCTGGCGATTTGCCTTGATATCCAGCAGACTTTACCTGATCAAGAAATCAACTCGTGTTAGGCTAAGTAACGGATATTGATAAGTTTTACCCCAGCAAAGCCTAGCTCATCTTCTTTCTCATTAATAGTCTAAATTCAAAGAATTTCTATCTTCATCTACAACCATTTTACCCTTCTTCTATATCAAACAATTAGGATTCTGCATCCACACATATTTATATCCATTTTGTTCATATAATCTTGTGCTCTGAAAGTCTTCTAAAACTTCACTGTTTATACAAACTCTCTCCCAAGTCTCAGATACGGCCTCACATGGCCAGCAATGTGTTCCTGAACCCTCAAATCAGCCAAGTGCTGTTCATCTGAAATTCACCTCAACAGGTCACCAACTGAGAAAAAAAAAATTCAATATTAAATTATCTCTTTGTGTCCCTTATGTCCTCCATTAGACCACAAGCCTTACATATCAGTTCAGATTTTTGCAATATGAGATTTTAATATGTCAGGGATTAGGTAATCTCTGGGCTACCATATATCAAGATACATTAAAAATCTCCCAAATTGTGACCTTTTTGTCTTTTAATTTGTGTCCTCAGAGCACCTTGCATAGTTCTAATGGAAAATGAGCACTTAATATATATTAGTAGGCTTGACTTGAATAATGAGCTTTGTTATAATAGGGTTGCATTATATAAATAATTAAATTTTTAGTCAAATCCTGTGATATAGAAAAAGGCTTAATTCACCTTAGAAAGGACACAAAGCCCTTGATAATGACAAGATTAAAGGCCTATTAATATTTCAGGAAAAGGATGACCATTAACACTTATCTATTATGCCTCCTATTTTTAATGCTGTGTCACTTTAGAACTTAATGTGTTAGCTCTATGATATTCAATTTTCACTTATTTTATGTTTCCTGGTTTGATGTCTATTGGAAATTAATATAAACAAATCTGGACCTTTGGGGTACACAAAAGTAGAAGAAATGGTTTCTTCTTTAAAATAGTATCAACTTGTAGAGAAGGAGCAAGGATAAACTCTTGAGCACCCAAAAAATGAATAAAGTGTATATTTGTACTTGAGAAACAAAACCTGAGATAAAGAATGAAACACAAATTTCACTTACAAGAAATATAAAATAGAGAAAAAATGTCCCTTAAAAAGAAATGTCTAAAATAATAATAATCATGAGTAAAATCATAGCTGAGATCCTAAAAGTAGTAGAGATTAGAAACAGGTTTGAAGAAAATCACTCAAGCAGATGACCTAAATGGAAGCATATGTGATTCTTGTGCTGTCTAGTATTTCACATAACAGAATACTATCTGCTTTCTTGTAAGTGAGTAAAAATATAATTTCTGGGACTGAAAATTCATGTGCAGGGAATACAATATGAGAATATAACTTTATCAAAAGTGAAGTGATAATTAGATTATTAACCAGGAACAGGAATTTTTTCACTATGGACATCTCTCTCTCTATAATTTCTGCTCACCTTGTACTTCAAAGACACATACTTCTTAAAGCTGACAATTAGTAAACACCATACTTGAATGCATACTTCAAATTAGGTCTCACATCATCTTGTAAAAAATCCAGATCTTGACACTTGCATATATTATAGTGGGTTGGTTTTAAACATTACCACAATCAAGAGAAAAGGGTAGTGCCCAGCATGCTGGCTATAAATTGCTAATTTAGTAAAATCCATTATCATTGTCTCTCAAAGACTTCTCTGTGTGTGGCCCTGAACTAAGTGCTCTATATATGTGATCCCAGACAGATTTCTTATAGGACTCCTGTAATAGCCTCATAGTCAGGTCTCCATACGGTTAAAGAGAATCAGCAAATTAGCCAGGCCAAGATAGAACAACTCATTGAAGATATACAGGAGACATTTATGGGAATAAACACTAAACTAACTCAAATCTTAATACATAAATAACCAATGCATATTATATACAATGATGAATAAAATTAACATTTTAGAGTAGTATTTAAACTATATAAATATTTCAGATGCATTGTTGCCAATTTAATTTCACTCTAACATTTCAATAAAATACATTCGCTAAAAATAACTACCCCATGATGTTTTGTTGACCAGTTTACTCCAGTCTTTGTTCAGATAGTCTATGATTGATCTGTTATGCTAACTGAAATGAAACTTGCCTCAGTGTTCTAGTAATTTACAAAGTTCTTACTGTTTGAATAGAATGGTTGCAATAGAGGTGATTAATTAACAGAATATGTTTTAGAATCAGACGATCTGGATGAGAGTACACTCTCCACTGCAGTGTGACTCTTAGAAAAGATTCAGCTCCTCTGAGCCTCTCTTTCCTCAGCTGTAAAATGAGCCAAACCATAGTGCTTACAGGGTTGTTGAAAACATAAATAAAATTATACATGTAAAATACTTCAGAGTGTACAGTTATTATTTTACAGACCATTAAAAAAATTTAGCTATTTAAATGAAAGGCAATTACACTGTAACTTTTTTTTTAAGACAAAGTCTTGCTCTGTCACCCAGGCTGGAGTGCAGTAGCACTATTTCTGCTCACTGCAACCTCCATCTCCCATCACATGTTGGGCAGGCTGGTCCCTTGAATAAGCTCTCGGAATTTTGGTCTAATTCGTACACAAAAGGAAACAATGATTACAATTTTTTATAATCAAACAAAATTAAAAGAGCAGTGACTCTTCTTCTCCAACCGTGGAGTTCCCTAGCTGTTCTCTTTAAAGGGATGGCAGTCCTGTCCATCACTCCTACCAACTCTACCAACCATTCCTACCCAATAGACTGCATCCTTCTTCCTCAATCACTCAACTAGAGCGTCCCTTTTTCTGAACCTACAATGAGCTTTCTGATTCTACTAACTTAATGTTTCCAGATACAATCCTGACACAGAAAAGAAGGGTATAAGCAGAGAAAAATATTTTAAAATAAACACTCAATAAAAGAGAAATAATGAAGCAAGAAATTTAAGTCATGAAAAAGAATCAGGAGTCGGTTGGTGACCAGAAAATCATGTGTGGTCTATGCATGCATATTACAGCATGATAGGTGTATACCAAGAGTACACTTACAATACATATCCACAATATGTCTTAGTTCAGGTTGTTGTAACAAAATAACCTTAGGCTGAGTAATTTATCCACAACAGAAATGTTGCCCACAGTAATCGAGGCTGAAAAATCCAAGATCAAAGCACCAGCAGATTAGGTGTCTGGTGAGAAATTGTCCTCATAGATGGTCCCTTCTATGTGTCCTCACATGGTGACAGAGGTGAATAAGCTCCTTAGGCCTCTTTTATAAGGGTACTAATTCCATCCATGAGAGTGGAGCCTTCATGACCTCATCATCTCCCAAAGGCCACACTTCTTAATACCATCCCTTAGAGGATAATGTTTTAATAGACAAATTTTAGAGGGACACAAAATTTTAAATCATACCATAACATGTGTACACAATAGCATCTTTTGGGAAAATCTTCCATTAAATGAGAGGTGTATGAATTATTTAATTAAGCGAATAATTTATAAATTCTTTTTTACTTCGAAATGAATCAACCTATCTACAGATATCAGTAAGTATTCCAACCAGAGGTTTTTAAGCTTCTTTAAGATAAATCAGAAAGAACTTAATAATAGTCCTAATTTTTTCTTAACAATTTTTGCAGAGGAAACTATGTTATAGGAAAAGTATACTAGTAATTATGAGCTAATATTTTTATAAGAATTGATTGCTACCCTCAAAAAGATTATGGTTCTTTTGTTTTCTTTTAGAATAATCTTATCTCACATATATTTTCTAAACATATTTTACTCTGAATATGTAAATATCACTTTACCTGATCAAGTTTGCTTCAATGCCTAGAGTTAGTTAAGAAATTATAAATAACTATCACAAATTCCATCTTAAGTAGTGTAGAGAAGATGCTGATCAGAATTTTATTTGATGTTTTTCCAAAAGATAAGGGAATAACAAAATTTAGTGATGAAAATAGGGCCTGGCTTATTTAGCTAAAACCTAAAATAGATTGAGCTTAATTTAGCAAGACAGTGAAAGTCATTTAGCAAACCTAAAGGAGCCAGGGTGAGGAGGAGAGTGACATGAACAAGTGATCCCAGAATGAGGCACACATGGAGGGAGCTGGTAGGGGTGCTGAGGGGGCTTCTCATGGGCATGGTGCCTTCCAGGTCCTGTCAGAGACCCTCACAATGTGTGCACATGGTCATCTGGGACTTTGAAAATTTATAATCTTGTGTTCATTTATTAAAGAGGGACCTCCAAATTTTCTAAAGCCCCATATCCTCCCCAATAATCCACTATAATAGAGATAGGGGAAGTCTTTGTTTAAAAGACTCTAAAACAACAAGGTGGTAGGGAATTTTAAGTACATTTGAGTAATTTTAAGTACATTTAAGTAATTACTTGATATGCTTTGTTTTCTCCATCCAGCAAACTTCTGTTTGACCTCTTTGCGATGCTTGATTCCAGGACGCTGTGTGCAAGCACCAACCCTCCCATCTGTAGCCTTCCCTCCTCCACTTTGAGATTCTCTTGTCGTGGTTTCACTGAATCGTGTGGTTTGCTTCATGACTTTGCCCATTTCTAGTTTAGAATTAATGTTTCTTGCTCATGCAACATTAGTTACTACTGGACGTCTGCCATCCAGCTTCCCAAATTATGTTGGTGTTTTCCCTTCTCCTGTTCTCTCTCTCTCTATGGTTTATGCTTTTGAAAATTTCCAACAAAAATATCCACTGGATTTTGGGGAAGCTCAGCCTTCTGATTTCAAAGACATATGGAAGAAGAAACTTGCCAAAACAGCCAGACAAACCCTGGAAAACTAACAAGGGACCAGATATTAACGCCTATTTTAGTGCAGGAATTATCAAGATAGTGATGTAGTGAGAGCAGCTCAACAAAACAGAAACAAATACCAGAAGGCAGGAAGGAAAAGAGCAAAAAACTTTAACACACAAAAATGTTCTCAACTATCATGAGGCAAACCCCACCAAAAACAAAGTTGAAAAGGAAGCACAAATTAGAGAAATGGATGTTTTCAACCCAGACCAGGCTAAAGGCTAATCCCAAAATGGATAGAGAGTTTCTATAAATCTATGGGAAAAGGCCAATACCTCATTTACAAAAAAGGCAGACATGCAAGGGGAAAGCTCACAGATGAAAGACAAATGGAATAAAAACAAATGAAACATGTGAAAATAATATTATGAATATATCACTAAATGATACACATGTAAAAGGGTAAGATCCTTGTTTTCCCCTTCCTGTTGGCAAAGCTGAAGTGTTGGATGTGCTGTTTTAGAGACTAAATCTCAGCACCGCCCTGTCTTCTTGCTGGAAAGATGTGATCATGCAGCCTCTTTGGAGGGCAACTGAGCTCTTCCAGACTCATAATACACATATCTTCTGATCCAGCTATCCACCCAAAGACACTATGTCTACTAATTTACTTGCACATGAATAAAGACATATTAAAATGGGTTCCCAAGCCCCGGGCCATGGCCCAGTACTGATCTGTGGCCTGTGAAGACCTGGACAGCATGAGGCCAGTAAGCATGACTGCCCTGCCTGAGCTCCACCTCCTGTGGGATCAGCAGAAGCATTAGATCCTCACAGGAACGTGAACCCTACTGTGACCTGCAAATGCAAGGGGTCTAGGTGGCACATTCTTTCTGGGAAATCTACTGCCTGATGATCTGAGGTGGAACAGTTTCACCCTGAAACCATCTCCCTTATCCCCTGAGCCTGGGGTCCCCCTGTCTGTGGAAAAATGGTCTTCCACAAAACCAGTCCCTGGTGCCAAAAAGGTTGGGGACAGCTGTATTAAAAGCCTGAATGTTCACTGCAGCATTATATTATGGTAATAATTTTTAAAAGAGTGCCAGTTAAATAATCTATAGCACATCCATAAAGTCATATACTCTAACTATTATAAAGAATAAGAAAGATTTTTACTTGCTACTACAGAAATAGCTTTCATATATTGCTTGTAAGGATCATGATTTAGAACAGTGTGCAGGGTAAATTCCTCTTTGTGTATTTTTATGCATATGTGTGAATGAAAAATTGAAAATTTCTGGAAAGAAATATAACAAATTATTATCTCTGGGAAACAGCATTGGAGTTTTCAGGCATAGAAAGGAGATTTTCATCTTGTTTATCCTTGATTTAAAAACCACCATGTAAAAACTTTGAATTTATGTCAAAATACAAGCAAGTTACATTTTTAAAAAATTGATTAACAGTCAAGCAAAAGTTTTAGAGGAAGAATAGTCAATAAATAAGTACAGCAAAACAAATACCGAACTGATATATATACATGTTAAGGAACACAGCACAAGAAGAACAGTTTCTCAATAAAGAATGATGAGAACTTAGAAAAAGCGGGAAAACATAAAGCCTTCCTGGATCTTCATTTCACATTATACCAAAATAGATTCTAAACAAATTCCAGATACAACTAAGCAAAACACTAAGCTATTAATTAAACCAAAATAGTCTGAAGAAAATATAAATGTGTGCATAATAAAACTCTTGGAGATGGATCCAATAAACTTCAAAGTAATTCAAAAGGAAATGCCAAAGGAAATCGATCTATTTGATAGAAATCTGCTGAATTTATGTTTGGATATTTCTGATAGAACCCACCAAGCTAATCACAAAGGCAATTTACAACGAGAGTTGCAGGGAACGTCCTCTCTTTGCTTCCCAGCATAGCTAGCTACCTGTTCTTCCGGAAACCACTATACCCAGGTGGTTGCAGGAGGGCTGTGCCAGCTCAGCTGCAGGGGTGGAGTAAAGGAGGGATGATTGGTTTACAGCAGTCAATGACGCCCATTTTCTGGTCACACTGATTGGTTTAGGGAATATCCAGTAATCAAAGGAGAACACTGAGGTTCTACCCTGTGAGATATTTGCTGAGGTCTTCTAAGTAAGAGAAGTTTCCTCCATTTTTCAAAGGAGATACTGAGAGAGAACTTCTCTCTTCTTTTGAACTATGTGATGTAAGAATTGAGGTCTAAGACGTTAAAGCCATTTTTCTGTGACATCAGGAAGGGCTGGAGGAAGAGTGATAGGAGCTCGTGCTCCTAACCCACAGGGCTAGAATGAAGCCACCACAGAGTGCGGCAGAGGGAAGAGTCAGAATGAAACACAACCCCAGATACACTGTTTAAGTTGGGACATAAAGGCTCCTCTACTGTCAGAGTTTTAGTTACAAAACACGGTAAATTAACTTTGTTGTTTAAAACAACTTAAGTGCATTTTCCATAACTTGCAACACAAAACATTTCAAATGATGCATATTTAAATAGATGTTTTCTCAAGGCAATGTTCTGGATTTCAAAGAGGCTTTTGTAGTCATCCACAGACAGCCCAAAAAATATGAAACTCCACAGTTATACAACAGGAAGAAATTCCTCACTTTATAAATAATTCATGATGGGATGCCACTGAATATAATCCACCCTAGTGCACTTAAAATGGAAACTGATTTATAAACAATTTATATTCTTCTAATGTGAAAGCAATAGCCTTCATCTCTTAGGATTTTACGGTTTGTAAAGCTGTTTTATATGCATTATCTCATTCAACCTAAGAAACCAAAAGAAGCTCCCATTGGCCAGGACCCCAGAAAAAGTTGACATCCCTCTTAATTCATCTGACATTGATACTGATTTACATTGCAGTCTTCCATAATTGTGCCAGTGCCATGCTCCCAGAATAACTGTACCCCACCATTCACATGGTGCCTTCTATCTTACAAAGCAAACCCGCAACATGTTTTGTTTGATGGTCACTGGTTCACTAGCCCCACTGCCAAGTGAGAAGCTCTTGGGCTCACTGGGAGACAGATTGAGCTTGAAACTGCCCACATTTACTAAGTATATAACATTTGGAAAAGATAATAAAGTACTCTGAGTCTCCGATTTATCATATGAAAGTGGGAATAATAAACACCCACATCACAGATTTTTAGGTACCAAGCAGGATAATTCTGTTTATATTTTTTATTCCTTCTCTGACTGATTTTATCTCTTTCAATTCTTCTATCATAAAAATATGCAAATGTTTCTACTTTTTAAATGTATAAATTTAATGATTTCATTCCCATGCTTAAAATCTTTCAATGATTCCTGGTTCCCAAAGCATGCAGTCTGAGTCCCATATCAGGACTTCCATGATTACCCGTGATCTGGCCTGGACACCTTCTCACTTGTCATTGGCCACCTCTTCCGACCAGACTCATGTGCCCCAGGGTGTGGATCCCACCTAAGACAACCTTAAGGAGCCCCTCAGCGTGATCAGACTTTAGTCCTGATAGTTTTCTTATAGCATTTACTTTAGAAAATTTGTAAATTATTTCTCCGTTCCTCTGTGATGTACATAAACTTTTTAAAGTGCCTCTTGCAAATTTTTACCATCCAGAACTGTCTTTTTCAAGGACCAGGGAAAAGGTGTTTTGGAAACATAAACATCAAGGAAGATGATGTCCCTCTATCCCAGTGCCTCCTCTAGGGTAGAAGCCCAACTTAGGGGGCACCTTGTTCTAAGCTGTAAAACTACCTCCTTTCACCAAAATATGAGAAAGTTTACTTTTCCTTTGGGTGAAGCTAATTAGCCAACCCAAACAGCCTGTATTCTCTCTCTCTCAGTTCTTAAAAATTGTTATGTTCTTCCTTTCAGTGGAGTTAAATTCACACTAAGCTTGGCCGCTTTTCTGTAAGACCATAGCCTTGAATAAAGTCTTCCTTGCCTATTTACCTTGTCTGATGCAATTCTTGTTTTGGCAATCCCCAAATGCAGCGTATGGTTATGCTTATCCCTGACTTAGCCCATTTGTTTTTTCAAGTTGGAACAACTTTCTCTCTCTTATCCACAACAATTTATGCATTCTTACGTCAAAGGATTAATGTGTTGCTAAATGTGTTCTTTGCTTGGACTAGGGACTTCTTGAAGGCAGGAACCATTTTGTTCCAATTTTGTTTCTGGGGTTAACCCAATGTTAGGTGCTTAGTGCTCAGTGTACATTTCACAAATGCTTGATGTCTGTCAACCAGAACGAGCAACGCTGCATTTAGCTCCCCATTCAACTGATCCTGAACAAATAAATTAGAGAAATAAAGAAATAAATAAGCTGGAGGTCAGAAGGAAAATCCCATAAGCAAACCAGGGGCAAAATGTTAGCATTTCTGCTCAGCAAAGATGACAAGAAAATGTGAACATGATGCTTTCTTCCACGAAATAAACTCCCCAGTGCAAGAGAAGTGGTAGCAAAAAAATAAAGAGGTTATCTCTAAATCTCCAAAACTATAGTTCTCCCCCAAAAAAACGTCTCTTTGATATTTCCAGGTAGGTTCAAGATACAACTCATTTCTTAAGTACAGTTTAAATAGTAATAAGACAGATGCTGGGGCTGGGCACAGAGTCTCACATCTGTAATCCCAGAATTTGGGAGGCCGAGGTGGGAGGATCACTTGAGACCAGGAGTTGAGACTAGCCAGGACAACATGGTAAACCCCTGTCTCTACAAAAAATATAAAAATTAACTAAGCGTGGTGGCACACACCTGTGGTCCCAGCCACTCGGGAGGTTGAGGTGGAAGGATCATTTGAGCCAGAGAGATCAAGGCTGTAGTGAGCCATGATGGGCACCCTTGTACTCCAGCCTGAGCAACAGAGCAAGATGATGCTGCCTCAAAAAAAAAAGAAAAAAAGAAAAGGCAGATGTTGAAGCATCACACTTATAAAAACAATAAGATGAAGAAAAATGAAGAACAAGAGAAAAGAAAGAATAACACACATATCTGGCACTTAAATTTTCTAGGAGCTGTTCTAGGCAATCCCAATGCAGTTCTGAAGTGGATGCTTTTTATACTGAGGGAGCAGGCAAAGTAACTTGCCCCAGTTCGGTCAGGTAGTAAGCAGCACAGCCAGGAGTCAAAACTAGATGGTCTGACTAAAAGCCTGTGACGTAGCACATTGCATAATAATGAAACAACACATTTACTTGCGAATGAATCCAAAAATTGTAATGCAAATGATATTGCTAGTGTTAAAGACCAGTTGACCAGTTGAATATATATTTATGTATTGTAATGAGCTTTATAGAAAATAAGCACTGATTTTGACTACACACAACTGAAGATTTTAGGTAGAGGATTGTGTAAAACTTTTTCCCAAATATTTTGGGAACATAGATACTCAAAGAAAAACAAAAGCTGAGGACATGTAAAACAATCCAAAATTGTCAGCACTTTATTTTCAAGGGCCCTAAAAAATCTCTCAGAGCAAAATAAAGTAAATATGGATATTCATTATTTTTCTGCACAAACTGCTTGTAACTTGTAGCAAAATATTTTCAGATCAAGCAAACAAGAATTTTTTTCCTGCAGTTGAATATAAGTAACTACAATGTTATATTAACAGCAAAGAAAAATCATATTTTCACAAGAAAAGGGCAGTCTGCTTGTACAGCCTCTATCCTATTTGGAGAATGATAAAATTCTCAGAGGAAATAATTGCATTGCTGCAAGGTACTCCAGCAACTAAAATTGTGTGTCACCTTGATACTAAATTACTAAGAGGTCCCACTGGTCACTGTTTGTTAACTTACATTCAGCCAGCAAAGGAATTGGCAGTCAAAAAGTGTTTTCAGAGGAGAATCAAAGATATTCCTCTGAAATTAAATTAGAATTCTATTTAAGAAAAAAAAAACCTTCAGAGGAAAATTCTTAAATTAACTTTAATTTGATTTATTTCATTTTATTTTATTTTTTACTTTTTTTCTCCAAAAGAAGATAGGAAAGCAGCATAGATGGAAAATAAATTAATTTTGTCCTGTATTGGAGACTTCACATGGATATTAATTATGACCTTTAGAATGCACATGAGCTATATGTATTCTGGAATGAGAGTGGCTAAGAAGTTAAAAGCCAAAAGCAATAGTGGGAAAAGATAAGCTGAACCACATCCAAGCACTTAAAAATGCTGGCTTGAGGCATGTACCAATAAGTCTAAGATCACATAACCAACCTCTTTCTAGGACCTGTAATTACTCTTTCTGCACAGAGAGAAGTCTGCTGACTTTTCAGTAAAGTATCCCCCAGACAATACACTTCCGGATAAATATATTCAACTTCTATGACTAGGTGTTAAAACGTGTTTTACAGTGTTTTTTTTCCCCATTTATTTATTTTATTGCATTTTAGGTTTTGGGGTATATGTGAAGAACATGCAGAATTGTTGCATAGGAACACACATGGCAGTGTGATTTGCTGCCTTCTTCCCCATCACCTACATCAGGCATTTCTCCCCCTGCTATCTCTCCCCACCCTCCCACCCCCCACCCTCCCTCCCCTATTTCCCCCCAACTGACCCCAGTGTGTATTGCTCCCCTCCCTGTGTATTCCAATTTATTGTACTGTGCATTTGCTAAATTGAGTGTTTAAGGTTTTGTCTTTATATTAACTGGCTTTTCTCTGGAATTTTACACTATCTAATGCTCTCCTTAAAATCTCTGTATTCCAATTTCAAATATATGTATATTCAAATCCCTATGTAGCAAATCTGAATGAATGGTCCTCATTCGTGTGAGACATAATTTTCTTCTCTTGATCTTATTTTTCTTTCCAGGTTGAGTTGGCAGTTCACCATCCATTCAGAAATCAAAGTCTAGAGTCATTGTCTACCATTCAGATATCCAGGGTTGGGTCATTGTCCATCCTCCATCCTCCATCTATTCAGCCATCCAGGATTGGAATCACTGTTCATC
Organism: Cebus imitator; assembly: GCF_001604975.1. NCBI lineage: Eukaryota > Metazoa > Chordata > Mammalia > Primates > Cebidae > Cebus > Cebus imitator. The sequence continues at coordinate 6,558,702 of NW_016107329.1, forward strand.
CTCCATCCTCCATCTATTCAGCCATCCAGGATTGGAATCACTGTCCACCCTCCAGCCCCCATCTATTCAGCCATCCAGGACTGGAATCACTGTTCATCCTCTAACCTCCATCTATTCAGCCATCCAGGACTGGAATCACTGTTCATCCTCTATCTTCCATCTATTCGGCCATCCAGGATTGGAATCACTGTCCACCCTCCAGTACCCATCTATTCAGCCATCCAGGATTGGAATCACTGTTCATCCTCTATCCTCCATCTATTCAGCCATCCAGAATTGGAAACACTGTCTACCCTCCAGCCCCCATCTATTCGGCCATCTAGAATTGGAATCACTGTTCATCCTCCATCCTCCATCTATTCAGCCATCCAGGACTGGAGTTACTGTCCACCCTCCATTCTCCATTTTTTCAGCCATCCAGGATTGGAGTCATTGTCCACCATCCATTCTCCATCTATTCAGTCATCCAGGACTGAGGTCACTGTCCATCCTCCACCTATTTAGCTATCCAGGACTGGGGTCACTGTCCACTCTCCATCCTCCATCCTCCATCTATTGGCATCATTATCCATCCTCCACCTCTTTATATCTAAGTTTTCTCCAAGTTTTGCAGATTTTGCTTTGCATCTCTCACAACTGTTCTTTCTAGTTCCATTGTCAAACATGGCCTTGGTTTAGGCTCCCTTCATATAATTTTTCAGTGGTCTCTCTCATACTAATTTTTTATCACCCATTCATCTACAATACTACTACCTGAATAAATCTAAAATATTCCGATGATACCACTATTCCATGTAAAAGTCTTCAATAGTTCCTCCATAACTTAAGTGATAAAATTCGGGTTCTTTAGTAAGAATTTTCAAGAGCTAGTTTTGCCCAATATTTCATCTTCATGTTCTTTCCTCTCCATCTGCATTTTACGCAATAGTAATTATGAGCTACCTACCATTTGGCAAACGTGACATGCTTCCTCTTCCACCCTCTGGTGCTTGGGCACCTACGTGCAGGTCCTTCTGATTTGAAAGATAAACATGCATTCCCATAGTTTTCCCATTAGGGTTTTCTGACAAATCTGTGTTTATCCAACCTATATGCCACTTCCTCTGTGAAGGTTTCCTTATCCATCCACTCTACTACTCCCAAATTAGTCACTTCAGCTTCTCAGCAACTCCAGTAAGTCACATGCTCTTTCATGATTACTCTGACTACTCTACATAAGCATTACATATTTAAATGTGTGAGGTCAGAGTTCATGATTTACTAATTCTACTCATCTTGGCTTACTTAGAGAATTGCATGGTGTTTGCTGTAAAATGAGCACTTACTTAATAAATGTTTCTTAAATTAAACTGAATATGGAGATTGGATTTTCTTAAAAAATTCACATTTTCCATGTCAATTCACTTTTACTTTAATGTGTTTTTTAAGGCATCATGAAATGTTCATTGAAAATCCATAATCAGTGTTTTAAAATTCCAGTTCAAAATTCAGTAGCAAGGACATGCAACAGACCCACTCTAGTGCCTCAAGCATTAGCTGGATTGAAAAGGTATATGTACATATACAATAACTACATTAGAATAATGGAACTTCGTGAAATAAAAATTAAGAACTTCCTGAAAAAGGAATCAAAAGTATATCAGATTGTCTTGTAGAGTGAATCAACAACCAAAAAGTGCCCAAGAGACTATTCTTGGAAAGGTGGGTTGGCACTCAGAGATGAGGGAAGTAAGAAGGTAAATGTTTCCAGTGTTAACTGATGATATGGTTAATGGGCAAATTACAGTTCAGGTAGCCAGGTGGATTCAGACTTTCATCCAAGCAGCCCCCTTTTCAGACACAAACATTTCCCTGGGGCCAGGAAACAATTGTGAGGAGTCAGCTTCCAGGTAAAAGTGGTGGACATGAGAGCTTAGGTATGGGAAATCAATGCTTATTCTCCAGTGTTGCCAAGAAGAATTAGCACTTGGACTATAAGTTTTCCTACTTTCTGCAGAAAGGGCACTTCTCACCAACAGTCTTGCCAGGAGAGTGCAATGAACAAAGGAAAGGTGGAAATATTTATCTTTTAAGCAGCTGTGTCCTTATTGCTGTGTCCCACATCTACCGGCTGGAGCCAGACTTCACAGTCTAAACTAAACTTGATTGGTTAATACTGTAAAACTTTCTTAAATAGGTAAGGGGCAGGAAAGAACAAAGAAAAGAGGAAGTTACTTAGAAAAGACTTGACTTGTCTAAATAAGGGAAGGTATGCAATACAAGTTAAGACATGACTAGGACTGCCTGGGCATGACTGCTAAGAAACAAAAGGAGTCAGTCTTCTTAATGTTAGTGAGCAGGGAGATAGAATTTGAGGAAGAACTTTGCTATTTCCTTCATTAGATAAGAGAGATTAATGCCCTGGATTTCTACTAATGTCCAGACAGAACAGGAAATATTCATGTAGCAAATGACGTACCTTGTTCATTAGGCAATCCTAAATTTGTTTCATTCTAAGTAAATATAGGAGAGAGTAGAATATTCTGCACAGTAGTCCGCTCTTTAAGTAGGCTGTGCAATTAGACAGAAGTTTGTTTAACCAGAAACCTCAACCACAATTGTCAGAACAGAACAAAGACCACAAAGCACTTAAGGAAACTCCACATTATGAAAGACATGAAACATTAAAAAAAAAAAATTACTGGCAGAGTGAGAATTTAGTGAAGGATATTTCATGCCCACAAAGAGATGCAAGACCATATTGTGTACATAAAATATAAGCCATAATACAGCCTAAAATTTTTTTAGAAGATTGTTAAAATGCATACTTCAGTAGGTGGTCTGAAATGTTTATATCCAAAAGATAATTTAGTGAGTTGAGAAAATGAGCTCAGGAACACTTCAGAAAGCAGCAATATGACAAGGAGACGCAAAGCATAAAAGTAACATTGCAGAGTGAGACATGGATGATAGAGTTTAGGTCCCAGCAATCTTTTGGCATATTGGGTGTCAATCTTAACTATATTTTGGGATTATTTCCAGATTTTAAAAATAAGTGATGCTTAAAAAACAGATACTTAACAGAAGAAGATATCCAAATGGCCAATAAATGCAAAAAAAAAATGCTCAACATCATTACTCAGCAAATATGAATTAAACCACAAAGAGATACTATTATACATCCATTAGAAGGTTTAAAATTTAAAAAACTGGAAATATCAAGTGGTGGTGAGGATATGAAGAAACTAGAACCCTCATAAGTTACTGGGGGAGAGTGAGATGAGTAAATTGCTTTGGAAAACTTTGGCAGTCATCTAAAGAGTTAAGTCACAATACACACCAGCAGTTTTACTCCAATAAATGTACCCAAGATAAATTAGTACATGTATCCACAAAAAGACATGCACAAGAATGTTTGTGGTTGTTTTATTCATATAATCTCCAACTTAAAACAATTCAAATGCCAATGTAAATAAACGGTGGCACATTTAATCAATGGGACACTACACAGGAACAACACGACCAGGACAACACAGCAGAAAAAGCACTGGTGTGTGAAAAAACATTAATAAATCTCATTGATATTATGGTGAGTAAATAAAGCCAGACACCGAAGAGTACATTTGTAAGAAGTCCAAGAAAATAAATGAATGTTGATAAAATTCAGTGTATTCATTTACATAGTTAGGATAAGGATAGACTGAGAAAGGGCCAGATAAAATTGTGGGATTAGTGGAAATGTTTTCTATTATGACACAGGTGATGGTTATATGGTTGTGTATATACACAAGTCTAGGTGTGTATGTTTAAAAATCACTGAACACCACGCCAAATATTAGCGTTATTTATCCACTTTGCTCTATGTATTGTATACATTAATTTAAAACAGTAAAAAACCTGATAGCAGATCCCTCCCCTAGATATTCTGATTAAACTGTTTTAGGCTGTGGCTTGTACATCAGTGTTTTTAACACCTCGTGGGACTCTGAAAGTGTGCCACTTGCAAATTAGCTCTGAATTAATAATTTTAAAATACACTTCAAAAGGGAGAAAAATAAATCCAGAAGAGAGTAATGTAATGCAAAAAGCAAAGTTAAAAACAGAAACTTTCAAAAATAAATTCCCAGAAAATGGATTGGCAAGTTGTTGCTACAAGATCGAAATCAATGAAAATAGACTGAAAAAGAATACATAGATGCGTACGTTCAAAAGATAATTACCAAAAACCTTGTCACAGGTACTTAGACTCTTCTTTGGCTATGCCTATTGCTCAGACTTCCCTTGATTTTAATGATCTTGACACTGTTGAGGATTACTGGCTAGGTGCTTAGTAGGACAATCTTCTACTGAAATTTCTGATGTTTATCTCATTATAAGGGTGGAGTTATGGCCTTTGGGAGGAAGATTTCAGGAATGCCGTTCTCATCATGTCATCTCAAGGGTCCATCCTGTCAATATGACTTATCCCAGTTGATGCTCACCTTGACCACCTGGCTAAGGTGCTCCTTGTCAAACTTGTTCACTATAATGTTTATCTTTTCCTCTTTCCATACTGTATCACTAGAAGGCAGTCACTATGGGCATCTAACACTTAAGCAGTGAAGAGTTATGTTCCACTTCTTGAAGACAGAATATCTATATGAACTATTTGGAATTCTGTACCAGAAAATTACTCTTTTTCAGCTTTTATCATCTATCTATCTATCTATCTATCTACCTACCTACCTACCTACCTATTTCCTGCCCCAGTCCTAGAATCAGCGATTTCTCCAAGGGGCCCCGCTTTATTTGACTAAAGAAATTTTTTAGAAGCCAACATCTAAGACTAGCTAGGTTCATTGCTATGGGAGGGAGGTGACATTTCTTTTAGGCTCTCAGTTGACAGTGCAAAGAAATATATGTGTATACACTAATTATGCATAAATGTATATCTATAAATACTTCTAAATGTAAACACCTGTATTTATATTAAACCAAACCGAGTTCTTTCTGATATCTCTGACTCTTGCAACATGGATCATTTTAGCCTCCTCTCTCGGATTATCTGAAAATTCCCACTCTGCTCTTGAAAGATTCCCATCATCCACTATCTGTATACATAAGTGTTCCCGTATACATGTGCAGCAATATCAGAATTGTTCACCTGTACCTCCGTGGGAAACAATTTTATCAACTAGAATACTAAAGTTATGTACAGTTCCCTTTACCTTTAGAATTATAGCTTCTACTCATGCCCCTCTTTCTTTTACCTTACCCCATTAATGATGCTGGCTATATATCCATTTATTTGTAATAGAGCTACATTTTCTTGTTGCAATCTATAATCTTTCATAGGATCCCTTACTTCCTAAATGAGTTTCTAAATTTACATGAATTTACATACAATCTATAATCTTTCCTAGGATCCCCTTACTTCCTAAATAAAATTTTAAATTCTTTTGCCATAAACTTCTATGGGTTCTGACAATACATACTTTTATGTATCTACCATTATAGTATCATTATCCAAAATCATTTTGTCACCCTAAAAGTTTTTTGGGTTCCACCTATTCAACCTCCTTGCCTCCTGCTGAAGCCATGAAAGCCACTAATCTTCCTACTATTACCATTGTTTTCCCTTTTAGAGTGTCATATAATCTAAATTATGCAGTATGTAGCTTTTCCAGACTTTTTTTTTTTTTTTGCCCTTAGCAATAGGCACTTGCGTTTGCTCTATGTCTTTCTGTGGACTTATAGCTCATTTTCTTTTATCACGAAATAGTATTTTACTGCATGGATGTAGCACAGTTTGTTTATCCATTCCTGCATTGAGTAAGAACATCTTGATTGTTTCCAGTTCTGGCAATTATGAATAAAGCTATTATAAACTTTTGTACAGTGTTTTAAGTGGACATAAGTTTTCAACTCAGGTAAATACCCAGGAGTACAATTGCTAGATTGGATAGTAAGACCATGCTTAGCTACAAGAAATTGTCAAATTATCTTCCAAAGTGGCTGTACCATCTTGCACCTACCAGCAATGAATGCAAGTTTCTCTTGCTCCACCTTCTTTCCAGCATTTGCTATTACATTTATTCCAGTTACCATATTTTTCAGTAGAAGATTTTCTTTGAAATATTTTTTAATACACTCAAATTCTTCAGTGAAATTCTCCTTGCTGTCACCAATTTTCTTTAACCTCATAGTCACAGTTATTTTAAGGACTGAGTGTGACAAGTGTAATGTCTGGATCACCTGTAGTTTGACTTCTGTTGTTTGTTTGTTTCTCTGTTTCTTGATATATCTGGAAATTAATGATTAAATGTTGGATTGTGAGTATAAATAATTGTAAAATATCTGGTGAACACTTTGTTTTTGAAAAGCAGTTAGAATAGAGAATTGAGTTCTGCAACATGGATCTATATCTCCTTCTGGGTATGATTTTCTTTTCTCTCTAGTCTATGGGTACAAGAGTATGCCTCCAATATCTGAAACTGATTTTGAACAAGAAAAGTCATAGTTGATTTCTAGTTTACACATTTCTGATAAGGTAGTCATTCCAGTATTCAGGCATTCCGATGTCTAGGATGTTGAGTAGAGCATCTAAGTGTATTTCTCCAGCCTTGTGAAGCTTAAAAAGCCGTGCTCCCCACTCACCTTTAAGTTGAGTTTTCTTTCTCTCAGTCTCCAGATAGCGAAGAAGCCCTCAAGCAGAAAACTGACTCAGATTTTCAAATTCAACTTTTCTAAAATTTCTTTCTCTTTTGGAATTGGCCTCTCAAATTGCTGTGATAGCCTGAATGTCAATCTTAGTCTCCTGGTGCTGTGAGATAGTAAAAATCTCTGCTTAGTCACTTGCTTCCAGATCAGATTTTGCCTTGGTTTCTCAGCCTCTTGTCCAGCTTTATTTAAAAATCAGTAAAGTGTCTCAAGGGATTTTGAATGCGTATAGATGCCAGCTCAGCTCAATAATTTTCCTTTCAGCAATCTTTTCCCTCCAAGATTTGGCTACCGTGCGTGCTTTCCGACACCTCTGGATAGGGCTGTAGCTTAGAGAATGTTGTTTTACATATAGCTTGGAGAATGTGACAATAAAAAGTTGTTTGTTTTCTGTATAGAATTTCCTATGCTCTCAATTTTTTGATTGCATCTTTTCATTGCCATTTAACTTGTTCCTCCAATCCTCATGTAACCAGGAAACAAAGACATATTCTAGATGATCATTCTGTGACTCACATATAATTGACTCTCCTTAGGTGATATCACTGAATGCTTCTGATGTCTTTTTTTCTTAGTATATTTTACTTTTAGTCATAATTGTGTTGTTATTCAGAGTTTTAAAGGAAATATAAATTCATATTAAAATATTCAATTACTGTTAGAGAAACAGTGCTTGCTTTCAAAGAACTATCATAAAGAGAAAGAAACGCCATTTAACAAGATGACGTAGAAGTGCCCACAGGAACTCTAACCCTGACAATAAATTTAAAACAGTGGCTCTTGAAGGGGTGGTACTACTCTTGGTGTCATCAGCTGAAGAATGACAAGGTTCATATATTAGGAAAGGAGATATTTATTTCCCATAAAAGTTTGCAGCCAGGGCCAGGTATGATGGCTCATGTCAATAATCTCAGTGTTTTTGGGGAGGCTGAGGAAGGAGGATCCCTTCAGCTCAGCAGTGAGCTTTTATTGTGCAACTGCACTCCAGCCTGGGCAGCAGAGTGAGACCATATCTTGATATGAATAACAAAGGTTGCAGCCTGAAGGGTGGCCATTTTGACAGACTGGGAAGCATAGCCTCTGGTCAGAAGCCAAAAGCTGGTATTTTGAGGGAGGGGCAAAGGAAACAGGAATTTATGCTAAGCAGGGTGTCTGAATATACATATTTAATAAGCTATAGGAGGAGGCATAAATGTTTATAAAAAGAGAAACATACATAGGTGCAACTGAGCTTCATGCCCCTATGACATGTACAAAAAATAGCAGCCTTCGCATGATCTGAGCATGAAGTTTTTGACCCTCTGACATCAAAAGGTGAAGCAGAGGACACAAAAACTCTCACTGTGCATCCTCCATAGACTGGTCAGAAACACTTTGTGGTCTATGATCTCTTATCAGGAAGGACTGCTGGTCAGGTGTGGTGCAAAACTAAAAAAAGAGGGGTGCCATCAGGTGGTTGGTTTAAATCAGTGGTGGAATCTTTTGAAAGGGCTGGTTGCTGTTTAGACCTTTGGGAAGGAAGCCTAATGGCAATTAACAGGGGATTGGACATTAATAGAGTGGGGATTTGTGTCCCTACCCAAATCTCATGTTGAATTAGAAGAGAGGCCTGGTGGGAAGCAACTGGATCATGGGGGAGGATTCTCCCCTTGCTGTTCTCATGATAGTGAGTTCTCACAAGATCTGATGGTTTAAAAGTGTGTGGCACTTCCCACTTCACTCTCCCCCTCCCCTGACACCATGTGAGCAGGGTACTTGCTTCCCTTTCACCTTTCACCAGGATGGTCAGTTTCTTGAGGCCTCCCAGTCATGCTTCCTCTTAAGCCTGCAGATCTGTGAGTCAATTACACCTCTTTTCTTCATAAATTACTCAGTGTCAGGTAGTTCTTTATGGTAGTGTGAGAATGTACTAATACAGGTATAATGCATGTTCAATGTTCTATCAGGTCATGGCAGAAAGTTAACTTTCTCTGGGGTCCCCTTGGTCATGAAGAGATACATTAAGTCAGTTGGGGGGCTTACGATTTCATTTTTATTTCTCAGTGGTGTTTTGCAAATTTTTGGAATTTTTTTGTCAAAATAAATGGAGGTGCTACTGACATTTTGGGGACAGGCATTAAGAGTCCTCTAAGTTCTGTAACACACACGGAAGGCTGCTAATGAAACTGCCTTTGCAAAATTATGATGGTAAGATAAATTTGATGTAGTTGATTCCATATTGCTTCTAATCTCCAAAGCTGTCCTTGGTCATTCTCAGGTGTAGGCCAAGCTAACTTTGAGATAAATTTAGTTTATAGTTTAACCTTAAAGCAAGAATAATAATAAAGACGGCACAAGGTTAGGATTATTAGAGGGGCCTGAATTCTGCTACTATGTAGCAGAATGTATGTAGGCATAGTTAAATGATAATCAGGCATTGTTCCAGAGGTGGCAAGATTTGTAACATTCCCATTTATGTCTGCAGATAACATCACTATTATACAACCTAAGGTTAGCCTTTCCAGGTGTCTTTTCAGATGCTGGCCTTCCTAACAACCAGCTAAGCCTACCTGGATGCAGGGCTTATGACTCAATCTATCTTGGGACTCTACTCAGAGGTAGACACAGGGTACAAGGACCATTTTCCACACCCCCATGATTGCATCCTCAACCAATCAGCAGCACTCATTCCCTAGTCCCCTGCCCACCAAACTATCCTTGGAAAAACTTAAACTCCGAGCCTTCTGGGAGATTAATATGAGTAATAAATCTGTCTTTTGCAAATCCTGGCTGGAGCTGCATAAATTAAGCTATTTTTACCACAATGCCATGGTCTCAGTGAATTGGTTTTGCCTGTGCAGTGTGCAGGATGAACCTGCAGACATTTACAACAACAATAATGCATTTTAGTATCTCTTCAAGAGTAGCTGCTCTGAGCACATGCATGTTGGAATAGATGGTACCTTATTACATATCTCTTTCCCACTTTTCCTCCAAGATACAGTTAAGGCACTCATGCTGATTTTTAAAAGTTATATATGTAGGCAGTTTATATTTTCTTTACATTTCATTCCGAAGATGACAGAAAGCATATACAAAAATATTTGTTATTTACAGGGGGCATTGAGTCTGCCAAGGTTAAGAGCCAAGAGTTCTGAGTGAAAGGATTTGGGTCTTATCGCTACTATTTACTGTTCTTACCTTCCTCCTGAAGCTCACTTAATCGGTAGGTTCTCCTGGGCTCACTGATCTTCCTATCTGTGCTACATATGGAAAGATCTCCCATGCTTGACTCTGCTTTAATTGTTCTTCTGGTCTATGGGTAAGACAGGGGACTACCTCTTCGTTTTGAGAGTGGCCTGCAGAGCATATATCTGAGCTTATTCTTTATTTTGTAAACTGTGACTTTTATCACCTTGTTATTCTTTTCATATATTGTGTAGCTGTTTACTCCCTCTCTAAAGTTAGGAAAAGAATCTCTGCTTGGTTTCCACTTATCCAGCCTCCCTGTTGGCCCACAGCTGCTAAACAACAAGGTGAGTGGTGCTTATGTCCAGCCAGGATAAACCACATTTGAGCTGGACGTTGCACCACTTTGTAGCACTCCATCCTCTATAGTAGTCATTGAATTCCTGCTGGGAGGAAAGTACTATGTGAGGTATTAGTAGATAAGGCTGGGAGGGGCAGAAAATTAACTCATACGTGGCCTCACCTTTCAAAGGAAAACAATGTTACACCAGAGAGTTAACAATGCCAAGAGAAGGCTCTTTGTTGCATTGGTTTTAAAACCTATGCTGTTATTTATTCTAGACCCTCTGACACTCTCCTGCCTCTGTGTCCCTTCCCTTACAGATTACCTTTCCTTTGGTCATATTGTCATTAGTCCAGTAGCCAGTATTGAAAGGGGACAGGGAGAGGTGAGCTGACTCCAGGTTTAGAAAATAAGATAAATACACAGAAGGAACCTAAGTGAGAACTCTATTCAGAGAATAGCAAGTAATTCAGGGTGAGAGTAAAGTTGCAGGGAGAGAGGACACTGGGAGATAAGTCAGTAAATACATTTTAAAAATTAAAGAAAAGGCAATCTTTAAATGTCCGTACTCCTCCTAATGTTCACACAAAGAAAAAAAGTATGAGCACGAATGTTTCATCAACTCTATCATAGTCCCCAGTGGTGGGGTTCTGTCAGCCAGTCACAGCACAGATCCAGTTAAGAGGAGGCAATCAGCTTGGAGTTAGATAGAGCCAGTGGAACTCAGGGACACAATAAAGATCGATTCCCCCAATAAAACTCTAGACCCAGCATCTCCTGGGCCGCCCTGGCTGCTCCTTCGAGATTTCATACGCACACACTAATTTCTTCTGTGGCTCCAGCCCTTACTTGCCCCCTGTCTTTACTGCATGCCACACTGCTCTGGGAATCCTTGAAATTCCATTTTCTCTGCTACTGGAATGATGCGTAGTTTGATTCATTAATGTCTTTATTAATGCATGGCCCCTAAAGGACTTAGTAATTTATCCATAGTTTTGAAAATTAAGTTTAATATCAAGGTCTCCTTTCTGAAAACTAGTATTTTTCCTAATACTTTTAATTTTAATCCCTTATTACATTTCCAACAATTAAGCAACATGGTTCAGTGGTTAAAAGACTGGCCACTAGAATCAGACTGTCTGGTTTAAACTCCCACCTCTTTCACTTAGTGGCTGTGAAAACCAGGGCAAAGTCCCTGCCTCAATTTTCTTGTCTGTAAAATGGGCACAGTCAGAATATCAACAGAAAGGTTGCTGTGAGCAATGATATGTAATAGGTACTTAGAATGGAAGCATAGAATTAATCCTCAGTAAAAGTCCTATCATTATTACTTAGTGCCATGTATTATCTCCATTCTGAAAAGTTATTTCATCCTTAACATAGATATACATTTCCTTTCACATTAAAGAGAGGAAAAACGCAGTCACAAGAAAAAGAGAGAGAGCAGCCTTGGCACAGATTATTTAAGAGGCGATTCTGTGCTTTGGTGATATACTTTGCTGCCACCTGCTGGAAATATCGGGAATTGTTCCCATTGCAGGATATGATTAATATTGCTGTGTTGTTTAATGTAATTTTATATTCATGCAAAATAAAGCTAAATATATAATTCAAATCATTCAAAGAATATCCATCTGAGCAATTTATCTCACTAATTGGCACTATTAATAACTACATGTGGTCTTAAAACCCTTGGAAAAGCTACAGAGTTGGTTACAAGACACCAAGGTGATGAGGAGCGCCATGGCTTTTAGGATAATGACCATACAGAATCTCTTAGTTACAAATCCACACTTCAGGACGCACCATCATGAAACCAGAATGTGAGATAAACGCAACATTTAAAGCACTGGGTGTTTTTTAGTTAAAAGGAATTTAAATTATGGCTATCATAAACCATTTATTTAGAAAGACTTTAGTATACAATTGTAAAAAGTAAAGAGTAACTGACACTGAGATTTTAAAAATTAATAATATCCTTTCAGAATACTAAGGAAAAGTGTAAAATATATTTTTAAAATGTTTCCATTAGTTCCCCCTAGTTATCGGATTTTTGTTTCAGAGTGTGGGGTTCTATAATGGGAGCCATGTTTTTGTTATATAATATTTCTAAGCTTGGATCCAAAGTCAGAGATAAATGCATATGACAGCCCAGAAGTTAATATGGTGAATTTTATAAACAATGCATAGAATATACAACTCTGAGTGATTTAAGAGTACTTAACATCGAACAGAATCTTAAAACATATGAGATCTCTCATAAGATGAGTACTTAAAGACAATGAAGTACCCATCCCCTGAAGAGGAAAAATCACAAGTGGTGGGGTTAGGACACATTTCTAAGAGTCATTTATGACAGTGATTAGCTCACATCTCTTAATAATCACTAGATTGTTAAATGCTGGATTATTAAATCTCTGTCTGGAAGTAGCACTAGGCCAAGTACACCAGATGGGAAAATATGGAGTTCCCTCTAGTTGTAGTGTTAAACTGTTGTGTGTCTGCGCACACTTCAGCCCCATTGAGGGACTGTGCTGCATCAAGGCTCATGTGCCAAGTGTCAAGGACCACACTGAGAGTCAGATGAAAGCTACAAAGCTCTTTCTGGAAGAATCCTGATATCCATCACACACACACACACATACACACACACACAGTTTCACACACACACTGAAACACACTTACACACACATACACACAGACCACTCACACATACACACAGACACATACACCATATACACACACATTCCCATACACACAGGCACACTCACACACACACACTCACACACACTCACATACATTCTCACACTCACACACACACACATGCACACACACACAAAACCATCATTACCAGAGCCCTGAGTCTCTTTCTTGGGCCCCTTAAAGGTAAATAATCCATGAACCATATCATGCCTACAGAACTTTCAAATATTAAAGTTCAAGCAGGAAATTCAGTCTTCAGGAAAAAAAAAATCATGAAGAAATTTGAGAATAAATTAATTATATATTATTTCAAAAATGTTAAGAAAATGAACCCAGTTCATAGTTACTACATGCTCATTAGTGCACTTAAGAGTCTCAAGATATGACTTCTGGTTAACTATTTGAATTTATTCTGCTTTGAGCTAGGGAATTAATTCTTTAAAAGCAGTGGATCTACAACTTAATATATCTAAAGCAAAATTTTGATTGCCATGACTTATCAAAACTAGATTTCTGAATTTGAACATTGAATGGAATACTCAATAATATTAGGAAATAATTGTTCATTTCTTAGAGATGGCAGTATTGTGACTGTTTTAAAAATATTATCTACAATATAAAATAATGATAAAAATAAATCATGCAAAGTCTGAGATTTGCTTAAATAGCCCTGTGGTGGTGGTGGTGGGAGGTGGAGGAAGGAGAATCACCTTAAAGTCCAAATGAAACAAGGATATCAGAGACTTGATGGTTACTATTTCTGGGTGATGGCTTTGTGGAAATATTTTGTACTATTCTTTCTTATTTTGCTTATGTTTGAATTTTTTTCTAATATATATTTTTAAAAACATAGCCCCCTCCCCTTCTGAATAAAGGCATCATTAGCTCAGCTGCTGTGAATCCAAATCTTGGCATCACTGTTGCTTGATCTTTTATCTCACAGGTGCACAGGCTCTGAGTTGGAAGCGTGCCTGGTATGTCTGAGGAACAGCAAAAAGGCTGGAGTGCTGGAGCCATTGGAAGTGGGATCCCCCTGTTGGGGGATCTTACCCAGTTAGGAGGCACGGGATCAGGGACCCACTTAATGAAGCACTCTGGCTGCCCCTTGGTGGAGGAGTGCGCTGCTCTGGGGGGATCCTACTTGTCTGGACTGCCCAGATTCCTTAGAGCCAGCAGAGGTAAAGACTAACTCTGCGGATCCAAGGAGGCCACAGCTGCCCCTCCCCTCAGGGGCTCAGTCCCAGGGAGACCAGAGTTCTGTCGCCAAGTCCCTGACTTGGGTTGCTAAAATTCCTGCAAGGAGGCCCCGACCAGTAAGGAGGGATAGGTCAGGATCTGGCCTAAAGAGGCAGCCTGGCCACCATCTGCCACAGCTGCAGTGCTGCGCTGTGGGGAATTCCTCATGGGTCCAAACTGACCATTCTCCCTCACTCCAGCAGGGGAAAAATGGCAGACTGGGGCTGCAGTGATGGCTGCCACCCCTCCCCCCAGGAACTCGGTAGTCGTAGGCAGTCTCCAGCCAAGCGGCCATGGAGAATCTGCACAGCTGTGTGCTTTGGACCCAAGGCCCTGGTGGCATAGGCTTATGAGGGGGATCTGATCCACGAATTGCACAGATCCATAAAGTATGGGTTCTCAGGTAGGACAGCACAATCACTAACTGCCTCTCTTGGCAGGGGTGGGAGTTCCCCTTGCCCTGGGTGGCTCCCAGGTGGGCTGTCACACCACTCTGCTTTTCCTTGTTCTCTGTGGGTCACACCAATCTTCTAGTCACTTCCACTGAGAGAACCTGGATATCTCACTTGCTAGTGTAGGATTCACTCAACATTTTCATTCTCAGTGGGAGCCTCCAATGGCAGCTGTTTCTGGCCAAGCATCTTGGTGCCTCCCAGTAACTTTATTTACTGTTTACATTTTTGACACATGCATAAAATGCACATGACATCAAACCACCCTATACCACTTTCTGGAAGTGAGGACCAGCCTCCGATATGTGTGAACTGGGGAAGGTTATCCCTGTTCCTTCACTCTCACTTTGCCCTCTAAATTGTGTTTTATTCCACTCTAACTCGTTTTCCCCACTTTGATAAAGAGAGGCTCAGCTGTGCTAATGAAGAATCCCAAAAGGTTAATGGTGCCACATAATAAAAGCTTTTTTTGTTTGTTTTTTGAGATGGAGTTTCGCTCTTATTACCCAGACTGGAGTGCAATGGCACAATCTCGGCTCACCGCAACCTCTGCCTCCTGGGTTTAAGCAATTCTCCTGCCTCAGCCTCCCAAGTAGCTGGGACTACAGGTGCGCGCCACCATGCCCAGCTAATTTTTGTATTTTTTAGTAGACACGGGGTTTCATCTTGTTGACCAGGATGGTCTTGATTTCTGGACTTCGTGTTCCACCTGCCTCGGCCTCCCAAAGTGCTAGGATTATAGGCGTAAGCCATCACGCCCGGCCAAAGCTTATTTATCAGTTGAAAAATAGCCTAAAATTGATATTCCCAGGCATCAAGCATCTTTCCCTGGAGTTAATTCAGGGTTCCATTTCCTTGGATCTGTGTCTCCTCTAGGGAGCAGGAGAGAAAAGGAATCAAGTGAAGTCCACGTCTAAAAGTCTTAGTTTGGAAATGCTACACACTCCCTCTGTTCACATTCTATTGGAGAGCTAGTGACATGGCCAGCCCTGCAGGCTGAGGGGCTGGGAAATGTAGACCACGGAGGGCAGCTCCCCTTCCCACAACACTAAACAATGCAGGGATCATGGATTGCAGTGCAGCCAGCCATTCCTGCCAGGCCATCTGTTCATGCATTAAACCACCATAATGAAATATTAGAGGCTCAAAACTGTATATGAAGGATTCCAAACTGATATCCACACTCTAAGTTTGAAATAAAAGTGTGAACATGCTAATAAAACCTTAAAGTATCACATTTAATAATTCACTACGATAGAGTTGCTTCTGTTTCCTATGTGAACAATAGCCTACTCATCACGTAATACTAAAATCTGGAATATTAACAGACACTTCAGATTCCAAAGAAAATACCCCTTTCATCACAATTATAGCCCAGTTCTAATGAGCATATAATTTTCTGTGATAGAAGTGGGAGGTAAGTGCTATTGTGAACCCTACATGGTAAGCTAAGGTGGCCTTCAGATAATGCCGTTGCTCAGAACCATGTGTGAACATCCCAGCTCAAGGAGTCAAAACATCTTGGCCTACATTATACAAAAGACAACAGAAGGACAATCTCATATTGAAATACTCAGATTTGGAGCTCATAGCAAACAAGAACAAATTTCATTTGCTTTTGTGCCTTTCTTGGTTTCATTTGTTTATATGGAAAGCCTTACCTCAAATCTGATTATTTGAAAGAAATAGAAAATTATTAAAACACCAATTCCCTACAATGTGAATTTACAATCTGTACATTATAACTCCCCAATTAAATATCTTAAAGTTAGGCACACAGTGAATTTCAGTGGGCATCAGAGCTTTGTCTGGTTTTTATTTAAATAACTACAAGTTCTAAAGTCCAAGTAAATAGTCTCAAGACTGCAATATTTATTATACAAAAGAACCTGTACAATATATTTTCCCTGAGTCATTTTAAAAAGTTTTAAAATACTTGAAAAATATCTTTAACATCATACTTTAATAGCACTTTAAATATTTTCAGCAATAAAATAGGATATAACTATGTAACATTTTCACTCTAAATATTCTGTGAGAAAGAAAATTTTACTGGTACATGACAATGTAAAACTGCAGTTTTCTTGGCTGGGCATGGTAGCTCATGCCTGTAATCCCATCATTTTGGGAGGCCGAGGCAGGCAGATCATGAGGTCAGGAGATTGAGGCCATCCTGTCCAACATGGTGAAATGCTGTCTCTACTAAAAATACAAAAATTAGCTGAATGTGGTGGTGTGCATCTGTAATCCCAGCTAATTGGGAGGCTGAGGCAAGAGAATCAGTTGAACTCGGGAGATGGAGATTGCAGTGAACCGAGATTGTACCACTGCACTCCAGCCTGGCAACAGAGTGACACTTCATCTCAAAACAAGCAAACAAACAAATAAGAAAAAGAATTTAACAGGTTTGATAGAGCTGAGTAACACAATACAAGAATTTCACAATGTAATCATAACTATTAACAACAGAATAAACCAAGATGAGAAAAAAAGCCTCAGAACTTGTAGACTGGCTCTCTGAAACAAGACAGTCAGACAAAAATAAAGAAAAAATAACAAAAAAGAATGAATAGAACCTCTGAGAAGTATGGGATTATGTAAAGAGGCCAAATCTATGAATCATTGGTATCCCTGAAAGGGAAGGGGAGAGAGCAAACAACTTGGAAAACATATCTCAGGATATCATTCAAGAAAACTTCTTCAATTTTGCTAGAAGGCCAACAGTCAAGTTTAGGAAATGCAGGAAACTCCTGACAGATTCTACACAAGAAGTTCATCTCCAAGACACATATTGTCAGATATTCCAAGGTTGAAATGAAAGAATGTTAAAGGCAGCTAGAGAGAAAGGGAAGGTAACCTCCAAAGGAAACTCCTTTCACTTGAGAAGCTAACAGTGGACCTTTCAAATAAAACCCTATAAGTCAGAAGAGATTGGGGCCTATATTCAACATTCTAAAAGAAAAAATCTTCAACCAGGAATTTTACATTCAGCCAAACCAAGCTTCCTAAGTGGAGAAATAATACAATTTTTTTTTACATAAGCAAATGTTGAAGGAATTTGTTATCACCAGACCTGCCTTACATGAGATCTTGAAAGGAGCACTAAACGTAGAAAGGAAAGACTACTACCAGATAATACAAAAACACACTTAAACACACAGACCATTGTCATTAGAAAGCAACCACACTAACATCCCAACATAATAACCAGATCACAGCTCAAAGACAGGATCAAATGCACACATATTAATACTAACCATTAATGTAAATGGGCTAAATGCCCTCACTTAAAAGAAACAGAGTGGCAAGCTAGATAAAAAAGGAGGACCGAATAGTATGCTGTCTCCAAGAGAGCCATCTCACATGTAATGATATCCACAGGCCCAAAATAAAGAGATGGAGGAAAATCTTTCAAGAAAATGGAAAACAGAAAAAAGCAGGGTTGCAATCCTAATTTCAGGCAAAACAGACTTTAATAAAAATAAAAAAAGACAAGCACATTACATAATGGCAAAAGGTTCAATTCAACAAGAAGACCTAACTATTTCAAATATATATGCACCCAACACAGGAACACCCAAAAATAAAGCAAGTACTTAAGAGACCTACAAAAAGATATAGACTCAGGCCCAATAATTGTGAGAGACTTCAACACTCCACTGACACTATTAGACAGATCACTGAGGTAGAAAATAAACAAAGATTTTCAGAAACTGAACTCAACATTGGACTAAATAAATTTGATAGCACTGCAGAACTCTCCACCCAAAAATAACAGAATATATATTCTTCTCATTACCACATTGCATATACAACAAAATCAACCACATAATTGGACCTAAAACAATCCTCAGCAAATGCGAAAAAACAAAAAACCAACAAACAAAAACAAATCACACCAAATACACTCTCAGACCACACTGTAATAAAAATAGAAGTCAAGACTAAGAATATCACTCAAAACTATTCCATTACACGGAAATTAAACATGTTCCTGCATGACTTTTGGGTAAATAATGAAGTTAGGGCAGAAATCAAGATGTTTTTTGAAACTAATAAGAACAAAGATACAACATATCAGAATCTCAGGGATACAGCTAAGGCAATGTTAAGAGGGAAATTCATGGCACTAAATGCCCACATCAAAAAGGTAGAAAGATCTCAAATTAACAACGTAACACTACAACTTAAGGAATTAGAGAGGTACAAGCAAATCAACCCCAAAGCTAGCAGAAGACAAGAAAAAAACAAAATCAGAGCTGAACTAAAGAAAATCAAGACATAAACAACTATTAGAAAGATCAATGAATCCGGGAGTTGTTTTTTGTTTTTTAAAAATAAATTAATAAGATAGATAGATCGAACTGGTAGCTAGACTCATAAAGAAGAAAAGAGAGAAGCAGATAAACACAGTGAGAAATGATGAAGAAGATGTTATCACTGATCCCACAGAATTAAAAATGACCATCAGAGACTACTACAAACACTTCTATGCACACACACTAGAAAACTTAGAAGAAATAGAAAAACTCCTGGACACATACACCCTTCCCAAGACTGAATGAAAAAAACTGACCCCCTGAACAGACCAATAATGAGCTTTAAAATCAAATCAGTAATAAAAAGCCTATCAACTGAAAAAAAAAAAAAAGCCCAGGATCTGATGAATTTACAGCTGAATTCCACCAGATGTACAAGGAAGAGCTAGTACCATTACTGCTGAAAGTATTTCAAAATATTGAGGAGAAGGAACTCCTCCCAAATCATTCTATGAGGCTAGCATCATCCTGATACCAAAACCTGGCAGAAACCCAAGAAAACTTCAGGCCAATATCCTTGATGAACATCAATGCAAAAATCCTCAAAATAATACTTGCAAACCAAATCCAGCAGCACATCCAAAAGCTAATCCACCATGATCAAGCAGGTTTCATCTCTGGGATGCAAAGTTGGTTCAATATATGCAAATCAATAAATGTGATTCATCTCATGAATAAAGTTAAAGAAAAAAATGATACGATTATCTCAATAAAAGAAGAAAACGCTTTTCGACATTTTCAACATTCCTTCATGTAAAAGTCTCTCAGTATATTGGGTATTGAAGGGACATCCCTTAAAATAATAAGAGCCATTTATGAAAACCCACAGCCAACATCATACTAAATGGAAAGATGCTGGAAGTGTTCCCCTTGAAAACTGGCACAAGACAAGAATCCCCACTCTCTCACCACTCCTATTAAACATAGTAATAGAAGTATTAGCCAGATCAATCAGGCAAGAAGAAGAAATAAAGGGCATTTGAATGGGAAGAGAGAAAGTCAAATTATCCCTGTTTGCAGATGACATGATTCTG
This sequence comes from Cebus imitator, assembly GCF_001604975.1. NCBI lineage: Eukaryota > Metazoa > Chordata > Mammalia > Primates > Cebidae > Cebus > Cebus imitator. Next base: position 6,578,635 of record NW_016107329.1, read on the forward strand.
TATCTAGAAAACCCCATGGTTTCATCCCCAAACCTCCTTCAGCTGATAAACAACTTCAGCAGAGTTTCAGGATACAAAATCAATGTGCAAAAGTCACTAGCATTTCTAAACACCACCAACAGCCAAACCAAACACCAAATCCGAAAGGAAATTCCATTCATGATTGCTACAAAAAGAGTAAATTACCTAGGGAGATGAAAAGATCTCTATAATGAGAACTACAAAACACTTCTCAAAGAAATCAGAGAAGACACAAACAAATGGAAAAATATCCCGTGCTCATGGATAGCAAGAATCAATATCATTAAAATGGCCATATTGCCTAAAGCAATTTACAGATTTAATGTTCTCCATATGAAATTATCAACAACATTCTTCACACAACTAGAGAAAACTATTTTAAAATTTATATGGACCCAAAAAAAGAGCCTGAATAGCCAAGACAATCCTAAGTAAAAAGAGAAAAGCTAGTGGAATGACATTACCTGACTTCAAACTATACTACAGGGCTACAGTAACCAAAACTGCATGGCTCTGGTACAAAAACAGACACATAGACCAATGAAACACAATAGAGAACACAGAAATAAGGCCACACACCTACAATCATCTGATTTTTGACAAGGCTGACAAAAGTAATGGGGAAAAGACTCCCTATTCAATAAATGGTGCCATAAGCAGAAGACTGAAGCTGGATCCTTTCCTTACATCATATACAAAAATCAACTCAAGGTGAAATAAACACTTAAATGTAAAGCCCCAAACTAGAAAACCCCTCAAAGACAATGTAGACAATACCATCTTGGACGTAGGAACAGGCAAAGGTTTCATGACAAAGACACCAAACACAATCACGACAAAATCAAAAATTAACAAGTGGGATATAATTAAACTTAAATGCTTCTGCACAACTAAAGAAAGTATCAGCAGAGTAAACAGACAACATAAAGAATGGGAGAAAATATTTGCAAATAATGCATCTGACAAAGGTCTAATATCCAGCATCTATAAGGAACTTAAACAAATTTACAAGAGAAACACAAATAACCCCATTAAAAGTGGGCAATGGACATGAACACTTGTCAAAAGAAAACACACCTGTGACCAAGAAGCATATAAAAAAAAAAGCTTAATATCACTGATCATTAGAGAAATACAAATCAAAACCATAGTGAAATACCATCTCACTCCAGTCAGAATGGCTATTATGTAATAGTCAAGAAACAACAGATGCTGGTGAGGTTGTGAAGAAAAGGGAACACTTACTTATACACTGTTGACGGGAGTGTCAATTAGTTCAACCATTGTGGAAAGCAGGATGATGATTCCTCAAAGAGCTAAAGGCAGAACTACCATTAGACCCAGCAATCCTATTACTGGATATACACCAGAATGTAAATTATTCTACCATAAAGACACATGCATGCGAATGTTCACTGCAGCACTATTCACAATGGCAATGATACGGAATCTACCTAAATGCCCATCAATGACAGATTGGATAAAGAAAATGTGGTAAATACACATGTGATACTACACAGCCAAAAAAAGAATGAGATCATATATTTTGTGGGAACATGGATAGAGCTGGAGGCTATTATCCTTAGCAAACTAAAGCAGGAACAGAAAACCAAATTCTGCATGTTTCCAGTTATAAGAGGCAGCTAAATGTTGAGAACTCATGAACACAAAGAAGGGAACAGCAGACACTGGGGTCTACTTGAGGGTGATGCAGGAGAATTGCTGGAACCCGGGAGGCGGAGTTTGCAGCAGTAAGCAGAGATCGCACCACTGCACTCCAGCTTGGTTGACAGAGCGAGACACCGTCTCAAAAAAAAAAAAAAAAAAAAAAAGAAAACCAATATTGAAACAGCAAGACCAGAAGACGAAAATTCATCCTCAGCCACAAGGTGGCAACAGTGAGAAACTGTCAAAGAAAAGGCCTCTGTACAGCCTGTCTCTCAGGGGAAGTCACCTTCTTGCGTTAATAAATTTAGTTACTCTTCTGTAGATGTCTTTTTCCAGCACCAGAAACCAAAACTGGTTAATTATTCCATATGTAATAATATTTCTTTTGTATCTATTTCCTCACTAGTCTAAATTGTAAAAAGAAATTGTATTTTCAAAGAACTGAAAAAATGGTTTCATATATTTTACTGACCTAATTAAGCTCTTATTTAAATACATTTGTAATACATGCCCCAGTCTGAAAATATGCTTTATTATTCTTGAATGTTTGGGGCTTGAAGAAACTCTGCCTGTGATGACTTAACATTGAAGGAAAACAAATTTATCCAAAAGTAGATGCTTTTATTACCAAACAAGGAAGAGGAAAATGAATGTGAAATCTGTTCCTCTGACAATTGTTTATCAGACTCCTACTGCCTCTAATAAAACTACCTAGACTAGGACTTCTCAATGTTCACAATGCGTAGGAATCACCAGAGATCTTGTTAAAAGAACGCTTCTGAAGCACTGGGTGTGGGGCAGAGACAGATCCTGCATTTCTAACTAGCTCTTAGGTGAAGATGAGGGCACTGGAACACACACCACCATTTCAGCAGTCAGGACCTAGAGTACAATTATTTCCAGGACGTTAAGGACAAGAATAACCTGTGCCTGTAAATTACTAGCTGTCTGATGGCCCCTGGTTGAATTTTAAGTAATTCTAAATTATAATTTGACTTAATATACTTAGCTGAGTTAGTATGTTGACTAATATTTGTAAAAGCAGTCATTTCCAGAAATTAATGTTAGCTATCCTCCTAAATTGATCCAAAGTATAATATTCTAGTTATCTATTGTTGCATAATAAATGCTCCCAAAACTTAGTGGCTTCAAGCAACAATGCTTTCACTCGATCTTGTGGTTCCATGGGCCACGAATTCAGGCAGACATTGGCTGAGGTCACCCAGTGGTATGCAACTGGCAGCTCTTCTGGTCTAGAGGGTCCCGGGGGCTCAATGTACACATCTGAAGAGTTGTGACTAGAAGGCCGCACTCATCTGGGCCTCTCTTTATCCCACAGTTATGGGGACTCACTAAATGGCCACTCCATCAGGGCACCTGGATATCTTACATAATGGTGCAGGTCCTAAGACCAAGCTGCTAGCCTTCTTGAAGGTGAGCATAGAACTGGAATCATGTCCCTTACAACATGTTCCCTAAGTCAAAGCCATGTTCTATTAGTCCAGCCAAGGTCCAGGGAAGGAGAGATGGATTTAGACTCTTCTCAACAGGAATGCCAAAGATATGCGGCCGTCCTAAATCACCCACAGTGGTTGGAAGACAGCAAATCAGCTTTGTGAAACCTGTGCATGTCTGTATTCCCCTTGTAAAGAGGAGTCACAAGGACAGGAATATTTATATTGGCTGTTTTCCTTTACAAAATTGGCCATATCTTCAAGTTGAATGTATTTCAATCTCTCTTCCTTTCACCTAGCTATGGTACGAATACTATGAAACACAATTAAGTGTGTAAATATGCTTGTAACTGTTGAGAAATGTACATACTCTCTCAGGGTCTCAGGTTTCCTAGGTCTCCATGTTTTCTTATTTATTAAAAGTAAGAATTTACATGATTGCTAAGCCTCCTAAAAATCCATGATTCCGGCTGGGCACGGTGGCTCACACCTGTAATCCCAGCACTTTGGGAAGCTGAGGCAGGTAGATTATGAGGCCAGGAGATCAAGATACTCCTGGCTAACACGGTGAAACCCCGTCTCTACTAAAAATTATAAAAAATTAGCCAGGCGTAGTGGCACATGCCTGTCGTCCAAGCTACTCAGGAGGCTGAGGCAGCGAGAATCACTGGAACCCAGGAGGCGGAGGTTGCAGTGAACAAAGATTGTTTCACTGCACTCCAGCCTGGGCCACAGAGCAAGACTCCATCTCAAAAGAAAATCATGATTCCAAGATGTTTAACATATTCTCTCTTGAATAATAAACTTATCGTTCATTTTTAATATTAATATAGTTAATGCCTCAAAACCATACCAGAGTATATGTGTATATATATGCATACAAATATATGTATGTGTATGCATATATATAATTAGTGGTTATACCCTAACTTCCTGTCTCATCTTTATTTCCAGCAAGTTCTTCAAGAGCTCCTGCATAATTTAATTAATACTTATTTAAAGATTTACCACTTTAATTATAGACATCATTGCTCTTTGAAAATCCTTTAGATGTTTAGAGAAACCTTATAGCTCATGCAAGCCCATGTAATTTATTTATATAACATAATTTTAAAGCTTAAATAAAATATTCCCAGTTCAAATTATTATTATTTTAAATCCTTTGACATTTTGTATTTCCTACTAACATTCTCTTGTGGCTGTAATTTCCAAGAAGTTAGAACCTCAGAAAACAGCACCTGCATGAATCTTTGGATTCACCCAAGACCTAGGATAAGCAAGGAAAAGGAAAGTTTAGATTCACATAAAAATGTCATCAACATTTCTAGAAGGATTTTTAAAACTGCTAGTACATAGTAACTTTTAAATGGGAGTAAAAAACCAAAAATCTGGTAGTCATTAAATGGCAACAGTCTCAAAAAGAAAAGGATGGGGTAAGGAAAGAACATTGTTAGACACATGTGCAGGCAAAGGCTGAGAATCCCAGTGAGAATAAAATACGATGAGAGAGAAAAGCCTGTGTGCAGAAGGAAAGGAGAAAACACAGGGACTTAAGGATGAGGGCTGAGCAGCCAGTGCCAGGCAGAGGATGCAGGTGCTTTAGAGGAAATGAAAAGCAGGGCCCGAAACTCCAGCTAGGATTCCCACACAGTCAGAGCTGCCAAAGTATCATCCATCCCTTTGAAAATGTAAGATGGAATCATTAGTAAAAGAACATGGTTTTATTCACAAATTTGGAAAGTACTTTTTATGGGCTGAGTTGTGTTTCTCCAAAATTCATATGTTGAACTTGACCCCAATTCCCCGGCCCCACACCTCAGAATGCACTTGAAAATAGGATCTTTAAAGAGATGATGATGATGAAATTAATATGAGTTAGTTAGGTCGGGCCCAATCCACTAGGACTAGTGTCCTTACAAGAAGGGGAAATGTGGACACAGAGACACCAGGGATGCACGTGTAGAGGAACACTCATGTGAGGACATAGTGAGAAGGCAGACATCAGCAAGCCAAGGAGAGGCTTCAGGAGAAACCCAACCAGCCGACACCTGGGTCTCCAACTGCTCTCCAGTCTCCAGAGCCGTGAGAAAAGTTTCTGTTGTGAAGCCATGCAGTCTGGCATTTTGTTAGGGCACTAATATAGTAGCTTTGTATAATGCAAACACCATGAATCTGAATTTCAATTCCTCCACTTACTAAGTTATTTGAGGCAGATTTTTGAAAATAAACTTTTTAAAATTGTAGAATAGTTTTATACTTACAGAAAAGGTGCAAAGATACTAGAGTTCCCATAGCCCCATCTCAGTATCCCCTACTATTGACATTTTATATTAATATGGTACTATTAGAAAATAGTATTGTCAGAATTAACAAGCCGATGTGATGCATTGCTGTTAACTAAAATTCATACTTGGTTTGAATTTTCTTAGTTTTTTACTAGCTATATTTTCTGTTCTAGATCCCATCCAGAATGCCACATTACAGTTATTCTTCATATCTCCTTACGTGCCTCTTGGCCATGACAGTTTCTTAGACTTTTCTTGTTTTATGATGACCTTGACAGTTTTGAAAAGTATTGGTCAGGTATTTTGTAGAATGTCCCTCTATTTCGATTTGTCTCATGGTTTTTTCCAGATTACGCTTGGATTATGAATTTTGGGGGAGAAAAAACACAGGAGTGTTATTCTCACGTATCATATCAAGGGTGCATGCCATCAACATGGTTCATCCTTATTGATGCTGACCTTGAGCATCAGCTAAGGCAGTGTCTGCCAAATTTCTCCACCATAACATTCGTTGTTTCCCACTTTCAATACAGTAAGGCAAGATTTTTAACCTCTGCAAACCTCAGTTTCTTCTATTTGTAAAATAAAGATAAAACTACCTCAAAAGTTTTAGGAGAAATTCCACAAGTTGTGTTCTTAAATAACTCATCCCTGGATTGCTGAAGACTTTAGTAAAATAACAGCATGCTGAAAAGGCTGATGTTGACAAGTGATTAGCATTTACATAACTTTTGGAGGGGAGGATTTTTGAGGTCTTTACTCTGCCTTTCTCAGTGATATCACTTTATCTCATATCTAATTTTACGTTATTTTTTTTGTTGTTGTTATAGAAATGCTGGAAAATTGTGTAAGTTTCAGGCCTCACAAAAGTTTAACTGTCTGTGGTATCAAGCAATTATTTTAAGTGCATGATAGGTATTAACACATTTAATCTTGACAACCGTCCCTTGAGGGAGATTCTGTATTCTCACAATTTCACCTACTTGTACACTTAAACTTGTAGTTACTAAGTTAACAGCCCAAGATCACACAGCTTTTTCTTAGTAAACTAGTATCTCAATATCACCCAGCCAGCAATAATACTCAGGCACTCTAGCTCCAGAGTCCAAGCACATAAACTACACCACAACAACTTAAAATTGGTAGCAGGTGCGTCAAGCTATTGCCAATACTCAGGCCCCACCCCAAACATGTTAAATCATTTCGTTTCTGAAGTTCATTTTTGGATATTTTCTAAAACCTTATTTCCTCTTCTCCCTATCCTTGTTAGCCCAGATATTTTTTCCTTTGAAATTAGACATTATTGATCTACCATGGAGATTCTTTTTATCTAAATATTTTTTAAAATCAGCAGTCTTACAGAATGATATTTACCTACCAACTTGTTTCTATGGAAACACTTCTTTTTTTACTGTACTTTAGGTTCTGGGGTACCTGTGCCAACCATGCAGGATTGTTGCATAGGTACATACTTAGCAAGGTGGTTTGCATCCTCCATCCTCCCGTCACCTGTAACTGGCATTTCTCCCCATGTTATCCCTCCCAACTTCCCCACCCCCTACTGTCCCTCCTTTAGCCCTCCCCACCTACCCCAATGTGTAATCTTCCCTGCCCTGTGTCCATGTGTTCTCATTGTTCAGCACCTGCCTATGAGTGAGAACATGCGGTGTTTGATTTCCTGTTCTTGTGTCAGTTTGCTGAGAATGATGGCTTCTAGATTCATCCATGTCCCTGCAAAGGACACAAACTCATCATTTTTTATGGCTGCATAGTAATTCATGATGTATATGTGCCATATTTTCTTTGTCCGGTCTAACATTGATGGGCATTTGGGTTGGTTCCAGGTCTTTGCTATTGTAAATAGTGCCACAATGAACATATGTGTGCATGTGTCTTTATAGTAGAAAGATTTATAATCCTTTGGATATATACCCAGTAATGGGATTGCTGGGTCAAATGGAATTTGTATTTCTAGATCCTTGAGGTATCGCCACACTGTCTTCCACAATGGTTGAACTAATTTACACTCCCACCAACTGTGTGTAAGTGTTCCTATTTCTCCACATCCTCTCCAGCATCTGTTGTCTACTGATTTTTTAATGATCACCATTCTAACTGGTGTGAGATGGTATCTCAATGTGGTTTTGATTTGCATTTCACTGATGACCAGAGATGATGAACATTTTTTCATATGTTTGTTGGCCTCATAAAGTGTCTGTTCATATCCTTTGCCCACTTTTGAATGGGTTTGTTTGTTTCTTGTAAACCTACTTTAGTTCTTTGTCGATTCTGGAGATTAGGCCTTTGTCAGACGGGTAGATTGAAAAGATTTTTTCCCATTTTCTTTTTGCTGTGCAAAAAGAACAAATGCCTCCAGCTTTGTTCTTTTGCTTAGGATTGTCTTGGCTAGGCGGGCTCTCTTTTGGTTCCATATGAAGTTTAATGTAGATTTTTCTAGTTCTGTGAAGAAGGTCAATGGTAGCTTGATAGGGATAGTGCTGAATCTATAAATTACTTTGGGCAGTATGGCCATTTTCACAATATTGATTCTTTCTAACCATGAGCATGGAATGTTTATCCATCTATTTGTGTCCTCTCTTATTTCCTGGAGCAGTGGTTTGTAGTTCTCTTTGAAAAGGTCCTTCGAATCCTTTGTTAGTTGTATTCTTAGGTATTTTATTACCTTTGTAGCAATTGTGAATGGGAGTTTGCTCATGATTTGGCTCTCTGTTTGTCTGTTTGTTATTGGTGTATAGGAATGCTTGTGATTTCTGCACTTTGATTTTGTATCCAGAGACTTTGCTGAAGTTGCTTATCAGCTTAAGGAGATTTTGGGGCTGATGATGGGAAACACTTCTAAACAAAAATATCAGCCTAAAAGTTTAACAGAACAATAATGTCTTAGCAATCTATCAACAGGTATTTAATGTATACTATTATACTGCAAGTTACAATTAAGGGAGAAACCTAAAAATGTAGATAAAAGACTGAATTTCCCCAAAAGAACAATTAAGACTAGCTAGATAAAACAGAGAGTGATTAAGTACCAAATTGCATGTGTTACACTAGAATCACAATAGGAGTTCCAAGAGGGGAAAGATTAGAGGGGTGAATGAAGCAGGTGAGACTAGGAATGAGCCATGCAAAATGTTATGGACATCTGTAGGCAGAGAGTTGGGTTAGGGGTGCTCCAGAATCTCTGTCATCAACAGGCAATGATAAAAATGGTAATAAATGTATATTTCCTGTATTTTTCCAGGAATGACTTATTGTAGACTGGTGAGGGAGCTGGGCCAATGGGGACCCTGATGATTACAGCAAAGATATCACATTGAGAAATGGGAGCAAAATTTGAGTGTTGAAGAGGAGGCAATGATGAATAGATAATCAGGTTCATTAATGAACAAGGGGTGTCTTTCATTACCAGGAAATGAGGTTCAATTGTTTTCTCTCTCTTTTTCTTTTTTTTCTTTCTTCCTTTCTTCTCTCTCTCTCTCTCTCTCTGTCTCTCTCTCTCTCCTGATTTTTGTTTGTTGGCCTTAATAGGCAAGGTCTTTAAGCAAGATTTATGATCTGCATGGGGGTAGAAATGCTAAACTGCACCAAGTTATCAGGCTTATCCTAAAGTTTCTCTAGAGAAGACCGAAAACAGGTATCATGTGATTTGGTTACAGTGCATCTGATGTCTATTACTAGCTTCGTAACCCATAGTTTCTATCATTTTCACAAGGAATACCTGGTAAATTTTTACTTCTTATCTTTCTTTGTTCTGATATGTTGTGCTACAAAATCAGTTCTTTGTTTAAATAAAGTAGGAAAAAACATGTGTATTAGGGCTCATTCTCATAGAATTCTTCTTTGCAGACTGGGCCAATTCATCATTTTTACATTAGACTTTACAGCAGAGAAGAATAAGTGAAGCTGTGTGATATTCCAATTTCTATTTGGTTTCAGCCATACTATCAATAAATTATTATACCTGAGAACATACAGTTAGAGAAAATGTAACTTCCACTTTCCCATTAATAAAAATGTGAAATACATAAAGGAATTGTTTAAAAACTATATCGTTAAAATTACACTTAATTTTTTTTAGTAAATTAACTTACTGAACAATTAAAATGAGCTAAGAGGAAAAAAAGGATGTATTTTAAGAATTCTACTTGGAGAGCAAAATAAGATTTCCGATTTTGGCGTTTAGTTTCAGTACCCAGAATCATCTTTAAAGTTCATAGCAGTTCCATTTATTTAGAACTTTTGTAGTTGTACGAAGGTACTAGAAAAAATCAGAAAAACACAAAACAAAGAAAGCACCCATAATTACATCACTTATATATAATGTTCACATTTTGACATGAGATCTACAGTTATAATTTTCTATGCATTTAAAATATACTTTGTAGGATGAGTTCGTGTCTTTTGCAGGGACATGGATGAAGCTGGAAACCATCATTCTCAGCAAACTAACACAAGAACAGAAAACCAAACACCACATGTTATCACGCATAAGTGGGAGCTGAACAATGGGAACACATGGACACAGGGAGGGGAACATCATACACCGGGGCCTGTTGGAGGCTGGGAGGGTAGGGGAGGGAGAGCATTAGGAGAAATACCTAATGTAGATGACTGGTTAATGGGTGCAGCAAACCACAATGGCACATGTATACCTATGTAACAAACCTGCACATTCTGTACATGTACCCCAGAACTTAAAGTATAATTTTAAAAATTAAATAAAAAAATTAAATATACTTTAAATATACTTTAAAATTAAATATACTTTAAATTAAATATGCTTTAAAAATTACATACTATATTAACTGTTATGCATATATGTGACAATCTTTTTCAACAGTTTCATAGTTATGTATCATATGAAGTGTTCTGTTGTAATTAACCTGTTTAGATGGCCCCAGATTTTTTCCTGTTGCAAATAATACTGTGGTAAAACATCCTTGCATATACTTCTTTCCATATCTATGGGATTTCATTTTAAAGAGTGGTGCTAACCAAGAACTAGATCATGAAAACGGTAATTCTCTCACTCTTACTCTTTTCAAATAAATGAGTATAATTAAAATTGTGTGTCTCATCTCCACCTCTCCCATCAGGTATTTGATGGTAACTGATAATTAGCAACTGCCTCTACAGTGATCTCATTTACACTAATTAACAAAATCCAATAAGGCTGAAATTTATTGTCCTGTTCAGTGAATTATAATCTGGCAGCTGTTACTACCAAGGCAGGCATTTATGCCTGGCTGTTCACAGATTGCCTGAAAAAGCATTTTGCTGGTTATCGTTTTATGAACTTATGAACTTTTAGGAAACACATCACTAAATTTCTCTATTGAAAAAAATTCAAATTCATTTTACATTGGGGATTCCCATACAAAAAAGACAACTATTTTAATTAATAAATGTGTATGCCAAAGAAAACCAGTATATTTGGAGAACACGCCTTTTGAGAGACACTCTAGATGGGAAATAATCTTACCCAAGCATTTCTTCTATGACATTGATCAGAGAGAGAGAACACTGCTGAGAGGAATATAAACCCATCTGGCAAGTTCTGGTGTATCCATTTTTTTATATGCCAGGTCTTACCTTTTTATTTATATTTACAATACAAGAACTAATGCCCGATTGTGTTCATTATCAATGCAATAGCAAGAACAGAAAGAAGTAAATATCTGTCATGTTTAGATTAAGTTCTTAGAATTATTGCTTATTTCTGAAAAATAAGATAAAACATCATTTGCATTTGGCTTGTTCTGATGTCAAACATGAATGCCAGCTAAATTTAATCATGATAAAAATGTGCCAAGAATATAGTCAAGTCTTGTTAATCTTGGCTGTTTAGGTTAGGTGGTATGTCTTAAAGCCCAATAGAACGTCCATGAAATTAAAATAGCTTTTTTGTTCATGTTATTTTTAATATTTTTAATGTTAAAAGCATATTTAAGAAACACATTTTTATTTATTTTTAATTTCTACATATTGAATAACCAAATTCATATAGCTTCTCAATACTACAGTTCATACAAAGATATAACACTTTTATCTTAGAAAGATGGTCACTGCACAGTCACACAGGCAAGGGGAATAATGTTTCCTACACCTCTGAGTAGACAACAAGGCCTATGTTTTGAAAATCTCAAAGGACAGCAGTGATTATAATTACTGGTGCAAACAGGTATTTCATTTTGTTCATAAGATAAATTTATATTATGTGTATGGCTTTTTTTTTTTTAAAACATCTAGTTTATCTAAAATATAGTTTGGTCTAAGCAATGAGAGAGGGTTCCAAATTTACTGTCTGTTTTCCAGATGATTACACAGTTATCCTCAAACTCTGTATTAAATAATGTGTGTTTTCCTCCATGACATGAAATGTTGCCTTCATTATATACTGAAGCCCACATACAATTGGGTTTATTTCTGGACTTTCTAGGTCCTTGATCTGTTTAGTCATGTAGCAAGACCACAGTGTTTTCCTTACTGCAGCTTTATACTTTACACTTCCTTGCACTGTTTTCATTAATGGAAATTAATTTTGTAATGTTGTGCAATATTATCCTTCATTTCTCTTCTGTTTCCTGATATTTCTTGATATTCTTTCATAATATTTTTTTCAAGTGATATTTTGAATCCTATTTTCTAGATTAAAAAAAACGATTTAAAACTATTTTTATAATTAGTCTCTTTTTTGACATTATACTATTTATTTTAGTTGGGCAGGTATAAAAATCTCTGCCATCCAGGAATTTACAATCTAATGAAATGAATACAGATCAACTTAAATATCATTTGGGCAGCTGGGCAGTAAAGTGTGTTGCTTATCTGGTTTACTTAATCTAGGCCTCAACAGTAATGTAAGAATCAATCAAGAAATAAGAATATGTAACAATTGTTTGATATCTATAACATGAATCTTTACGAAGACAATAAAACCACAATCTAGAATAAGATCTATGTACATACTTTACTATGTTGAAACACTAAAAATACAGACAAAAATTCTAAGGATATGATACAATAGAATTGTGATTATTACCTTCTGCCCATGAATCAATTAGCACACACTTCCTCTATTCTGAGCACATAAAAACCCCAGATGCAACCAAACTTAGACACTCATTGGGATGGCCTGCCTGTGGAAAGGAGCTACCAACTTCAGGTGTCCTGAGAGCTGTTTTGTCGCTCAATAAAGCTCCTCTGTGCCTTGCTCACCCTCCAATGGTCCATGTAACCTCATTCTTCCTGGATGCGGGACAAGAACTCAAGACCTGCCAAATGGCAGGAATGAAAGGAGCTATAACTCATTCCTTGCCGGCCAATTCACCAAGCTGCAGATGGTGACACACTCCTGGACTGTGGGAGTAAAGAGTGGTGACCTTTCAGGAGTTCCAGACTTCAGGGTTTCCCCAAGCTAGAATTTCTGTAGTACTGTAGGCCTCCCACACTCCACTGACTCCAGGTGGCCACCCCACACGATGGGAAGCAAGGGCAGATCTGGGCCAGTCCAGGAGCCATGGGCTGGGGTGGGGCAGTGGGATTGAAAGAGCTGTAGCATAAATAGGTTGAAATCTGCACTGAAACACGCCCCCACCAATTGCTGCATTGTGGGCAGCAAGAAGGAAAGAAGAGCTGTGGCCTTTCTGGGGGTCCCAGACCTCAGGACTCCCCAAGCTTGGGCTGTAACATGCTGTAACACCCTCTTTGGGGCTCTGTGGTTTCTGGAATCTCCAAGCTTTCAGGGGCCACTTCATTCCCTGGTGCCTGCAGTGGAAACCACTTGTGATACAACAGGTTCAGCTGCAGCCTCACACGAATCCAGGTTGCCTGTGCTGGTGCCTAGAGCTGCCTGCCCCACCACAGCCAAAATGCCTGGCTATGCACAGTGGCCAGACCCTGTGCTCACTCACTCATGCACCCCTTGCACTCCACACCTGGCTTGCCCTTGGCAGTTGTGGGATCCAGGCCTGTACTGCAAGCTGAGCTTAGCCTACCAGGCTGAGTGGATGGAATGAGCCCAGTGGACACAAGCAAAACCCAAGCAGAGGCGCCACCAATCACAAAGGTTTCTGGCTGGTGAAGTGACACCCAAAGGATCACATGACAGAATCAACAGAAAGGAGCATCTGGGTTAAGATAAGCAGTGGTGAAGACAAGGGTTTTATCACATAGATGAGGTTACATGGGTGTTTGCTCTTAGAGGCAATCGATGGCATATGTTTCCTATTAGACCTTTAAAAGATGCTAGATTCTCAGCTAATGTCTTCAGGATGAGAAAGATAAAGACTGGAAAGGGAAGGGGATTCACTCTAGAATGCAAATTTCCTCCACAAGAGAGAGTTTGCAGGGCGATTTCAAAATACATCAAACAAATATATTTTGGGTAAAATAATTTCTTTCAGGGTTTTCTGTCTGTCATGTAACACTATATTAGTGTCAGGTTGCAATTTAGTATCTTATTGCTATATAGAATCTGTTTTGTCAGTCTTAAGATCTCCGTTTTAATGTTAATGCTGGTCAATTCTGCCTGAATTCCAAAAGGAGGAGGGTATAATGAGGCATGTCTGATCCCCACTTCCCATCATGGCTTGAACTAGTTTTTCAGGGTAACTTTGGAATGCTCTAGGCTGAGAGGAGAGATCCATTCAGTCAGCTGAGGATCGAAAATCTTAGTTTTGGTTTATAATCTCACCAACAAGTCCTTTATCCAGATTGATACTGAGTTAAACATAGGGTTACAGGCCTTTTAGCAGATCACAATATAATTGCTATATAAATCTATAGGTTAGACTCTGTCCTAACAGAATGTCATAATCATTAAGACCAAGAACTATCTTTAAATGTAAATATATTTATAAAAACTATAATATTATATTTACATGATATGATTTATACTTCATATCTAGGAAAAATATTTTATCATACCTATTATATTCTTTTAAATTTTTTATAAATCATTTTATTGTCTTAACACATAGATACACTCCAGATAACACAGTGACTCATTTGCCAGAGAAAATCAGTTTGTAATATAAATAATATATAAATTTATTTCTATAAATTATTTTTCCTTATTTATAATTATTTAAATTCATATTTTAGATTCTTGCTACCACCCTCTCTGACATATACTATTGTAAAATTGAAAGAAATTTTCTCCAGTATAGCAAACATCCCAAATCAAAACCTTGGTTTTCTTGATCTTAATGAGCCAATTTATATACAGACATATCACAGCTATCTAAAATTGGCTTAGGTCCCTGATGCCTATCTTTCTTATTATTAATATTCCAACTTATCAAAAATAATTCAGTCTTGCTCACGTCTTACAGGCGTGGCTCTACTAGTGAAAAAGTAGGGTCACAGCACAGTTCTTCCAGAATGGTAATTAATAATAAGTAGTATTTACGTAGGACTTTACATCTTCAAAGGAGTTTGCAAACTCTAATTAACCTACATCCTAACCCCTTTAAAGGAAATGAGCAGGAATTAGCATTTGCTTTATGAATGGAACGCTGATTTGCAATAAAGCTGTGAATATGCATGGTCTAAAAGGATTACAAACAAGTATTATAATGTCTTTTCTCCTGCATTGCAGAAGATTCTGAGATAAGTTTTCTCCACCTTAGTACTATTGACATTTTACCCTGGATAATTACTTTCTGTGGGGGTTGTTCTGTTCATTGTAGAATATTTAATAGCATTCTTGGTTTCTGCTCACTAGATGCTAGTACCACCACCCACGCTTGACAATCAAAAAGTATCCAGATGTTGCCACCTGGAGTGGGCAAAGATCATCTCAAGTTGTGAGCCACTGTCTAGAAGAAAGAACCAAAAATGGCATATGATCTGTGACTTTAGAGATTAATAGAATTTAGAAGTTTGAGGACTGCCAGGGCACATACTCAAAGAAGGCATTTCAATAAAGTGTACAGGATATTTTTAGATTTTGAAAGGATTAAGCATAGCAGGTCAAGAAAGAACAAATCCATTTTTTCTCTAATGCATCTCCTTTTATTACTATATATTACAGCACCTCTGCATCTATTATTTTTCCTTCTCACATCATCATGTGCAAAAATTAATTGTACAGTACAACATTCTAAACATCATTCTAATACACACACATGTGCATACATTTAGTCCTCAAAACAACTCTATAAAACAGATACCATTATTATACTACTTTATAGAAGAGGAAACTAAGGCATGGGAAGTTGTGTAACTTGACTTAGTAGAGTAATCATATTTCAAATCCAGGTTTGTAATTTCCATGGTCTGTGCTTTTTATCACAGAGATACACGTGCTTTCTTTTTCAAGCAGAGAGGTTTTTAGTGGTGGACATTATTAATTTCATATGTGTCAGTTTTAATCTTTAAGAAACAACAGTGATACTATGGATAACAAAAGAAGAAAAGTTTCAAAAAGAAATGGGGTGAGGCAAGACTGTGTAGGTGTATTCCAAATATATTTATAAAACATTCAATAAATATAAGAGGCACTGAAGCCTGAAATATTCATTCACACAGAATTATTCATAGCTTCAAAGATCTAAACCGAAAACAATATTAGGTAAATAGATGATGAGGCAAAAAATTATAAGCAGCACAAAAATTATAAATTCCCAGGTGATAAGAAAAAGGAAATTTTAATGGCTAGGGTATTAGGGTAGTTTTGTGCATAAAAACAGCATATGATCCATGACTTCAGAGATGAATAGAATTTGGAAATTTGAGGAATGCCATGGCAGGTGCTCAGAGAGGGCATTTTAGATAAAGAAAACAGGATATTCATGGATGTATTAATCTGTTCTCACACTGATAAAGACATATCCAAGACGGCCATTTACAAAAGAAGGTTTAATGGACTTACAGTTTCACATGCCACAAGATTGTTGGCAGGCTTTTGTTCCTTGCAGCTACAGTTCCACATGGCTAGGGAGGCCTCACATGATGGCAGAAGGCAAGGAGGAGCAAGTCATGTCTTACCTGGATGGCGGCAGGCAAAGAGAGAGAGCTTGTGCAGAGAAACTCCCATGTTTAAAACCATCCGGTCCATGAGACTTCCTCACTATCACAAGAACAGCATGGGAAAGACCTGCCCCCATCATTCATATGGGAATTATGGGAGCTACAAGATAAGATAAGGTGGGGATACAAAGCCAAACCGTATCAATGGAATTTGAAAGGGTAAAGCATAGTAAGTCAGTATGGCCAGAGTTGGCTAAACAGAGAGAGATAAAAATGAAAAATTATTGTGAGGTCAGATTACAAATAAATTATAATAAATTTATATTTCTTCTGGTATCAGAACAAACGATGAAGGAATAAAATGAAGCATTTCTTCAGTGTCTGTTAAGCGCTAAACACTGCTGAGCACATTGACAAACACTGCCTTGCTTAACCATTGAAAGGTTTCAGAAAGAAGACAGCATGAGGAGACTGTATCATTTACCAATTGCTGTCTTCTCATCTGCAAGCTCAAGTGGGAAAGCATCTGCTTTTCTGTTATCATGATTGTTGGCAGTCTTCTGTTCCTTGCAGCTATAGGGTCCAACTTGCTTCTGTAAAAATAAGAAAACACAGGGGACAGGGAAAACTGATAAATCTGCTAGTGAGATTGAGACTTATTTAATTGTAATTAATCATAAGAGTGACATTCCATCCTATTTTTCATATTCTATTGACAACAAGAAAGTCACAGGTCCTTTCTACAGCCAAATGAAAGAGATTCTACCAGAATGTGAACATCAGAAATCAGGGATTGTGGGAAACCACCTTAAAATCTGTCTACCTCAGTCTGTCCTCTGACTCCCAATGATACACACTCTCCCAAGATTCCCAAGAGTTTTATACCATTATCATAACAGCAAAGTACAAAACTCATTGTCCAATCCAGGTTCAGGTGTAGATGAGGTTCCAGGTATAAACTAAATACAGCTCTCTAGCTACGGACTTGCAAAAATGTAGAGAATTTCCCTATCTACATGTGCAATTGTGGGACAGACATGAGATAACAGCAATAGCAATTTCCCTCCAGATGTGGGGGTGAAATACAAGGTAAAAGAAGTCTCTTGCCAAAGCCATTCTGAGATCGAGCCAAACAAATGTTCAGAGTTCTTCAATAGGTTTTAAAGTTGAGGCATAATTATTTGGGGCTCTTGGTTCCACTTTCTGGACTCATGGTTCTGCCCTCTGAGTCTTTCTTCTTTTTCATGAAAGAAAGCAAATGTTTGCAGCTGAGTAGTTTTCTGAGACTGCTTCCTGCCAGTAGAATTTTAATGGTCCCTCAGCCTCCTTTTATTATATACTCTCTGTTCCCTGTAATCTAAGCTTGTAGTGTTTATGCTAAAATAATTTTCTCAACAATATTGACTTATTGTTGAGTTAATAATGATTTTATTCCACTAAACAACAGCTACACAACAGATCATTGCAAGATAAGTCTTCCTCTACTTCATCTTTTTTGCTTAGATGGTGTATTAGTCTGTTCTAATGCTGCTAATAAAGACATACCCCAAACTGGGTATTTATTTTAAAAAGAGGTTCAATTGATTCACAGTTCCACAGAACTGGGGAGGTTTCAGGAAACTTACAATCATGGTGGGAGGGGAAGAAAACATGTCCTTCTTTACATGGCAGCAGGAAGGAGAAGTGCCAAGCAAAAGGGGGGAAAATCCCCTTATAAAACCATCAGATTTCATAAGAACTCACTCACTATCATGAAAACAGCACGAGGGTAACTGCCCCCATGATTAAATTATCTTCCACTGGGTCCCTCCCACAACATGTGGGGATTATGGGAACTACAATGCAAGATTAGATTTGGGTGGGGACACAGCCAAACCACGTTAGATGGCTTAGGGACAACATACTTAACCTTCCTATGGGCCCCATAGGTTAATTGTGAAGATCTAAGAGGACCTCTTGAAAGGATTTTATGAAATTGAATAATGTGATCTTTAGGTATATCTGAGGTTAGAGCAAAGTTTGCACAATCATACCTTTGTAATTTTCTGCATACCATATTTTTGGAAGCAATTTCTTAATCTCAGCAGTTTTGGCTTTCTGGAGATGCTGAGAATTCTCAAAATCATCAACTTGTGGTTCATTTTTGTTTAAAAGACAAAAACAGATTTGTTTAAATCTTACTGTATTTTATAAGCAACAAGAAAACAGGCGACTTTGTCAGCACCTTGCTTGAAAATCTCTTTGACTCTATAACTGAGTTTGTCACCTACAAGTTCTGATTTTTACATAATTACAGGAGAAAATTTGTCAAGGATTTTACCACTATATGACAATGATCCCTCTTACTCCACTTTCCAATAATATGTTTCTTGCTTCCTTTTGAGACTTCACTGGCAGTGACCTTAAAATCCAGACTTCTAATAACATTCTGTTCAGTAACTTAGATGTTTTGTATTATAAACCTCAAATTTCCTTCTGACTCTACCAATTACCCATTTCCCAAGTCACTTTTTAGGTATTTGTTAAGCAGCACCAACTTCTGGGACTAAAAATCTACATTAGTTTTCTACTGTTGTTTCTCTTCTGAAGGATTAACTAGGGCACTATCACATCCCTGCTCTCATGATTGTTGTTTGAATTCAGTTCTTTGAGGCTGTGAGATCCATGTTCTGTTACGTCTTCAAAGCCAGCAAAAGGTGAGAAAAAGGTTACACCCAGCTAAGTCCCTAGACATGGCTGAAGCATGTAAGACACTTCTGCTGTGAAAAGACTGAACACCTGACCATAATTAAAATGGCTTTTTATACCACTAAGTTTTGGATCAACTTGCTGTGTAATAATAGTAGCTGGAACAATATTCCTTAGTTTGATTTTTGTTTCTTTCATAAGTAAACTCAGTTAAGTTTTCTTTAAATAAATTATGAAAGTAGCCATGATTTGTTGGCAGAAATTTAAAAATAGCATACTATATCCTATTGCATATTTAAATATTTGCTAAAAATTATATGTTTCAGCACCAGGAATATATTAAAATACTTTAATTTCCTGATTTTTAGTTTTTGCAAATTAGACTTCCAAAAAGTCAAGCAGACTAGATTTTTGAAAATGGTCACGGTTTTTCTCTAAGTGGCTAGAGAAAGAGAATGTTTGGAGTTTTTTGCAAACACAACTCTACACATAAATACATTAAGGTTATGAATAGTGTTCTAACACTAACAAATAAAAGGCAAACTGGATACGATTGCCAATATAGTTTCTTCTTTGTGTAATGTTGTTTTTGGAACTGCTAGCAAAAATTTGATATGATATATGGGAATTTTGATCAGGTGAATACAATTTATTAATCTGGAGACAATTATCTTGATATGTATTTGTAACATGTACATGTTCTTCATTAACTTGTTGTATATTAATATTCCTTATTTTTCCTTCTTTTATTAAAGACAGATTATGAGACAAATTATGACATATATGATTAGAAATAAAAATAATTCAAAACTGAATAATGTCCATAAACTCTATGTCAGCACAGGATGTTCAGCTGAGTGATGATGTGATTCAGTAAATGAGTCATTCGCCACTTGTCAGCCTCAACTATTACACGTGCTTACTTAATTTCTACTCAGAGTCTTTCAAATTATTCAGTTTTAAAGGAAACATTAGTTATTTATCAAATTATATAAAAAGCCAAAGATATTACAATCATTACTAACTTTAGATGGAAACATCTTTGTATACCCTTGAGGTTCCCAATCTGTTGAAAAATGATAGTCTACCCCAAGGGCAGACACACTATAGATGGCTTGTTGTCACTTAAGACTAAATTACACAACTCACAGCATCCTCTACAGCTCTTAACAATACGAACTTTCCAGCAGAAAGGAAATAATTAACAGAATGAAATGGAAAAAAATCAGTAAAAAGATTCCCCTTTTCTTTTGGTACTTTAGTTTTAGAAACCCCAAAATTGTTGCTCCAATAATTGTAGAAGCCAGTTAGAGTCATAAAAAAAGAATATACCTTACTCCCTCAAATTATGTGAAGCATGAATTTCAGGAATTCCTAGTGCTGAATGATATTTTTGTCCTTAAATACTAAGAAATTGTAAGAATTTGAAGACTCATATTAATTACTGAATTAATTCCTTTTATATCTTACAAGGGTACACCTTAAATCTAACAGTGGCTGCCAGATGTCTATCTATTCCTTAATCAGCAAGTAGAAAAATCTAAGAAATGGTAGTCATCTTCATTAAGAGCATCAAGAGCTTTTGGTCATTTTACCATTAATTCAAACTGAGTAACTAAATTCCAACTCATCAAGATTCTCAAGAATTAAAGAATTTTGTTTCATTTATTTATCTAATCCCATAACAGAAAGCATGTCAACATTAACATAAAACACTTACTATTATTTGAGCAACAAGGCTTTTTCTTTTTTTCCCATTTATTTATTTTATTGCATTTTAGGTTTTGGGGTACATGTGAAGAACATGCAAGATTGTTGCATAGGTATACACGTGGCAGTGTGATTTGCTGCCTTCCTCCCCATCACCTACATCTGGCATCTCTCCCCTTGCTATCGCTCCCCACCCCTCACCGTCCCTCCCCTATTTCCCCCCAACTGATCCCAGTGTGTAGTGCTCCCCTCCCTGTGTCCATGTGTTCTCATTGTTCAACACCTGCCTAGGAATGAGAACATGCGGTGTTTGATCTTCTGCTCTTCTGTCAGTTTCCTAAGAATGATGGTTTCCAGGTTCATCCATTTCCCTACAAAGGACACAAACTCATCGTTTTTGATGGCTGCATAATATTCCATGGTGTATATGTGCCACATTTTCCCTGTCCAGTCTATCGTCGATGGGCAT
>NW_016107329.1:6603606-6688304 GCF_001604975.1 Cebus imitator
TTCTGGCTTGTAGGGTTTCTGCTGAGAGATCTGCTGTGAGTCTGATGGGCTTCCCTTTGTGGGTAACCCGACCTTTCTCTCTGGCTGCCCTTAGTATTTTCTCCTTTATTTCAACCCTGGTGAATCTGACGATTATGTGCCTTGGGGTTGCTCTTCTTGAGGAATAAAGTTTGGCTTTTAATCATTAGGCAATGCTCTCCTGAATTTCTATACAGAATCTCTCTACAAAGGGGAGGCAATTCAATCCAATTGTATTGTGGAGAAAATGACATTATTTGTCTTGAAAGTGCATTTGTTTAGGAAGTGTTTGTTCATATAGTGATGTTAGAGATTAATGAAAGTATCCCACCTATGACAGGTTTTTATTTACATAAGATAGAAGAATCTCATACTGTATATTCAAACCAAAAGTTGATGGAAATGAAAAGGAGTTCCTTGGAAAAACCATGACTTGAAAAAGCCATTGGTAGATGCATGTATAGAGATTCCCTCACCTCCCCAGGATCACTTTATCAGCTACTCACCGAGTCCCATCTCCCAAACCTATCTTGGATACTAGCTGAGGATCTCACCATAAAAATAAACGGTCAGCAGGCTGAGGCAGGAGGACTGGTGGAGGTCAGGAAGTCGAGACCAGCCTAGATAACATAGCTAGACCCCATCTCTACAAAAAATTTTTTGAAAAGTTATCAGGGCATGGTGGCATCTGTCTGTAGTCCCAGCTGCTCGGGAGGCTGCAGGAGAGAACAAGACCCCCATCTCAAGTAAGTAAATAAATATAAAACGTGCATTAATAAATTAATTCAAGGTTGCCAGTAAATGGCTCTTGGATGTACCACAATGTTAAAGTTGGAAAGGACCTCAGAGATCATTACATTCATGTCCTACTGAACTACTAAGGACCAGGGGGTTAGGTGCCTTTTAAAGGGTTAGATCTAGGGAAGAGTGATGTTGGAAAAAGGCAGATGTCCCAGACCTCTTCTTACTCCACCCCCACCAAAGTTGACTTAATAATATTCTATGTAGTTTAATATTTTATGTAGTTAAATGTTTTATAGTTACACATATTATTTCTATGGGTTTAAGTTTCCAGTAGCACATAGATTTTTTTCTTTTAAATCTAGTTCCTGAGTTTAGTCAGCTTATTTCTGAGTTTTCCAGTTCTGAAATAATATGTTGTTCTTTCACATTTTCTACTCTAAAAGAAAAATTAACTTTGATCTGCTTTAGGGGCATTTCTTTCTTACGTGTGTTCATTCTTCTGTAGAAATGTATTCTTTCAATTACAGTATTTTCTTATTTGTGTATATTTAGCCCACATATCGTTTGGTTCCTCGTTTTCAGGTGAGCTTAGCTTCTCTGAACATCCAGAAGAAAATGTAGTTAATGGTAATTTTTCTAATGTTATAGAATTCCCACTAGTGTTGCTTTTTAAAACCATAATGGTTTGCTTTCTGAAAATGTTGGCTGCTTCCTCCTCACCTTCAATGTGGACCTTCTATTTCCTTTGTCTCTCCATTGCCCCTATTTTGCTCACCTTTTATTCCATTCCCACCATCTTTTCTTCTTTATGAGGTCCTGACCTGGAAAACATCAATGGTGGCTCAGTTCTGAGAAGTCATGGGTACTAAGCCCTTCAGATTTACCCAGGGCTCCTTTCCCTCACATGTTATTCCACTGGACAAAGTCCCTTTTAGTTTCAGGTGCTGATCTCAGACTTGCCCACGTGCTTTCCTGTAAATCCCTGCTAGGGAGTTTCTGCTTTCTCAGGTTCATCTGTTTTCTTCACACACATATCAATGTCTGTTTCCATCCATTCATCACTTTGTCCTTTTGTAAATGTTGTTCATTTATGATAATGAATCCCAAAAACTACCGGCTTTTTATTTTTTGAAGCATTATATTTAAGAAGTGTCCTATTTTTATTTAACTTCCATTTTTATTGCTTAAAAAGAAATGCTGTTGAATTTCATATACCAATTTTTTATTGCTGCATTTAGTCTATTAATACAGCTACATGCCATAATGTACATTTAATATTGTATTATTCTCACATTTCTTAAAATTGAACATTACTTGGAATTATTCTATTTCTTTGTTACTGCAATATTAATTAAAAATGCATTATTGGGATATTTTGTCTCTGTTACTATACAATCAATAGTCGTTTCAAACGTTTAAATAATTTATTGAAATACAATTTACTCAGAGTATAACGAACAAATCTCATGTTTAAGAGTAGGTATATCACTTTAAAAATCACCAGTTTTCCAAAGTGGTACTATTGCACATTCCCACTAGCAACATATGAAAGAAAGTTCTGGCTGCTCGACATTCCATGCTATTTTTGATAGAGGGTGACATCAAGATTACTAAATCCTATGATTTCAGAAGACTTCCATGTTTTTTTTCTATGTGCCAAAATGTTTCAAATATCAAAGGAAGCATGTGTTCCATCAAAGGCAACCAACTTCCCCATGATGTCTATCAGTCAGAATCACCAATGCTTATTTGGTTCCTCTAACTGATTAGTTGGGTGGATTCTCTTCTTCCTTCAATGTTCCCTCCAAGTACATAACTTCAGAACATGATTATCATTTCTTCCTGGTGAACGCTATGTAAGTGCCTGCATTCCTTTAATAAAACACCCCACAAGCTCTTATTGGGGTGTATCAATGAAGAGGTCAAAGACGTTGTTAGAACATTGTATATGTAATTTTAAGAGTGAAAAGCCAGAAAGTAAAACTAGAAGTTTAGACAATTCTTAGAAACGCTTGCATGTGAAAAGAAACATCAGCCAGAAAATATATGGTTTTGAAATGCTGAGGGAAATAGCCTCCAAAGAGGGAGAATCAGAAAGAGAAGGAAACATGAATTTTTCTCTTTCCCATCTTACCCACCAAAATATAAGCCTAATGAAGGTAGGAATGTCTGCCTACTTTGATTACTGCTGCTTCCAGGACTAGGACAGAGCCTAGAATTCAAGAGGCACTCATATTTGTGAATCATTAAATAACAGAAGGCAAGGTGGGGACTTGATCAATAAATACTGGGGAATAAGGTAACTTTTGGAGCTGATGGATAAGTTTAGGGCCTGAATGTGGTGGTCTCACAGGTGTATACTTAACTCCAAACTCATCGAGTTGTATATATTTCTCAAATATGTACTGCTTTTTGTGTGTTTATCATTCCTTAAGTGGTCTAATAAATAAACAAATAAAAATAAAAATAAAAAGCATTACACTAGAGGCTAAAATATCTTGCTTACAATTCTTCATGCAGTTATCTGAGCACAAGATATAGTCCATATTCTGCAGTGGCATTTCAGTCCTTTCAAAATCTACCCTACACTATCTTAATCTATCTTTCTCCCTTACCCCTAAATCTCAATGCTTTAAAAATATTTCCACACTTTTATAACCCTATGATTTATAATCTCTCCTCTGCAAGGAAAAACTTTCCATACCACTATGCCTGGTGAAATTCTCCTTTTTCCCCCAGTTACTCACTTATTAACCCAGGTGTGGGTAAGAATAGCAAGTAAAACTAGAGAGTTCTTAGTATGTGCTGGGGGCTATGGCTCTGTCCTCAAACATTTTGATTAGACAGGTGTCATTTGCGTTTGACAGTTTAGAAACTAAAGTTCAAAGAGGTTGTGATTGCTCAAAATGACAGATATTGGTAGCTGAACTGTAATTGAGCTTGGAATGACTTGATTCTAATGCTTGGGCTCTTTCCCCTCCAAGACAATCCATCATTCCTTTAACTAGGAATACACTGACCTTTTGTATTCTAATTATCTTATCTGTCAAAACACTGTGAGTTCTTTGAGGGCAGGAATTACTTTATTCTTCTCTTTACTCAAAAGGCTACTAATGAAGAGTAAGAACTTGTACTACTCAATGAAAGTGAATTGTTGTTTTTAAGATAGATCTAGGGCTGGAAGAATTCCATGTTAGATAGTTTAAACACAATCTCTTTTCCCAGAAGTGAGCATTCCAAGGGGCCAAAGCCGCCCTGTTCACGTAGACCCCAGGTCAAGCGCATGAGTATGAAGTAGCTACTCTAGCCACCTTTCAAAAAAGTTGACATCAGCCTGAAATGAATGAACTCCTTGAGGACACTTCTAAGTCATCAGAGATAAGGAATAGGGTGGAGCAGTTCTTAGTAAATCTGCTGTCCTGCTTTCTGGCAAGAAACCATAGCCTTGGAGAATAAACGCCAAGGGTGTTTTTCAGTTGGCTTCAGAATATTTATCCTATCAGTAGTTGACCCAGTGTCTTTACTCATGCACTTTATTCTAGTGGCACCTGTAATCCCAGCTACTCAGGAGGCTGAGGCAGGAGAAGAGCTTGAACCTAGGAGGTGGAGGTTGCAGTGAGCTGACTTGGCACCATGGCACTCCAGCCTGGGTGACAGAGTGAGACCCTTTCTAACAAAAAAAAACAAAAAAAAAAAAAAGAAGGAAAAAAAAGGTAGGGGTGGCATGGTGAAATTGTCTAAAATTTGAATAATGGGCTACATTACAGGGCATTCAATGAAATACTGCACAACAATTTAAAATGATGGAGGAATATTTTAGTGAATTGTAAAAATTTTCAAAATTCATCGAGAAAAGCTGATTAAATGAAGCATATAGTTTGCTTTATACATGTTACACTAAATATTTATCTTGTGCTCTAAATATTTATTGTGTACTTTCTTTACCATTGATAACCTAAAATACATGTTGTTATCTTTAGTAGTAACAGTACAGACTTTTCTCCCACTGTACTTATTTGTATTTGTTAATTTTTCTCAATATACATAAAAAAGTTTGCCAGATATAGGTGATGGGTGGATGGACGCAGCAAACCCCATGGGCATTTATGTACCTATGCAACAATCCTGCATGTTCTTCACATGTGCCCTCAAACCTAAAACACAATAAAACATATATTTAAAAAAAAACAAAGTGTAAAATTTTTAATAACACTCATTGGTAATGTGACATACAAAGGATCATAAAGAGGAAACAGATTGAGACCAGCCAAAAATTTTACTGACACCAAAAAATCTGATACAACTATTATGAATCATTTAAAAAAGAACAGAAGACAAAAATTATTTTAATAGTATATTAAATATTTTATTTAAATTAAGAAGTATAACAAAATCACATACATTTGTCTCATAGTCTGGATAAAATTTCCTTACTTTCAAATAATACACATATAGTATCTCACAGATCAAATTCCATACATTTCAATATGGTCACGAGATAGACTGTATTCCAAAATTTGGTATATAAATCCATACATAATATATACCATATATACTGACTTTAAATAATCTATAATGACACCTATTAAATAGATAAAATCTAGAAAAATCACTTTTTGTGAATACTATTTATGCTGGAATACAAATTCACATAAAAATACTTCCTTTAAGACATGTTCTATTTCACACAATTAAATTAAATGTGAGCTACTTTTAAAACTGCAAGCTTTATTTTTAATCAAACCAATTCAATTTTAAATTTTTAGATCATTACGTCTCATACAACTTCCTCTTATTTAGCTAAAAACATCATTGACAAAGTTTTATTATCACATTTGGTCTTAACCTTAAAAAACAAATTTGCTTACAGTATTTCACATGTAAAAGGGATATTTTAAACTCTAAGTAAAAAGACATATTTTTACATGTCCAATTGTAACAATTTTACCCTATTTTCTTGCAATGCTTTTATCAGATAAAAACTATTACTAAAGTTTTGATTTTTTAGAATATACTGTTTAGGTCTTATCATAACTTTAAAAGTTTTGAAATCTATTTTATCAGTATCTAAATAAAAATTCGAGATATCGACATGGATATTATAAAAAACACCTCTTCTTTGGACTGTTTAATTATTTCACCTTAATCATAAAAAAATCATTGAGTCACTTATTTTTCTTTCTTGGCTTTGGGCCATTGTCTTTTCATCTTAAAAGTTAAAATTATTGTTTTCCTATGTCTAACAATACTTTTTAGACATAGATTTTTAAGATACAAAAATAAAATGTAGTTCAGTAGTTCATCATTACCACCTGCTGCAATGAGTCTGCCAGATCAGAGGCTTTCACTAGGAAAGCTAGCTTTAAATCAAATATTGGCTTTCTTCTTGTAATTTGCACTTGTCTATTGAATCAGTTACCCAACTGTCTTTTAGGATTTTAAACTTTCTCTTAAAAGTTCTTCTAAAAGCTTTAAAATCTGCAACACGACTATGATCTTCACCAATGATTACATGAGACACTCCCTCAGCTAAATAAGAAACTACTGTTCCTCCATGAAATCGAAGCTCCAAGGCTTTAATAGCTAATCTTGTCCCCTCAGTTTTGGTACTCAGGTCATTAATAACAGCATACAAGTCCAAATAAATGGTGTGGCGTCGAAACATACTGAGAGGAGAGCAATCCCAGGAATACCGATGTTCTAAATCAGCAATCACAGAAGTAATTTCTTCAGGAGTCTGCTCGTTAGAATTTTTAATTCCTGAGAATACTTCTTTCAGTTGGTTCAAGTCTGTATCAACAAAATAACTATCACCATAGCAATCATATTCACGGGCGAAATGTTCTTTGGTTGATGGGCACATATGAATCATAAAGCAAGGCTGCCATGGCACAAAGCTTTTGGTCTTAAAACATTCTAAAAGCCATGCAGGCTTGACAACATCATGTTTATTTGACAAAATTATGTTTTTCACTCTGATGTTCTCAGACCCTGCAATTACACAGTATGTGTCTGGGCCTGGGTTTTGTACTATATAACCACCAAATTCTGCAATTCTGTTCTCCAGGTCAGGTTTTGGCTGGCTATCTGTTCCACTCATAACACAAAACTCCACATCTTCGAATATATTAGAAATTTTGTTTACATTAGTAAGGTTAGGTGCTTTTAAGTGCTCAATAATTCCAATAACTTTTTTCATCTTTGGGGGAGCTTTTCGCTTTTTTTCTGGTGGTTCATCATCATCACCTAAATAAAGGTGTTTAGATGCAAGCTTTCCAGATGCTTTTCCCCTAAGTTGTTCTAGGTCATCCAGTGTCATGCACTCATGCCACTCTTTGTCATCTCTTATCTTCTCAATTCGTGGAAAACGCAAGGTACAGCCAGTTTTATACATATCACTGGGTACTATCTCTGCTGCCTTAATCTGAACAATGACAGAATTACAAGGTTCAATATACACTTCTGGCCTCTCTGTTCCACATAAAATGCTACTTGGTGGAGTTCTTTTATGAAAAGGCCTCCAGTATTTGGCCAATTTCAAACCCAGATCATACAGTTCTTTCATGGTACAACCAGAGCCAACACGAGAGAGAGTATGAAACACAGATGGCTTTTTACCAGGAGGGGGCTTCTCTGCTACTGCACACAAAAAATGAGACATCATTCCACCCCGTGATCCTTTACCCCAATATCCTCCAACAATTAAAATGTCCAATTCATCCATTAGTCCATTAACATATTCTGGTTTAATTTTTAACCACCCTTCACCTCTTTTGTCTGGCTTATAGATGGACAGAGGATGTTTTATCATGATTCCTTCTTCTCTTTTATCTATTGCTTCATTCAATGCATCAATTACTTCATCCTTAGTATGAGCTTGTGTTTTCTGCACTATTTCTATTCTACCTGGAATTGGTGTAAAAATACTATTAAGAATTTCAAACCTCTTTCTCAGAGTCTCATGCCCTAGCTTTTTATTATTAACCATCAATACATCAAAAACACAATAACAAGTCTGCAGATCAGAATCTTCTACCATTCTTTTAATATCAAACTTAATTCCCTTTTGCATGAAAGTTTGTGTATTAGGATTATAGGCCATCATCTCACCATCAAGAATACAGATTTGTATATCTGTTTGGAATGCATTATGAATGAATGGGGTAAGAGAACCTTCAGCAGGAGAAGCACCAAACTGATCAGTATAGTTATATCCATTTCGGGAGAAGTATTTATATACATCCCCATCTTTGTGCATTTGCATACGTTCACCATCTAGCTTGGTTTCTATGTAGAAAGTCTGATGTTTCATATCCTTCTCAATGTGCTCAATATTTGCAATAGCAGCTAGCATTGGCTTAAAGGCAGAAAATAAAGTGATAGAAATATCACTGAGTCCTACAGAAGGATCATGCAGTTGCCTACAGACTTTTTCCAGATCTGTAGTGACATTATGCAACTCAGCAGCATCATTATGAAAAACAGAAAAGATAGTTTGCTGACTAACACCAAGCTTTAAATCCTTTATGATCATCCGAATAAGCCACTTTTGCTCAAGTGCAGAACTCTGAGTTATAAGTTGAAGAACACTCTTTTTTACTAGGTCTTTTCTTTTAGCAGAATTATTGCTGGCAATTGAGTCTAAAAGGTCATTTACTTGCTGTATGGTTAAACTTCCTTTCTGTAAACATCTTGGCTTCAACACAAAATATGCAATCATTGCAAAGTCTCCAGCATCTCCATGAGTTCCAGTGGGCGTTCTGTAGTTTAAAAGTTTGAGGGCATCTTTTCCATCTCTAGGTAAATTAAGCAATTCAATATAAAGCTTAGCAAGCATAGTTTCTTTAATGCCATAGGCCATTCTCTCTCTTTCTAGCTGAGGAAGAATTAGCCTCATTGCTGGATAAAAAGAGTCTGTGACATCTTTTTGGTTCTTATGAAGAGCATCATGAAATTTTCTCCAAGAATCTAAAAATTCCCTAAAGTGTCTGATTTTTTCTGCACGTCCTTTAGTTTTCTGTATTCGTTCTAAAGTTGAACACAAATCTGCAAAAGGAACGTGAGATGCAACAGTTTGTGAAGTTTGTGAGGCAGCCATCAAAGTGGTGATGAATCTTCCAGTTTAACTAGTAAAGCAAAAAGAGAATAACTTTAAGATTCAACTAAATATTTAATGTAAAGACCTTACAAAGATCACTCAGATCATAATAAATGTTTATTAATGTTTGCTAAATAAAATAGATCAATGCTATAAACAATGTATGTTTTCAATCTCTACATTTAATAACAACTATTTTGCTTCAACTCTAATTCAGTTATGAAAAGTATCATCAGCTATATTTCCTATATTTGTAATACAGAAATTATTTTAATTATTTTTCTCCTTAAATTCCAACTTTCATTGACTTATTCTATATATCAATTACTTAGCACATAATACAAACAAATATTGCAAATAATGGCGACAGAAAAAATAATCAGGCTTAATTCACTTCACTTCTGAGCTTCTAATGCAAGGCCTTTCACTGTATGTCTCTTCTTTCCCTGACAGACTATTACACAGCACCAGAAACCAACTTCTTCAAATAGATGTTTTTAACAAAACACTCATTTCCTGAATTGAAATTTGACTTCCTAGAAATCCTAATCATAGGCAGGGCCCTTGACCAAAAACACAAAACAAAGCAAAAAACAGGTATCCTCTTCTTCCAGCCAAAGAAAACCTATGTCTGTTTTTTTTCCCTCACTTCTTCACTGTTAGCTATGCCAAATCACACCAATATTCAATCTCAACTTAAAATGCCCAAATCAAAATCCTCACTTTATATATTTTACCATAGTTACTTATTGTCTTATAAGTATAAATGTATTAATACCATTTTTTTCGTATTTCCATGCCAGTTATTCCCTAAGTATTTAATTACTACATATGAGATGTGCTACATACACTGTGCTAGGGGAAAATACAGTATGCTTCTGCTTTAAAAGAACATAAATTCTGTTAAACAAAATTTAAAAAGGGGGTATAATGGAAACAGTATAATAAAATACTAAGTGCTTTAACAAAATAAAACAATTGTAAAATGTCCTGAGGACAGAGCTTTTCCCTAAAGTATCTGCTAAAGTCAGAGAGGAAAGAATGAGTATCTTGCTGAGCTAGGGCAAGAGTACTTCCTAAAATTTCACAAGTGTGAAATTTCTTTAGTTTTAAATAGTCATACAAGGTCTATTGGAAGATAAATATATTAGAGTAATTTTAGCATAAACTATGTAACATTAACATAACTTTTCCAAAAAAAGGTTTCAAGTAAAATGTATGCTTCATGAATAGAAACTATGTTTTATCCTGTGGCTGCAGATACCTCCTGGCACACCACGATGTATAACCAGACAGTGGAGTCAGAGTTTCGCTGGGAGTGGGGAGATCTATTATAGTGCAGAGAACACGTAACTCCCAATTTTCCAATTCTCCATCACAGCAAACAAATGAGAAACACACACATGCACAAGGCTACATTATCTAGTATCCAGCAAAATAAACCAAATGGCTAATTACAATACTACATTAACTAAATTGTCAGTCTCTAGAGACCAGAAATTGTGCTATAATTTGTGCTACTAGTGGCAGACATGCAGGAGGTTTGCTGAATGAATTACTGACACACCTAGATTTGACTCCTGGAAAAGCACACCAGGGAAAGCCATGGGCTGGTTACAAACCACATACATACACATGCATGCACATGCACAGTGGGTGAGACACAGTTTGGTTAAAAAATATTCAGCAGCTCTGACTGTCCTGGCAATGGTTCGCAACAGCCATTTGGTGGCCTTATAAAGAAAAAAGCTGCACTTGACAGTCTAATTTCCGACAAAGGAAACCAAACTTCTATTGAGTGGGTTAGATCAAAGGATAAACCCATGAGAGAGCACTTCCCTGAAACTTTTATCTTTGAATATACTGTTGTTTCCTCTCCCTGAATCTGGTTTGCATAACTGACTGCACCACCTGGTTATGTATGTTCACTGCCCTAGCTCTGAAAACATGCTCCCTCAAGGGGGTACATCACGGTACACAATGCTGTATCTACAATTTCTATATAAACTATGTAAAATGAAGTAGTAATATTTCTTTAATGTTCAAGTATTGGTACATAGTTTCTACAGATATATTTATAGATTCTATATGGTCTCAAAGTTAAAGTTTCCCTCAACAAATCCCAGGCAAAGACTTAAATTACTTTGTAATTACAAAATGTAGGTAATGTTGTGCATCTTATGTATTCTAAAAATGGCTATACAGAAAACAAGGATTCCAAAATTGCTATAAACTAGGCATAAGTACTTTTGCTCATTACAATGGCATAAAAAGTCAAAGATTAGGACTTCCATTCCTTTTTACATGCTAATTTTATTTTTTGGATTCCGAGAATTTTAGCTGATTCATTCCATTTGCAGTAAGACAAATGAGGAGATTCTTAGGGCTCAGGTTCTGGACTCTAATAAATCTGAATTCAAATGTGGATGCTAACATTTAATAGCTGGGTGATACTGAGCAATTAATTTCTCTAAGCTTCAGTTTTCTTAAGTGTAAAATGAGGTTAAAATTGTGTAGAAATTAGAATGAAAATAAAATCAGATAATCTAAAACTGTGCTTTAAAAAGTAATAAGTTTTGGTAATTTTAATACTGTAATGCTTGGTGATCCAAGCAACATTTAAAACATAAATATTGCAAAATACTAAGGAGATAAAAAGGTGGGAAGAATCTTCACTCTTTAACAATAAGCAAAGCTTTCAGGAGAATGAATGCAAGTTACTAGTACACAATAACGATTTATCATTCATTCAGTTGCTGAATAAATTGTCCTGAAGCGACATAGGAAGACAAACCAGCAGGTTTTATTCAGTGACCATGGAAAGTGATTAAGTGTTATTTTATTGCACTTGGGGAAAAAAACAGAAAGTGACTAATGCAACTGAAGTTTCCTTCATGCAACCCTTGACAAGCTGTGTTTCCCTAGGAAACGAAGAGTTTACAGCTGCCTAGATTTCACAGCACATAGTAACAATTTGGGATGATCTCAGATCCCAAAGGTTAATGAACGACGAAGTGTAAGAAGATAAATAAAGTGATTTCTTCCAAGCCTAAAGTCTTTCCCGCTCCAGGGCCCCTTGTACCTTCTTGGAAAATGGAAAATCCCGAGGGAATTTACATCATTCCTCTGTCCCGTTCCCCCTACTCTCCCCAACCCTCAACGGGTTCCGAGTGAAAACCTGGCCTCGGGCAAGCCCCGTTACCTCTGTGAACCAGAGGATTCTAGCTGTAAAATGAGCTCTTAACGGTTTCCCGCGGGGCTGCCCTGAGAAGGAATCAGCGTGTACGCAGGTAAAGCAAGCAACACAGTTCCAGGGAGTCAAAAATGGGAGAAATCGTCCAATGGCCTGGGGCTTGGGTCTAGATGAGTAACAAGAGGCCTGGCTTCTAACGCGGCGCTGCTACAGCGCGGTGAACTCGGCAACCCCCATCAGCCCCCGCTCCACAAACACCCTGCCTGCCGCCCCACAGACCCCAACCTGACGCCCGGCTGACGCACCAGACCCCCCTCCCCGCCTGCCGTCCCACAAATCCCCTGGCCGACCACCCCACATCCCCCACCTGACTCCCCACACACCCGCAGCCTGCCACCCACACACTCACCACCTGACGTCAAGCCTGAGGTACAGCCACTAAACCGGAAGCTGGCGCCAAAGTCGCCGGTTCCGCCAGCTGCTCGCCGCGCAGGCGCATGGGAGACTCGAGGCCGTGACGTCACGGGGCTCACGCACGCAGGCGCAGCCAGGCTCGCAGCGGGAGGTGGGAGGGCCGGCAGCTCCGCGAGGCTGCGGAGGCGGGACTTGGAGGATCCTGGTTAGGGTCTCGAGTACAGACAGCTCCTATTGGCCTCAGCAGCAGATTCTCTTTGCAAGCAGTTGGTCCACAAGCCAGTGGATTTTGTCGTTGAGAGAGACTTAAGATCACTTTGTGCACTGGCTAGTGATAGCCTCTAATTCTTGTTCTCTGTACGTAAAACAATGGTAACTATACTGATTTCGCTGGTTGTGAAAGCTCCCAAGAAACAAGAGGGCATCCCCTACTCAAAATGTTGGTTGTTTCATTTAAACTTTTAAAATATAGGTTTTTGGAAACTATACAGAGCTGTTTGTTTTTTTTTCATGATGTTTGCTACTGTGGTATGAGTTCTCTTAATACAGAAATAATACATAACAACACATAATTTACAATACAGACATAAACATTTGTATGACCAGAAATCAACTATGGACTCTTCTCGTATCTGTTTAAGGATTAAAAATAGAGTTATTTAACAAACTTTAATTGAGCACCTATTATTATGTAGTAATGGTACTAGATATTGAGGGGGGAGAGATTAAAAACAACCCTAGTTTTTATGTTCCAGGAGCTGTTGGTTTCCATCGAAATTTTTGCTATAGTCCGTCCTCTTTCACCATGGAGAAGTCAGAAGTTATCCATGAAGAGTGGCAGAAACAACTTTTAGAACTATTTTAACATAAAATATTGTTTTACATTAAAACAAATTTTGCAGCAATCGGCCTTGATAAAACATTTTAGAGCTGTTAAGTGCCCTTAGAGGTTGTGTAATGTATGAAAATCTCGTTTCTCAAAACTGACACATTTAATTCAGTGCTAGTTTGTATGGAGCTAGAACTTAAGAGTTCCTTCCAGCCCAAGAACATTCAGTTATTTACTTTGTATGTCTAATTGACCTAAGTTGCCTGATTACCTGCAATCATCTGTGACGTTGTAAAGTCTCAAGATATTGTTTTAGGAATATCTACTCTTCACTTAAGTTATCAATTTATTTTGGAGGAACAATGAACAGTGCTAAGGTAGGAAACTTCACTTGCCCATCTTATGAGAGGGTACCTATCCGTGTACATTTGTAGCTTGTTCAACATCTACTAAGCTTCTACAATGTCAGAAGCTGGACTTTATATTAATTACATGAGAGGAACCATGAATTATGAAACCAGACAAATTCCAGATTGATTCAAAACCCACTCACTCTCCATTTTATCATGTTATTTTAGTTGTTTGGTTCAAAGACAATCAAGGGTTGTTTTCACTCAGTATCTTCTCCAGTTGCTATGATTATTAATTTATTTATGTAAATGGTCTATTTTAGTGCTTGGTACTTATTCGGTGATCAACATTAGGAAGCTATGAATCAAGAACCCAGCTTTGACCTGGAGCTCTCGATCTCGTAGCAGGATACGTATGTTCCAAAACACCACCACCGGCCGGGCACAGTGGCTCACGCCTGTAATCCCAGCACTTTAAGAGGCCGAGGCGGGCAGATTACTTGAGGTCAGGAGTTCGACACCAGCATGGTCAAGAGTGAAGCCCCGTCTCTACTAAAAATACAAAAATTAGTGGGGCGTGGTGGTGGGGACCTGTAATCCCAGCTACTTGGGAGGCTGAGGAGGGAGGCTCGCTTGCACTGGGGAGGCAGAGGTGATAGTGAGCCGAGGGCGCGCCATTGCACGCCAGCCTGGGCGGCAGGAGCGAAGCTCCGTCTCAAAAGGCAAAAACAACGACAAGCAACCCACCACCACCACCAATTTATGAAATATACTCTGTCTACATAAAATAGGGGACATAGATAAGGAAAGCCCCAGAGAGGGGAGGCACACATCTGTACATGTCTGTACAGGTCGGTGCACGGTGGTGGCGGGGGTGGGGGGAGAGTGAAGCTAACGAAGCCCAGGTTTGAAGGGCCCGTTTTTGTGACGAACACTTCCAAGGCCTCGAGAGGGGCCCCAACAGGCTGTTCCCGTGGTGGTGTGCCTCTGTAAAATGTGCAAAAATAATTTTACATTATTTTTCTTTAAAAGGGCTCTCCGAATAGAAGGTTCAGGCCTCCCAAAACCTGCATTCGCCGTTGACAGTCCACTCGGGTACAAGTAAAAGGAGAAAAATATTTATGGAAGCGCTTTAAATCCTGGAACTCACTGCGACACCCCAACAACCCTATCAGGCAGAACAAATTCCTCCGTGAAGCTGCGGCTTGCAGAGCGATGGTGGACTTCGAGCTCACCGGCTCCCGGCCGGTCCTGACCCTGACCCGGCTCCTCCTCAACCAGTAGGTCGCGGGTGCGTAGCTGGAGGGAGTCCTCGTGCTCGGAGGAGGGTGGGAGGCCAAGATCCCCAGGTCGCGGGGCGGGGAGCCGAGCCCACAGCGCCGAGGTATCTTTTCCGTCCGGGCCACCGTCGCGGAGGTTCCCGGACAGACACTTCTGCGCATGCTCGGAAGAACGGGCAGGGTTCCCACTCCGGGAGGGAAGACGGAGAACAGGTTATGTGGGAGCCGGCGGGGGCATTTGCCGGCGACACCCGAGCGGGGGCCGGAAGTGGGGCCGCTGAGCGACGCGCCGCAGGAGCTCCGGGCTAGACCGTGGCGACGGCAGCCGCCCCTGGGCTGGAGGAGGACGATGAGGAGCGACGGAAGCGACGCGGGGGCACGCTGCTGCGCGGCGCCCGGTTTCGTGCCCGCGGCCGACTGCGCAGTCTGTCCGCGAGTCTGAGTAAGTGCGGCCCCGGGACGCCGATCCCGCGGGGCCCGAGCGCCGATCCGCGCCTTCGGGGAGGGTAGCGGGGAGCCGCCGGCTCCTCGGGGCCGGCGCGAAACCCTCCCGGGAGGCGGGTGGGGAGAGCCCCGGGGCCCCTGCGGCTTCCTGGGTTGGGGGGGTTATTGGGGGACCGAGCGTCGGGGGCTGTGGGGGACCCGCCCGGGGCGCCGTGCCTGTCCCGGCTGCAGCCCGGCCGTCCGCCCCCACTCCGCTCACCCCTCACCAGGTGCAGCGAATTGAAGCCACAAACCTGTTTTGGAAACTGAGGTGCGCGCATTGCCAGAGGCTCGCCAGGTGTCGTTTTGTAATTGGAACCTGAAACGTACCTTCGTGTTCTGTGTCGATTGTATTTCCAGTAATGTGTACAAACCCACGATCCTTAAAATCCAACCCTCCTCTCCCCCACCCTCCCACACAGACTTGCAAAGTAAAATAGAAAAAAATTAGCCACTAGGTTGCAGGGAGGGAGAATCCCGACCTAATCACGCCATTAACAGGTTTAGACCTGTGAATACCCTGGCAGGAAGTTCTGGGGTATTCAAGAAACATCAAAAAAGCACCCATACAATCGAAGTCAATTTTGCTGTAGAATTTAGTCAACATTTAAG
The DNA here is from genome assembly GCF_001604975.1 of Cebus imitator. Lineage (NCBI taxonomy): Eukaryota > Metazoa > Chordata > Mammalia > Primates > Cebidae > Cebus > Cebus imitator. The sequence goes on from NW_016107329.1 coordinate 6,619,628, forward strand.
CAAAATGCATTACTAGTGTTTACTAGCCCAAGGTATCAAAACCACAAAAATGTCCATCACCATTTAACAAATGTTTACAGTGTAATAGTAACTGTATAGAAAGAGATGCATATATTGGCTTTGAGTGTTGATGTTTGATTTTCACTGATCTCTTTTGAGGGGATGGGGTGGTAGATCAGTACTTCTCTTCATGCTTAGGGCAATCACTCATCTTTGACTAAAATTTTGTTTTACTGTGTAAGATTTTGTGATTGCTCATTTAGTGTTAATGTCATGATATCCTAAGACCTCAGCTGCCCAATTAAATAATTGTTATTAGGTGCTCACTATGCATCAGGCACTGCTTCATACTGAAAATGTAGAGTTGAACCGGATGGAGTCTCTGTTATCACGGGACTCACAGCCTGTGTAAGCAGGTTAATTACACTGTAATCGTAAGTTCTGCCACCTAAGTTTGCACAAACTACAGAATATGGAATGGATGGCAGTAGGGAGTGGGGGTCCAAGGCAAGCTTTCTGTAGGATATACTGTCTGAGCTTGGTTTTAACAGACAAATAGGGCATTGCTCTGATTATTTCCTGTGTTCAGATGTGGTAGCCTCTAGGGAATCATATCCATTATTTAATCCAGGACTAGTAGGACTTCTAGTTGTACTTAATTTCACATATTCTGCTATAGTAGATAATAAAATAATGTAAATTTTGTCTCATAGAAGTAGCTGCACATATTAACACACTGGCATTTTATCACAACAGTATTTCAATTTAATCTTTTATCTTCCTCCTACATATGCGGAAATATATATTCAGAGAGGCTAAGTGAGTTGGCAAAAGCTACCTATCTATTAACAGACCATGCCTGAGAACAGTCTCCTTTCCATTGCACCACACTGCCTCCCATTGATAGTTAGCTTGGAATGATGAAAGCAAGCCAGGTACCTACAGGTAGGTCTTGGCACACTGCCGTCCTCTCGGGCACATCGATGGCCTCTTGGCATGTGAATAAGAGGGTTTACTAACCATGTTGCCCTGCGCTAACTATATAACTTAGTGATAGGTACAGGAAACTGTTGGATCTAACATTTTCCCATGATTTATTTCTGTTTCTCTGTTTCCTTTAATATATTACTCAGACTCTGAAATCTATTTAGTTGCCCCAGAAAAATCTTGAGACCTTTAAATAGCCTCTTTTTGTGTAGACTTAAAAAACGCTCTAGTTCTCCTAATTAAGATCTTTTCCCTCAAATGACAGATTTCATAATACATTATTACATTTTATGTTACTGTTTCACATGGTGTTAACTCCTGCTACAGTACTTTCTGCTGAAATCTCTTCTAAAGATGTAGTATTTCCAATACGTGGACTACATGCATTTATGAGCTAGCCGGAGAATCTAGCCACTTCTAGTAAGGATTCTAGTTGGACTTACTTTCACATACTCAATGTTGTATAACATCGGTTTTATACAAAACAAAAAAGCTAAGCTACATCCATCTAGTTTATAGGTAAAGTTTTGGGACATTACCCATTTATAAATTGGAAACTTTTTGTGAATTTCATTATCACTCTAACATCACTACAGTTTTAGGCTTGTGGATTTTTTTAAAAAACATTTCAGATATTTATAATCTCAGAAAAAATTGTGGTTGGCTTCCATAGTAACAATAATCTCTCATTTTACTTCTGCCAGAGTTGACTTAATTTGCCAAGAATTTCAAGCACAAAAAAGCTACTAAGTTGTTGCCTAGTATAATTTTTGAGCTATCTTCTCATGCAGATTCAAATCCTAGTTAAAAATGCTCCCTGAACTATTCAGTTATTATCCAGCATCTCCATAGGCAGTTACTGTTCATTTGTCCCATAGGACTATTAATACACACTTTTTCATTATTGATGGCATGTGGGTAACCATTAGGGAAATAGATAATTCATTCTGTGGTATCTCCAACACCTTGATAGCAGCTATTTGTGTTACCATTTCAGCCGTGCAACTGGCATGGTTTCCTAACTTCCCAGTTCTTAACAGAAAAGCAGAGAGATTGATGTAAGAATACTGAATCTGAGTTCCACATTAACACATGTGATTGGAAGCTGTGATTCACCCAGAGTAATTAATGAGCACCGTGGGGTCTGGGGTCCTTCTTCTCCTCCACTGGGTTGTGGATGCTGGCAATGACACATGAACTTGCTTTCCACTTCTTACAGTCTTCACTTGAACCTTCACATTGTTCTTTCACTCGTAGGCATCTTTTTTTAAGTGTAGGAACAGCTTTTATTTTTAAACAAGCTGTTACCAAAATTATCAATTTAGGATGGACTTAAAGATCTTTAAAGAAATAATAGTGCATTTATGACTTAGGACTTTTTAATTGTGTTTAGAATTGTTTAGCCTTTTGCCAAATTGTCTTTGGGAAATTCACCGTAATCCACCTATAGATAACGCACTTCTTTTGTATATCTAAAAGACCATTTGCTAGTGACAGAATCTCTAACTCAGATATGCAATATGCAATACAATGTACACTTTTTTTTATTTTTTGAGACACAGTTTCGCTGTGTCGCCCAGGCTGGAGTGCAGTTGGCATGATCTCAGCTCGCTGCAACCTCGACTCCTGAGTTCAAATGATTCTCATACCTCAGCCTTCCTAGAAGCTGGGATTACAGGCACGTTCCACCACGCCCAGCTAATTTTTTTTTATTTTTTATAGAGATGGTGTTTTACCATAATGCCCAAGCTAGTCTCAAACTTCTGAGCTCAGGCAATCTGCTCTCCTCGGCTTCCCAAAGTGCTAGGATTACAGACGTGAGCCACCATGCATGGCCCAGTGTACACTTTTGTAATTAAAAATAATTCGAATAACTAGAATTTAATTTGTAGGGCAGTTCTGACCTTCATTAAAATATATTTTTTATGATAAAGTACTATGTATTATATAATAGTTTTGTCTAGTTGATTCTCCTACTAACCTTATGGCAATAATTAAAATGTATTTACTCCTGTAATTTGAGTTTCAGTTCTTGATATATTTAAGTTTTTATTTATTTTTAATTTTTGGAGAAAATATTACTGGGTAAAAAACCTTAAATATATTTATATATGTTATAATGTAGAAAGGATTTAAATAAATGTAATATTCTTAATTCGAAGAAGGCAAGTCTTTGGGGAATAAGGCAATACAATTATATGGTTAAATAGTATGGAACAGTGGTTCTCAAACGTTTGGTGTCAGACCCTTTTACATTTTAGAAATGTAAAGAGCCAAAGATTTTTTTGTGTGTATGTGGATTATATAGATATTTATTGGGTTAAAAATTAAAACTGGAAGTTTTTAAAGTGTGTAAGTTAAAACTGGAAGTTTTAATTTTAAAATAGCAGTAATAGGTTAATTACATATCACATAAACAACATTTTATATAAAACAATTGTAATTACAACAAATAGATGTATGGCTTTATTTTATATTTTTGCAAGTATCTTTAATGTCTGCCTGATAGAAGGCAGGCAGATAATTGGGTTCTTTTCATGAAACATGAAGAAAGTCAGGCTCACACAAATGTGTAGTTGTAAAGGGAGGAGTACTGTAGTAGAGAATTGTGAACACTCTTTGGTCTACTCCATTGCTCAACAGGTGGCATTTCCTTAAAGATCAATTGCATCGTGCCATCTGAAACCTGCATCAGAGAATCTTTTGTCTCTGTTAACATCAAAATCTGTTGGTTTATAGTGAAATTTTACTCATGTCTACTTGATTTTTGTGACACCATTCATTGGTCATTTGGAATATATTGGTTTATTGAGTTAATGCAGATTCTTTTAAATGGTAACACATTTAATATTAATAGATTCCCACAGTTCCATCAAAAGGTCTCTTAAGGTATCGAGGAGCTATTGGCAACCTCATTCATTTTCTAGAAAATAATCTGCCAGACCTCTAAGTCTGAACAACCATAGTTTGTCAGTTGTCTTTTAAAATAAAAATGCCTGAACAAAGCAGCTAGTTCAGCTCACAGTTCAAATGTATTTCAATACACAGCACAAAGTGCTTTATGTGTGCTTCCAATTTTGTCACACATTTGTCACACAATGTGTTAAAAAGATGTGTACTTGTTGAGATATAATTTTTATTACTACTTCTATGACATTTGTAAGTAAAACTGGATTATTCCCTCATTTACTGTGAGTTGATGGTAGTGACTCCAACACGTGAGGCCACTACCTTGATTCTTGTAAAGGCACCAGCAATTTTACCCAATTGCTTATGCACCATTTGTGCAAATGTCAAACAGTGGAAAAGGTAAATGACATTTTAGTATTATTATGACCATAATATTGATCTGATGGACCCCATTAGAGTGTCTTGGGGACCCTCATGTTTCTGACCACCTTTTGAGAACCACTACCATTGAAAGATCTCAGATTTAATAAAGCTCTTAAAGTTCATCCAGTTTAACAGCTCTAAATTCCTCTATGCCATCCTTGCCAAGTATTTATTTAGATTATGCTGAATACTTGCAGTTTCTGTGAATAATCATGCTAAATGAATAAAGATGTGTCACAGACAGCTGTTTGATGGAAAGTAATAGATTCTTAACCCTGGAGTTACGCTTTGTCCTCCTTTTAAAAGATTGCATAAGTTTCCACTCAGTTTCTCTAAGTAATCAACCTTGATGAAATCCAGAGACTTCTAAAATTATGTTGTGAAGGAAAGATAGAGTTAAGGTTTTGATTTTCCTTTCGTATATGTAAGGACAGTTGTCATCTTTCTTTGATTTTTCTTTGTCTACTCTATAATGAAATGAACCTGTGTTAGATATGCAGTTATTTCCATCCATATCTGTCTCCCAAGTAGCTTAAGAGTGGCTTGAACATTACTGAGTAGATCACAAGCTCCTTGAGAGCCAGGGCTGTCTAGTAGAGAAGGATACATTGGAATCTGATGACCATCTCTTCTGGAAGAGGCTGGGAAATCAACTATGGGACTGCTTCAGTGGTTCACGCTGGTTTTCACAGCTCCCCTGGGAGCCTGCAGTGATATTCTGAGGACTCATACCATTCGTAGTGGACATGACTTCAATACTCATCACTCCCTTTTTTCAAAGCATCAGTTTATAAAATAGTTGTTTAATTTAAATATTTTTTCTTAAAAATTGAACTAGTTGTGATCTTCCAGGTACCTATATGAGAGCACAGGAGAGGATTAATAGAGACCAGATAAGCATGGCCATCACTCATTCCATTTCCTGACTTGCCATTCGGCAAACACTGCTAGCTGGCAAGGTGGTGTGAGAGCTTTACAGTTCTGGATTACTCTTATTTTTAGTCTCAAATTGTTTGTTGTATACCCATAATGGACTTAAATATAGAGACAGTAAGTAGGGAGCACTTGAAGGGACTACAACAAGCCAATTAGGACCATAAGTCCTCAAGATGAGTACCGTATCTTAAATTGCATCAGATAATCAAACTACTTATGTAGCTTAGCAGGATGTCACTAGTACTTCAAAACTATTCTTTTAAAAGGAAAACAATCATATAATTTATCTACACAGTACATTACAATAAAGATTAGTCATGCGTTCAGTAGATTATTTTTGGAGACACGCTCACTGATATCAGTGTGACACCTCAAACCATTTCATTTAAAAAGCACGAAAGTTATTTCTAAGGTTGATTTTTTTTTTCGTTCAAATGCAAGACCAGTAAGGGTTATAATGAACTGTAATACTGAAATCTTAGTCTACATATCCTGTGTTTTTAAAAAATGTATTTCTTTACACATCCAGCTTTTTTGTGCATAATTAGCATGAAGTCTGCAAAGTGTTGGGAAGAAAGCAGGATGTGTTTATTTTAGATAAATTAGAAATATCAGTGAAGCATCAGGCACGTGAGGAACAGGTAAATTGAGATTGTAGATAAAGAGTAGACTTACAGATTGGGAATAATTCATACACAGGTGTGATAATTGGAGACATGAGAAGGAATGAAATCACTGAGGGAAAGAATGTAATAACCTAAAAGACAGTGGATAAGACGGTGGAGAAATGCCTGCTTCTCAGGGTATAGGGCAGAGAGAAAGAGCAATTTGAGTATAGAGGACAAGTTAACCACAGATGACACTTTGGGGGTCTGGTATTGCAGTGTGGATTGAGAAAAATCCACTAGATATATTTTAAAGTGAAGTTTACATTTTATGAGAGATTATTATGAGAATTCAGTCATCAAATTCTCAGATAGTAAATGGTTAAGGAGTTACTGGTGGAGGTTAAATTCATAGGTAGGTTTTAGAGATGGTTGACATGTAGTAGCAGATCTGTTAACATGGCAAACAATTAAGAAGTGGGACTGTCAAGTATTCATTTTTAGATGTAGGCACAAGGTTAAAAATACATACAGTAATGATGTAAAAGAAGAATGGAAGATGAGAAGTAATTGTAATTGATTATCTACATTTCTATATCCTCCATAGAACAGGTCTTATGTGCTCTCCCACTCAGCAACCCTTCTAATTGGTATAAGCTTTGAGTGTGTTAAATGCATCCTTTTTCCTGATTTTTATCATGCTAAAATGTTATCAGCAAATGGATTTCACATGCAGAATAACCTGACAAACAATACATCTCTTCTGAAGACACATTTTATGTTTTACCACATAGGACATACTTGATTGCCTGCCTCCCTCATTCTTCATGACTAGTAGCAGTGGTCTTGGGGTCAACTGAACATTCATGCTCACAAGGCCTAGTAGACCATAGTGGACCCTGCTGTGCATCAGCCTCTCTGGTTTTTTGAAAATCATGGGAAGGAAAACCCAACATGTCAGTGTTAGGTATGTTGTTCCTAGATGATAGCTCAGGTTTAGTGGAAAATGACACAAGGATGGGAGTGAATGCCACCCTGGCTTAGCTCCTTAATGCTCTGCAGGAAGCAGTGTCGTCTTCTAACAGCATTTAAGTATAGCATCCAGGACTAAGCAAATGACAAGCCAATTACAAGCCATATTCGATTCAGAAAAGCCCCTGTTTATACTTACCATTGGGCATGTTCAGCCCTGCTCACTCTCCCCTCAATCCAGATGTTGCTCATCAGTAGGAGCCATTTTTACTACAGTGTTGCTTAGAAACACAGCTGATATCCCACCTTTGTTATGTTTCCAGGGAAACAGTGCAGGAAGGTTGAGGAGAGGTCATTTTTTATCTGAAGAGGAAGAAAGGTTTTGTTAACCCTTTAATTACACTAACTGACAAAATAAATAGAAAACATAATGCTGGCTGTAGGATCTGTGCAAGCGACTTTATTAGAGGCAGTGCTTGTTTTTGTTGACTATCATAACACCTGGGTATGAAGTTGCTTTTACATCTCACCAGATGGTGCATGGTAATTGTGCTTTGCTGATACTTTCAGCAAATTCTGTAAATTAAAAATCCTTGTTGATATTGTTTATTTGTCCTGGTTTCTTTAAGAACATCTTTGAGTGGAAGTACATATACAGACCAGGGAACAGAGATTATTGCTAAGTGGGGTTAGATAAAAATAAGGCAATCTGTGAGTGGAGTTCTTATTCTAAACCACCAATATAAGAATATATTTAAAAAAACCCATATCCATGCACCTCAGCACCCCAGAGCAATTTTTTATTAACCTATTCTTAAAAATGACTTCCATTTGATATTACTCAAGATGAATTGACTTTTATTTCGACTTCCATAGTGTAACAACTCACTGTAAGATTATGATTATCACAAAACAGTTAATTTGACTTTTCAGAAATGTTTTGTGGAAAACTGTAAATTGATCTTTTGTTATTCCTAGCCAGTAAGAGACCCAAACATATATGCCCATTTTTCTGATGTCATTTTAAGCATATGTGCCCACTGCTCAGAATACTTTTACTTTTTTAATAAATTTAATTTGTATATGTAATTATTTTTAAATGTTTTAGTCATAAGTATATATAAAGTGCTGTACTAGACATTAGATATGCAAGAGTGAAAAAGAGAAATATACTTCCTAGTTTTATAGATTTAAATTCAGTATTGTTTGCTAAAATTAGATGTTGGAGGCTACTAAAACAAAAATAACTTTTCAAAAGTTCATTAGTTGAACATTTAACTGTGTAAATTTATACAAATGTAAGTATAAAATTCAAATTGTAAAATATGCTTTATTCATGTATTTGGAGCTATTTTATCTGGCTTTGTAATAATTTTTTAAATAAGAACTAATTTGGGTAGAACACAGTTAAGATAAGTAGTAGAGCCAGAAATACTAGTCACAAAACCAAATAAAGTTAACATGCCTGTAACATTTATGAATGCTCTCATTATTAATCTTCATACTACTGACCAGCCTTATATGTAAGCATTTTAAAAACTCTTATTCTACTGAAAAGGAAATTCAGACTGGAAATAGGTAATAAATACAGTTATTCAGGGAGAATGTGATACAATAATAAAATTTGCTACCACTGGGTGGCAGTGTTGATTTCTGGAAAATCAGAGAAAAATGTTGGTTTATGTTTAAAAAGGTTCATTTGAATAAGAATTCAAATGTAAAAGTCCGTGTTTAGTGAAATAATAGTAAAAAATCAAATGTGTTAAATCGTCCACCTTGTTTTTATAATCAATCTATAACTTCGTTATAGCAGTTTGGTTAGTGGGAAAAAAGGAAATATATTTTTAAAAATTCAGCAAGTAAGCCTAAGTAGACGAATAGTACATAAGAAAATTTGTAACATATCTCAGTTCTTTTGCATTTTTAAGACAACATGTATAAACCTTTTGATAACAAAAACTTAATAGTTTTTCTTTACTTGCTGTGGTACATGTGCACATCTTGCAGGATTGTTGCATAGGTATACACATGCCACAGTGGTTTGCTACCTCCATCCCCCATTCCTACATCAGGCATTTCTCCCAATGTTATCCCTCCCCAACCTCCCCACCCCACACTTTCCCTCACCTAGATCCCCACCCCCCAACAGACCCCTGTGTGTGATGTTCCTCTGCCTGTGCCCATGTGTTCTCATTGTTCAATACCTGCCTATGAGTGAGAACATACAATGTTTGGTTTTCTGTTCCTTTGTCAGTTTTCTGGTTCTTGGAGAATTTCTATGTATTTGTTTCACACTTCACTCTCAAGTATTTATTGCCTTATCAATACATTTTAGCAATCTGTTGATCTCATGATGTGGAACTTCCTATCTCATGACACCAGCAATCTGATATTTATTTTTAATTAGATATGAAAGACAAATCATTAATCGTTTTCTTAAAAATAATGCAAATATTAGAATTTAGTGGTTAATTTAAGTAAATTATTTAAGTTTAGTATTAAAACTTCCAGGTAGAGAGGGAGATACTTTTATTCTTTCTTACCCTAGTTCATTTTGTTTTGTTTTGTTTTGTCCAGCTCCTTACCCTAGTTTCTTTAGCTTTTGCTACAGTACATGAAAAAGATCGCCAAAGTGTGTTAGATCGGTCTTGCTAAGTTAGAATTTCTGAACTGCTTCTTCAGTACAGTTTGCCCTGGACATACGTAACTTAACAGTAGATATACCATGAGCTCTGGAATCGTGCTTGTTTGCCTCCCAGCTCTTCTACCTCGAGAGCCAGATGATGGCCTATCTACTTATGCTCCTGAGCTTCTGTTTTCTCATTTAAGAAAAAAAAAATTGACAATATAGCATCAACTTTTTTTGGTCAAATCAGTGAGAAACATATAAATGAAGATAGCTGACAGTAAATGAGCACTTTTTTTAAATAAATGTGATTTGATGAATGTTAGTGTTTCATAAATATGGCAGTGGAGGGATATGGTAGAAAGGAAACTGTTGAGAACAGAAAGAACAAGGGAAATTATAGCAACTAGTTTTGTGGATGGGTTATACCTATTACCATATTTTAACAATTACATGTGGCCTAGTACCATAGTTTATTATATTATGGATTTATTTTTTTTACAAATAATAGATACATGTTGAATTACTGATATTCTCTCTCTCTCTCTAGGATACATACAGAAAACTACAATGGAAAAGTCCTGGATGCTGTGGAACTTTATTGAAAGATGGCTAGTAGCCTTGGCTTCATGGTCTTGGGCTCTCTGCCGTATTTCCCTTTTACCTTTAATAGTGACTTTTCATCTGTATGGAGGCATTATCTTACTTTTGTTAATATTCATATCAATAGCAGGTATTCTATATAAATTCCAGGATGTATTGCTTTATTTTCCAGAACAGCCATCCTCTTCTCGTCTTTATGTTCCCATGCCCACTGGCATTCCACATGAAAACATTTTCATCAGAACCAAAGATGGAATACGTCTAAATCTTATTTTGATACGATACACTGGAGACAATTCACCCTATTCCCCAACTATAATTTATTTTCATGGGAATGCAGGCAACATAGGTCACAGGTTGCCAAATGCACTCCTTATGTTGGTTAACCTCAAAGTTAACCTTTTGCTGGTTGATTATCGAGGATATGGAAAAAGTGAAGGAGAAGCAAGTGAAGAAGGACTCTACTTAGATTCTGAAGCTGTGTTAGACTATGTGATGACTAGACCTGACCTTGATAAAACAAAAATTTTTCTTTTTGGCCGTTCCTTGGGTGGAGCAGTAGCTATTCATTTGGCTTCTGAAAATTCACATAGGATTTCAGCCATTATGGTGGAGAACACATTTTTAAGCATACCACATATGGCCAGCACTTTATTTTCATTCTTCCCAATGCGTTACCTTCCTTTATGGTGCTACAAAAATAAATTTTTGTCCTACAGAAAAATCTCTCAGTGCAGAATGCCTTCTCTTTTCATCTCTGGACTCTCAGATCAATTAATTCCACCAGTCATGATGAAACAACTTTATGAACTCTCCCCATCTCGGACTAAGAGATTAGCCATTTTTCCAGATGGGACTCACAATGATACATGGCAGTGCCAAGGCTATTTCACTGCACTTGAACAGTTCATCAAAGAAGTAGTAAAGAGCCATTCTCCTGAAGAAATGGCAAAAACTTCATCTAATGTAACAATTATATGATGTTTCCCTTTTTGATTATTGCATTGTATTTTAATTTGTGCAGAATGGTTAAGAATGTTCCTTTTAGAAGTGTTATATCTGTACCTGTCTGAAGAGTGACATTAAACTTTGAAAGGACTTCAGTGCTCCTTTATGATGATCCAAATAGTTTTTTACATTTGAAAAACTATAATTCTTGAGATTATTTCATACATTTTCATCAAAACTTTCAATGTGGTTATTGTATTCATATCTTTAGTTTAATGTGTCGATATAAGATATTGTTCAAAAGTTTCTTGTTGCTAAAGTGGTGTAATCTTACACAGATTAATAGCTAGATGTGGAAGGAGATATGTAAACAAGAAACCTTTGGGTATTATTTCTTAAGTAAATATTGGGACAATCATGATAAGCAAACTTAGTTCTGTAACTGCATTTTTCACCTTAAAAGTTAAATGAAATGCATGATGGTATTTTATTCCTTGAATTATGCAATGCAACATTTTAAATGTAAATAGCACTGGTCATATACCGATGTATATGGTTATCTGGGTTATATCTATTTTTATGTAAATTCTATTTTGTTTTTGGCAAGAAGTGAAATTGAGACCTATGTGCAGGTTGCCATTGAATTTTGCTCTGGTCAATGCTGAGATCCAGCTTTTTCTTACAAATAAATGGGACCCTGTTTTCCTATGTAAATGTACCGTGTTTTTGTTAGGTACAGTCTGGATCATGGCATGTAGAAATAGAAATTTAGAATTTTACTGCAGCTTTGATGTGCATATTTGAACTTTTTAACATTTGTAACTTTGGTGGCAAAGAGAATTTTAGCTTCTGTTGATTTTGTAAGTCTACAGCGGAACCACTAATAGCAGTCATAGTGAAGATCACTGCTTAAGAATTAAATTAGGAAGTCGTTTATCATTGCAGAATTGTACATACTACTTTACAAAAATTCACACATTTGACTTTAAGTCCCAGTACCTAGCTATACCTAACCCACCAAAGGCAAGATATCATTTATTGGACTTCTTGAAAATAAAAGTTACAAAATCCAACAATGTTCCAGTTGCTGTGAAATAGAACTCCTACATCAAAAGACAGTTTTAGGAAGTCTTATTTATTTGTTTTAAAAGTTTTTACATGTAGGAATGTGAGAATGAAGGAATTCTGAAGCTTTTTGACATAGAACCTGTTACCACATTAAGCAATTAAATGACTATAGGTGGGAAGTAGGATTTAGATATATAGAAAAGTAACAAAATCTTACTTAGAAAAAAAAGCCCCTTGAAACTTACAGGATTTACCTTAATAAAAATATATGCTATAAGTCATAATTGTGCCAAGTTGTTTAAAGCAGTGCTCAAAAAATAGATTCAATTGAGTTCTGTGTAATATGTCAGCTTTAACATATAATATTTTGAATATTTTAGCTATATTTAATGGCTGTCTGCAAGCAACTAGAACAGAGAAATAATGGGTCAATACTCGATTTAAAATAATGGGTCTTGACCTCAATTTAAAATTCTTTCCATGGAGATAGGGCTAGAAATACTTTTGCCAAATAGCATTCTTATTCACTTTATGCCAGTATTTAGAAAAAATAAATTATAGCAAGTATGATTTTTAAGAATAATTTTTTCTATAAATTAATTGTAAAAAGTCTTGCTTTTTAAAACAAGTTGGTAATGCATATCATGGAAGGCGTATTTTGTATGTATAAATTCACAAAGCCTACTTTTCTTGTCAGTTCTTGCTATGTAGAATGACTATTCTAAATATTAATGTATTAAAAAGAAAATACAACAAAATGTATATTTAGACACGAGCTTACATGGCATACCTTATATTTGTATCATTATTTAAAGTTTACAAAAAATACCTTATGTTTCTATGTGATCAGTCTATTACACTATGGAGAAATTTATCGACTTTAGTTCTAAATATGCTGATGAGGTCTAAAAGCTATTTTTTCATCCGTACTTTGCTTTTATGCTGCTTTTTCTTTTTGATATTCCAGGTTTATAAACTATCTTTTTAAATTTTAAGCCAGGACTTCAAAAATTGTAGAGTACTTGTTTGCTATCCCCTACCTTAATTCTCTTCTTAGGGTTAAGGAGCCTTTCTTTCTTTCTTTCTTTCTTTCTTTCTTTCTTTCTGCAGCTAAGGGCAGAGGCAGTGCCTAGGGCTGTACGACATCTGTCTTCACTAGCATCTGTATGCGAGATTGTTTCCTTAGATGGGTAAGAGGTGGAAAACAAACTTAGTGTCAGGGGTCCATGAAGCCCATGGCATCATTTTTGAAAATAATTTCCAGTTTTGGGGCCAAAGCAATTGGTCTTAGTAAAATGAGACTTCTTCAGGAGTCACTCCTTCACCTTGGACCCATTGCTTAGTGGGAATGGAAGTATATGTATCCATCTTGTATGTTAATTTCTGACTCATTTATACAAGAGCAGCTATAGGAGTTTACAAATGAACTTTAAGTTACTGTAAATTTGGGGATCCTAGAGTGATCTTAAATATGGCAAGATACAGCTCATTTAGAATAAAATCCCATATCCATTATGGGGAGAAAAACTGGTGAAAAATAAGTATAAAAAGGACCCTAAAAAGCATACTGCAAAATAAGAGAAGAAATAATTTGTGACAGGTAATAGGATACTAGTAGGGTAGTAACAACTAGAAAGGAAAGTGTGACACAGTTCTTAAATTTAGATATAGAAAATAATTAGATGAGATTGATGAAACAGAAATAGTGCAAAACATTTGAATGTAAAGCATTTCTAATAAGTGACTGGGACACTTGACATTGCAACTACCCTATGTTTTTGCAGTTATATTTTTGACTGTAAAATTGATATTTTCATAAAAATGGTGTTCTGAATTTATGATTACCTGTAGACACTTGATAATTACATAGATTACAGCTTTGGTAATATGTCACTGGAGTAATTATGTTGTAATACCTGTTGAGAATTCATACCATCTGATGCTTACATATTCATTTCTTATGTTTGTAAGATTTGGCTTGGTGGGAATAGGTTTGGGGAAATTAAAAGAATGAAGGCCATATATTTAGTGTTTTATAAATTATCTTTCAAGCTCAGATAGCTTAAGAGTAGTTTATATTAATTAAGGAGACCCTTTTCTCCTTGAGGATAGGGATAGGTAAGATAAACTTGTAAAGAATGTCACAGAAGTCACTTTTTAATTTACGTCATGATTGAGATACTGAAATCTTCCAGTGATCCTTCACCTCTCCCTTTTTCATATTATGTTTGATAATTATATATATTTTTAAAAGCTGTGAGAGGAAAAATTAGTCATAAGTAGCCCTTTTGGATTATCCACTTAAATTTATGTATTTTCATATTACTCAGGTAAAGATGGAAATGACAGAGCACAGACATTTATTTTTTAAACTGATAGGGTAGAAAATGAAATGTACTTCTGTTTATTCTTAATACCATATATATATATATATATACATCGTTTTAGCAAATTGGAAATAATATATTCATTTGTATGGCAAGATAAATGCAGTCATCTTACTACTAGTCTACACATTTTTGCCAAATGGCGCAAATATACCTCCATTTATATTTTGTATCTTAAAATGTAGTTTAAAAATAGGACTATGTATGAGACACTTTTTTACAAAAAGTGCCATATATACATATGTAACAGGTGAGTGTGTGTTTAACATAATTTATAACAATTTCTGTCAGTACAGCGTATATGGAAAAGTCAAGTTGTTTTTAACATATTCAAGTATGTTCAGTATAAAATAAGTTAATCCCATTTCATAATGTAAATCATATTTTTGTTATTTGCCATATTTTATTTGAAGTAGTGATAAAATTTTATAACTCAAATTTGAATGTCATAGTACATTGTGTGCTAACCATGGCAAGCAAACATTTACATTTGTTTTTTACAATAAATTTCTTTTAAAGTATACTTTCTATTTTTCTGTACTGACATATGCAATAAATTGGTACATTAAAAATTTGATTAATGTCTTAAGATAGTTTGCATTCAGTCTTTTTTTAAATATTGTTAATCTAAAATTTTATAGTAGGACATTAAAGTTGTCTCAGTGGTTATGTAAAATTCCTGAATTTGCACTGAAATTAATGAATTTTATTCTAGTAATGGTGTTAATAAAAAATTGAAGTTAGATTTATATTTCCTTCCCTGAAGAGTATTATCCTCTTATATACATTTAATTTAGGCTAATATTAAAACTACATGAACCACTAGTGAATGACAAGTCCCTAATGCATTTCTTTAGTTAATTGAATCTAGGAATGAATACATTTTAACTTCATAATTATGTTGCTTTCAGATTTCATAAAGTGCTTTTTTAAAATGTTCTGCTTTTTTTCCGACTCTTGTTAGTATTTCAGTTAATGGTTTTTAATGATCAAAAAATGACCTGATACTAACTCATCCTTGCTTTTCCTAATAAGAAATGTGCATGCTTGAATATGTCAGAATAAGTTGGATAATAGGAAGTGTATGCTGAATCTTAAATGGTCCCCTCTAAGGGAAGATGAAGAATTCACTTATTAGAGCCCATCTTTGCATGGGTAGCTAATGGGGGGAACTAGGGTCTCTCATGTGCTACTTGTACATCAGAAAGATCGCCAACTTGAATCCCATGGTGAAGTCATTTTTAGATTGTTATTTCTTAATTTTGAAAGATAAGTGTTTTCACATTCCCATTTCACTCTCCAACTCTTTCCTTACATTCTGTTACATACTAAAAAAGCATGAACGATTAGATTTGGCTAGAAACTGTAACTCCTATCTTAGTAAGGGGAAAAGACATTTTTGGAGTATCTTCAAATATAAGGCCTAGGTGTTTAATGTGTTGATGTTATTGAATCCTCACAACAAACCTTAGAGCAATTTGTAGTCCCATTTTATAAAAAACAGTCTCAGAGTGGTTCAGTAACATGCCCAAGGTTACCTAGAGTGAACCAAGATGTCAATCCAGGTCTCTCATTCTAAATCGAGGACAGCTATTCATTTGCTAATTTACTCAAACAATTTGAAAATTTTGTTCATGTTGGAATAGATTTGAAATGTTGAAATGGTTTACAAGTTGATCAGCTATTCAGGAATCCAAAAGAATTCGCTATGAATTGAAAGAAGTATACAGTAAACTACATGTTTTCAAAGTCATTAGATGTATGTTTCTGTAGGAAAATCCAAATGTTAATCTCATAAGAGTTACCCTCTCAAAAAATCTTGGAGTCATCTTTTTATTCCTGATACTTTTGAAACACTTCTTGCTGTTTTTTCCATTAAGATTTATTTTTCCAACATTTCCACTACTACCATACCACTTCCTGAAATTATTTCATAGTAGTCAACATTTTTTTATTGGGTATGTTTTGTGTTTAAAATATTGTTCTGACTCCCTTTTGTCATTTATTCTTAATAACTGAATATGAACTAGATCACTGCCCCATTCTTTCTAACAGAAAAACTCTGTATCATTCTCTATCCAGTTCAGTGGCTGCCTTTCTCAGTAGATCAAAGTCAGAGTTCCCATTCTATAGGGTCTTTTACAAACTAAACCTTGTAAAAGATATCTGTTCTTTCTCTTTCTTGATTCAAACTTACTCCTCTTCTGTGCATTTATTCATATCTGGTGCTTTAGCTTCTAGATCCAGTGCCTCCCTCCCACCTCTCTAGGCCCCTGAGTCTGTGACCAAATTCATGGTGGCTCTTTACCAATAGTTTTTTGGTTTTTTTTTTTTTTCTTCTCTTTTTCTGAACACCCTTTGCACTCAAAGCATTTTGTGTTTTGATACTTGGTTATATTCAGTTCAGTTCTTTATCATATATTGTCTTTTGATCTGACAGGAACGTCATGTGCTTTCTGTCTTACATAGCACCTAGCACAGTGCTGAGCACCTTGTACTATATACATTTCCTGTGTAGAATGTGCACACTGATTATAAAGTTAGTTCAAACTTTTCCATCTTTAAGAAGAAAAAGAAGCACAAAGGCCATTATACTTCTTAAGGTTTAGACCTAAAGCAGCAACCAATCTGGAAGTTATACACACATCTCAAACCAACAATTGAAGTAGAAATGTTGGAAGTTACCCATGTAATTTAATCAGTTCACGGAAAATAAGAGGGCCAATAACTGTGCAGGTCATGCGTTCCTTGAGGGCTCCATCTTAAGCTGAGCGGAAGAGACTGCTAACAAGCTCAGGAAGGAGAGGAGCAAAGTGTACAGATGGTGGATGTGGAACAGAGATCATTGGAGATCAACAAGTATGACAGTGATGAGTAGAACTTGGGTAAGAGAGGAAGAACCAGAAAGTCAGGTGGGCACATTAGCCGTAGGCCAAAGAAACCCTTACCATGGGACATCCAGTTTGGGTGATAGTGACTGTCCCAGTTTTTACTTCTTTCTGTCCTTTTTTAACCGTATACCCATGGTTCCCTTATTGTAAATTTATCATCATCATTACTTTTAAAACAATGATGCAAATGGAGACTATTGAAAGTTTGAGAGCTTTCCACTCCTGCAGGAAGTGACTTTGGAGTGCAAACGTACTTAAATATTAATATATTTGCCATCAAATATAACATAGGGGCACCTCGATCATCAGCATTTTGGAGAAAGTTGAGGCCTCTCTCTAGTCCCTCCAGTAACATTACATGGTTCCTTTGAGTATCACTGGACTCTTTCACTAAAGGTGCTGTTGGTTGTTAGGTCGGGACGAGGAAGACAAACAATATTAGATTAGAATTACCTTGTAAGATGTCAACAAGTATACTTTATGCATCAGAGGAACCCTGAAATTAAAGAGCCTGAAATCTAATCTTCATTGTTTCACATATAAAATGAGAAATTTAAATGAAGTATGTGGTGAAGGAGCCTTATAAGTGTTTTCCCTCATCTTTGACAATTGCCAAAATAGTGCAGTTAACAATTTAAAGTCAAGCTGTATATAATGCTTCATTTTTTTGCCTACAAATGTGGTTTATATTTCTATCTAATGTCACAGTTGTCTTATAAAAGTCTCATTTTATTTAATGAACTTGTAAATGTGATTGAACTCCTATTGAAAGTAATTCTATTATAATTTAATAAGTTGTATGACCTTGGAATGATATTTTACCTTTCAGGGCTTTGTGAAAACTGGAGGTTTGACCCAGTTGGTTCCAGTGGCTTCATCTAGCAAGGCCTTTCTATGATTCTGAGTGTATAGAAATCAAAAGCTATTTTAGATTCCCATAAGATTGATCAAAAGCTTAGGATGTCCTCTTTATGAATTCACTTTGAAGAAGAATGTTCATTGTGGTACATTATGGATAAATGGAAATTCAA
The DNA here is from genome assembly GCF_001604975.1 of Cebus imitator. Taxonomy (NCBI): domain Eukaryota; kingdom Metazoa; phylum Chordata; class Mammalia; order Primates; family Cebidae; genus Cebus; species Cebus imitator. Next base: position 6,638,015 of record NW_016107329.1, read on the forward strand.
CTTTTGTTTACCCTGTTCTTTATCCAGTCATAAGGAGAAAAAGACAGTTTGTCAGCAATGTTTAAATGTATGTGTCTTGGATCAATTTAAATGCTATAGATACTCTGGTTTTACAGTCATATTCTAGAGCAAAGTAAACACTTGGAAGATTGCTATGGCACAGGATAATTTCCTTTTTGTAAAAACAGTTTTTACATCAAACTGTTTTGATTGTTTACATCAAACTGTTTTATATCAAACTGTCTCTGTTTGTCTCATCAGAGAAATATTAAAAGAGATAGAAATTATTTTAAATAATGAACTAACTGGAAATTCCGATGTTGAAATGCACAATCACTGGAATGAAAAATTCACTAGACAGGCTTAACAACAAGACTCAAAGTGGCAGAAGTCATCAGCAAACTTGAATATAGACTTCATAATGTCTATGTATAACTTGATCAAGACTAGGCAATCTGAAACACAGAGAGGAAAAAGAATGAAGAAAAATGTAAAGGCCTCAGAGAATTGCACCAACATATGCATAATTGTAGTGCTAGAAAGAGAGGAGAAAAAAGAGCAGAAAAACTATCCAAAGAAATAATGACCAAAAATTCTTCAAATTTGAAAAAAATCATCAGTCTATACACCCAAGATCAAGGAACTCCAAGTAGGATGAGCACAAAATGATCCATACCTAGAAACAGCATAGGAAAAGTGCTGAAAAACAAGACGGAAAATATTGACTGCAGGGAGAGTAGAGCAGTCAATTATGTATATTATGTATACATATTATATTCCTCATTATGTATAAGGAAATCCCCAGTAAGATTAACAGCTGACTAATCTTCAGAAATTATCAGTGGAAGACAGAAAGTAATGGTAATAGATATTCAAAGTGCCGGAAGAGCCCTGTCAAACAAGATTTTATAGTCAACAAACCTTTCAAAAATGAAGATGAAATAAAATATTCCTAGAAACAAAAACATAATTTTTGTGAACAGACCTATGTTGCAAGAACTACTAAAGGAAGTCATTCACACTGAAAGCAAGAAATCATACATGGTAATTTGAATCCACACACATAAAACGAAAAACACTGGTAAAGATAATTATGTAATTAGAAAAGACAGTATATGTGCATATTGCTGCTGCTTTTCTTAAATCATGTAAAGAACTTGCATAAAATATATATGCATAATTATATTATTCATTCTGTAGCAAAAAATATGTAATTTGTTTGACAATAAAAACAGAGGAAGTGGGTAGGAGCAAAGCTGCTGTGGAATAGTGAAATGATGCCAGATAGTAACTTGAATCCACAGGGGAGAAAAGTAAACCTAAAATGGTAAGAAAGAAGATTAAAATAACAAACTCTATTCTTGCTTTGCTTTTATCCCTGAGTCTCCTTAGTAACTGTATAATTGTATAAAGTAAAATTATATTAATTTATTTTGTTTTTGATTTTATAACATGCATAGATGTTTACGTATGTAACAATGATGTCACCAAAACAGGAAAGAGGGAAGTGAGCTATGTAGAAGTTACATTTCTGTATCTCACTGAATTTAAGTTAGTATAAATTTGAAGTAGATTCTGATAAGCTATGTTAAGTATGGTGAGCCTTAGAGAAACCAATAAGGAAATCACTTAAAAATATATTGTGAGGCCAGGTGTGGTCGCTCCTCCAGCCCTTTGAGAGGCCAAGGTAAGATGATGAATTGAGACCAAGAGTTTGAGAAAACCCTGTGCAGTAGCAAGTCCCCATTTTCTACAAAAAAACAAACAAAAAAAATTGTTGGGCACGGTGGTGTACACCTGTAGTCCCAGCCACTCAGGAGGCTGAAGCAAAAGGGTTGCTTGAGCCCAGGAGTTTGAGGCTGGAATTAGCAATTATTGCTCTTCTTTTAGTGTCTCAAGATGGAATATTGGTCTATCAATTTAAGAACTTTTAAAAAGTAGAGTATTTTACCCTTACACATTTCTCACTAAGCTGTATGCCTGTTTTTAGCTGCATACTAAGTTTTGGTGTGTTGTGTATTTATTTTAATTCATCTTAAAGTATTTTCTGATTCCCCTTGTGATTTCTCCTTGGCCCTCTTTTGAACAGGTTTGTTTCTATTCTTGTAAATCTGTTTTAGTTCTTCATAGATTAAGGATATTATCCCCTTGTCAGATAGGTGGATTGCAAAAATTTTTTCCCATTCTGTTGATTGCTGGTTCACTCTATTGATTGTTTCTTTTGTTGTACAGAAGCTCTGGAGTTTAATTAGATCCCATTTGTCTATTTTGGCTCTTGTTGCCAATGCTTTTGGTGTTTTAGTCATATAGTCCTTGACTATGCCTATGTCCTGTATGGTTTTGCCTAGGTTTTCTTCTACGGTTTTTATGGTGTTACGTCTTATGTTTAAATCTTTATTCCATCTGGAATTAATTTTAGTATATAGTGTCACGAAGGGGTCCAGTTTCTCCTCTCTGAAGGTGCCTAGCCAGTTTTCCCAACACCATTTATTAAACAGGGGATCCTTTCCCCATTGCTGTTTTTGTCAGGTTTATCAAAGATAAGATGGTTGTAGATGTGTGGCGTTGCCTCTGAGGCCTCTGTTCTATTCCATTGCTCTATATCTCTTTTGGTACCAGTACCATGTTTGAAGTCAGGTAGTGTGATGCCTCCAGCTTTATTCTTTTTGCTTAGGATTGTCTTGGCTATGTGGGCTCTCTTTTGGTTCCATATGAAGTTTAAGGTGGTTTTTTCCAGTTCTGTGAAGAAGATCATTGGTAACTTGATGGGGATAGCATTGAATCTATAAATTACTTTGGGCAGTATGGCCATTTTCACAATATTGATTCTTCCTAACCATGAGCATGGAATGTTTTTCCATCAGTTTGCATCCTCTCTTATTTCCTTGAGCAATGGTTTGTAGCTCTCCTTGAAGAGGTCCTTTACATCCTTTGTTAGTTGTATTCCTATTTTGTTCTCTCTGTAGTGATTGTGAATGGGAGTTCACTCTTGATTTGGCTCTCTGTTGTTCTGTTATTGGCATATAGGAATGCTTGTGATTTCTGCACATTAATTTTGTATTCTGAGACTTTGCTGAAGTTGCTTATCAGTTTAAGGAGATTTTGGACTGAGATAATGCAGCCTTCTAAATATACAGTCATGTTGTCTGCAAATAGAGACAATGTGACTTCCTCCTTTCCTAACTGAATACCCTTTCTTTCTTTTTCTTGCCTGATTGCTCTGGCTAGAACTTCCAATGCTATATTGAATAGGAGTGGTGAGAGAGGGCATCCTTGCCTAATGCCAGATTTCAAAGGAAATACTTCCAGTTTTTGCCCATTCAGTATGATATTGGCTATGGGTTTGTTGTAAATAACTTTTATTATTTTGATATATGTTCCATCATTATCTCGTTTATTGAGTGTTTTTAGCATAAAGGACTGTTGAATTTTGTTGAAGGACTTCTCTGCATCTGTTGAGATAATCATGTGGTTTTTGTCTTGGTTCTGTTTATGTGGTGGGTTATGTATAGACTTGCATATGTTGAACTAGCCTTGCATCCCCGGGATGAAGCGTACTTGATTGTGATGGATAAGCTTTTTGATGTGTTGTTGCAATCGGCTTGCCAGTATTTTATTGAAGATTTTTGCATCTATGTTCATCATGGATATTGGCCTGAAGTTTTCTTTTTTCTTTTTTGTTGAGTCTCTGCCGGGTTTTGGTATCAGGATGATGTTGGTCTCATAAAATGATTTGGGAAGGATTCTCTCTTTTTGAATTGTTTGGATTAGTTTCAGAAGGAATGGTACCAGCTCCTCTTTGTACATCTGGTAGAATTCGGCTGCAAACCCATCTGGTCCTGGACATTTTTTGGTTGGTAGGCTATTAATTGCTGCCTCAAGTTCAGCCCTTGTTATTGGTCTATTCAGGGTTTCAGTTTCTTCCTGGCTTAGTCTTGGGAGGATGCAAGTGTCCAGGAATTTATCCATTTCTTCCAGGTTTACTGGTTTATGTGCATAGAGTTGTTTGTAGTAATCTCTGATGATAGTTTGTATTTCTGTCTAATTAGTGGTGATATCCGCTTTATCGTTTTTTATTGCATCTATTTAATTCTTCTGTCTTTTCTTTTTTATTAATCTTGCTAGTGGTCTATTTTGTTGATCTTTTCAAAAAATCCGCTTCTGGATTTGTTGATTTTTTGAAGGGTTTTTTTGTGTCTGTCTCCTTCAATTCTGCTCTGATCTTAGTTATTTCCGGCCTTCTGCTAGCTTTTGAGTTTGGGACACATTTAAAGCAGTGTCTAGAGAGAAATTTATAGCAATAAATGCCCACATGAGAAGTGAGGAAAGATCTAAAATCGACACCCTATCATCAAAATTGAAAGAGCTAGAGGAGCAAGATTTAAAAAAAACTCGAAAGCTAGCAGAAGACAAGGCTGAGGCTTCTGACTCCTGCCTCAGCACTTATGGGTCTCTCTCTCACAAGTTGGTTCTTTGAAAAAGACCAATAAAATGAATTATGTTAATAACATCAGGAATGGAGAGGACATTACTGCTGAACTTAAAAGGATGTAAAGAAATGTAGTAGTAACAACTTCTCTGTGGGAGATATGTGTCAAAATCCCAAGTGGATGCTTGAGACCATAGATAATATTGAAAGCTTTATATACTATATTTTCTCCTTAACATACATACCTGTGATAGATTTATCAATTATCAATTAGGCTCTGCAAGAGACTAACTATAACTAATAAAAATAGAATAATTATAGAAATATACTCTAACAAAAATATGCAAATATAGTCTGTTTCTCTTTCTCCCAAAATATCTTATTGTACTGTACTTGCCTTTTTCTCATGATAATGCAAGATAATGAGATACCTACCCACTGAGAGAAAATGAGGTGAATGACTTGGGTATTGTGGCATAGTGTTAGGCTAATAACTGATCCTCTGATAATATGTCAGAAGGACCATGTGCTTTGGGTGATCTCACATCACTGAGCCATGACAATATCAATGGTTCAATGTCAGGATGATCCGATAACCAAGACAGCTACTAATTCACTAATGTGTGGGTATAGTATGCAACACAGGAGATGATTTATGTCTTGGGCAAGATAAGGCAGGATCAACTAGGTGTGATGTTGCATATTGTAGTCCCAGCTACTGGGGATGCTAAGGTTGGAGGATCACTTGAGCCCAGTTGTTCAAGGCTGCAGTGATTGCAGAGCTATGATTGCATTACTGCACTCCAGTGAGACCCTGTCTCTATTAACAACAACAACAAAAAAAGGTGAAGCAGGGTGACAAGATATTTTATCACACTATTTAGAATGATGTGCAATTTAAAACTTATGAATTGTTTATTTCTGGTATTTCCTATTTAACATTTTTGGATTCCAATTTACTGCAGATAACTGGAACTATGGAAAGTTAAATGACAAATAAGGGCAGAACTGCTGTACCATGAGCAATCAACAAATTAGATAATTTAGATCAAATGGGACAAAATTTAAAGAAATATACAAACTCTCAAAACTGACTGGAGAAGAAATAAAAAAATCAGAATAGACCTACAACGAGAGACTGAATAAATAACCAAAATCCTCCCCACAAAGAAAATTCTAATTCCAGATCCTTCATAAGTGAATTGTTCCAAACCTTTAAAGAAGAATTAACAGCAATCCTTCACAAACTCTTCCAAAAAGTAAAAGATGAATGAACACATTCCAAATTATTCTATGAGATTAGTATTACTCTGATACCAAACCCACACAAAGAAATTACAAGAAAGAAAACTAAAGATCAAGCTACCCATATAAATATAGGTACAAAATTCTCATAACATATCAGCCAACTGAATCCAGCAACATATAAAAAACATCAATTTCAACGACCAAGTGGCATTTATTACAGGAATGCAAAGATGTTTTAAAATCTAAGCATTAACTAATGCAATACACCACATGTTTTAGTTCACTTGGGCTGACATGACAAAATACCACAGACTAGCTTAAAAACAGACATTTATTTTCTCACAGTTCTGAAAGCTAAAAGTCCATGATCAAGGTACCAACAAATTCAGTTTCTGGTGAATGCTCTCCTCCTGACTTGTAGCTGGCTACCTTTTCACTGTATTCTCACATGGCTTTTCCTCTGTGTGTGCACAGAGAGAGAGAGAGAGAGAGAGAGAGAGAGAGATTTCTACTGTCTCTTCCCTTTAGAAGGACACCAATACTATGGGTTTACAGCTCCACCCTTATGTCATTTAACCTTGATTACCTCCTTAAAGGCTCTTCTATCTCCTTAAAAAAAAAAAAAAAAAAAAAAGTCAAAAAACTAGGAATAGACAGGAACTGACTCAATATCATAATAAGCATTTACAAAATCCAGCCGACATCAGACCCAATGATGAAAGACTGAAATCTTCCCCCTAAGATCAGGAGCAAGACAGGAATATATATTCTTGTCACTTCTATTCCACATTGTATTAGAGATCCTATTCAGGACAATCAGGAAAGAAAATAAAATAAAACACATAGATAAGAAAGGAGGAAGTGAAACTATATTAGCAGATCACATGATCTTGTACATAGAAAACCATTAAGAAATCCACTAAAAAACATTGGAACTATTATACATATTCAATAAGGATGCAGGAATGAAGATCATGATGGAAAATTAATTTTATTTCTATATATTATTAATTTAAAAATCTAGTATGATGGGAAGTATTGAGGATTGATTTGTGAATGCCAGAAATGATATATTGAATTTCTAATTTCTGGAACCTGTGCATGTGACCATATATGGAACTAGGGTCTTTGAAAATGCAATTAAAGTGTAAGTTAACAAGAGATCCTGCTGAAAGAGGATGAGCCCTTAATTCACTATAACTGGTGTCCTTAAGAGTAGAAGAGACATGGATACATACACACATAAAGAGGGGAACACCACATGAAGGCACAGACACACACACGATTGCCATGTGACAATGGAGGCAGAGATTGGAGTTATGCAGCTGCAAGCCCAGAACTCCAAACATTCTCGTCAATAATTTAGAAACTACCAGTGAAAGTATGGCCCTATTTATACCTTGATTTCAGACTTGTCTCATTTAGGACTGTGAGAGAATAAATTTCTGAGAGGCTTTTAAGTCTCTCAGTTTTTGGTTATTTATTATGGCAGTCCTAATACAGATAAGGGAAGACTGCTATACTCTCCAAAGATAAATCAATATGCTCCCCTATCAAAATCTCAACTGGTGCTTTGTTTATCTTTCTAGAAATAGACAAGCTGATCCTAAAATTTTTACATAAATGCCAGGAACCCAGAATAGCCAGAATGATCTTAAAAAAGAACAAAATTAGCGATCTTATGTATGCTTATTTTAAAACGTCCTGCAAAGCTACAATAATCAAGACATACAGGCATGAGAATAGACATAAATCAATTGACTAGGGTTGAAATTCTATAAACAAATATATGTGTACATTCAGTTGATGTTTTGGCAAGTGTTCCAGGACAATTCCATGGGGAAAGGAAAGTCTTTACAATAAATAGTGGTAATGTTAGCATTCATGCGAAAGAATGAACCTGGATTTCTTCATCATGCCATCCAAAAAATTGACTCAAAATGGAGCAAAGCCCTAAATTTAAGAGCTAAAACTATGAAACTCTTTGAGGATAACATAGGCATCACTTTGTGACCTTGGGTTAGACAATAGTTTCTTAGATATCATGACAAAAACATAAGTGACAAAAACAAAACAAATACTGTAAAAACATAAATTGGGCTTTATTTAAGAATATGCTTCAAAATACACTATCAAAAGTGTGAAAAGACAACCTACAGTTTGGGACAAAATTTGTACAAATTATAAATCTGATAAGAGACTTGTTGGTAGAATATATAAAGAACACCTACAACTCAAACCAATTTAAAAATGGGACAAGGATTTGCTTACATGTTATCCAAACAAAATCTACAGTTGACCAATAAACACACTGAAGATGTACAATGTCATCAGTCATAAATAAATGTGAAACAAAACAATGAGGTGCTACTTTTATACCTGTTAGGATGACCATAATAGAAAAAGATGAGCAAACGCAACTGTCAGTGAAGATGTGGATAAATTTTGAACACTCGTGCACTGCTGGTGGAAGTGTAATATGGAGCAACCACTTTGGAAAACAGTTTAGCAATTCATAAAATCTTATACATGCAGTTAGCACATTACCTAGGATTTACACTCCAGGAGAATGGAAACATATATCCACACAAAAACTTATACCTGAATATTCATAGCAGCATTATTTATAATAGCAAAAAATAGAAACAACCCAAATGCCCATTAGCTGATAATTGGATAAATTAAATATAGTAGATTCATATGGCGTAATGTAGCAATGAAAATGAATGAAGTAATGATAGATGCTACAACGTGCATGAACATTTAAAACATTAAGCCAAGTGAAAGAAGCAAGTCCCTAAAGACCCATACTGTATGATACCAATGATTCAAAATGTTCGTAGTAGGTAACTCTACTGAGACAGAAAGTAGATCAGTGGTTACTTAGAACTAGGGGCATTGGGAGAAATGAGGAATGATTGTTAATGGACGAAAGGTTTCTTTTTGGGGGTGATGAGCATGTTCTAAAATGGATTGTTATGATGGTTGCGCAACTCTGTGAAAATACCAAAAATCATTGAATTGTTCCTTAGAAAGATTAAATAGTATTTCATGTAAACTCTGTCTCAATAAAGCTGAACGAGAGACCATTTAGGGATATTCTAGGTAAAAAAAATTGTTGAATTCAAATGATAGTAGTGGATCTGGAGAAGTGTAGAAAGATTCAAGATACACTTGGAATGGAACTGGGAGTGGTGCAGGAAAGTATAAATTTAATATTTCTATAATTCTGCCTAGGAGAACACAAGGATTTGAGAGAAAGATGAGAAGTTCAAATCAAGTTCATAATAAAATTGAAGTGCCTATAATACAAGGTAATGAACTTTTTTTTATTATTTAAAATGCTCAATTCTTGTCCTCTGCTTTGGCAATTATTCTACATAACGGGTCAGAGCTCATCTCCCACTGTGGAATGACCCTCTTATATATATATAAGACCCAGATTCTGTACATGACCTAGATTTTTGTATTAACTTTCATTTAAAGTTCAGGGGTAAATGTGCAGGTTTGTTAATATAGGTAAATTGCATGTCACAGGGGTTTGATTTACAAATTATTTTGCTACCCAGATAGTAAGTACCCAATAGGTAGTTTTTTGGTCCTCACCCACTTCCCTCCCTTTACCCTCAAGTACTACTCAGTTTTTAGCTCCCATCTATAAGTAAGAACATGTGGTATTTGGCTTTCTGTTTCTGTGCCAGTTGGCTTAGGATAATGGTCTCCGGCTCTATCCATATTGCTACAAAGGATATCAGTTTATTCTTTTTTATGGCTGTGTTGTATTTCATGGTGTATTTGCATCATATTTTCTTTATCCAGTCTACAGCTGATTGGCATTTAGTTTGATCCCATGTCTTTGTTATTATAAATACTGCCGTGATGAGCATGCATGTGCACGTCTCTTTATGGTAGAATGATTTATATTTCTTTGGATATATATTGAATAATAGAATTGCTGGGTAGAATGATAATTCTGCTTTGAGTTCTTTGAGAAATTACTAAACTGTTTTCCACAGTTGCTGAATGAATTTAATTTTCCACCAGCGGTGTATAAGTATTCTCTTTTCCCTACAACTTTACTAGTATCTGTTATTTTTTTACTTTTTAATGATAGTCATTTTGACTAGTATGAGAGGATATCTCATTGTGGTTTTGATTTGCATTTATCTAAATATGGTGTGGAGCATTTAAAAAATATGCTTACTGGCTATGTGTCTGTCTTATCTTACAGAGTTTTTATAATTTTAGGTTGGACATTTAAGTCTTTAATCCATCTTGAATTGATTTTGGGTTATAGTGTAAGGAAGGTGTCCAGTTTTAATATTCTACATATAGCTAATCAGTTGTCCCAGTATCATTCATTGACTAGAGAGGCCTTTTCCCCATTGATTGTTTTTGTTGACTGTGAAAAATCAGATGGTTGTAAGTGTGGGACATTATTTCTGGCCTCTGTATTCTGTTTCATTAGTCTATGTGTCTGTTTTTGCACAAGTACCATGCTGTTTCGGTTACTGTACCCTTGTTGTATAGTTTGAAGCCAGATAATGTGATGCCTCCTGCTTTGTTCTTTTTGCTTAGGATTGCCTTGGCTATTCAGGCTTTTTTTTTGGTTTCATATGAATTTTAAAATAATTTTTTTTGAATTCTGTGAATAATTTCATTGTTAATTTGATAGGAATATCGCTGAATCTGCAGTTGGTTTGGTCAGTGTGGCCATTTAAAAAATATTGATTCTTCCTATCCATGAGCATGGAATGTTTTTCCATTTGTTTGTATCATCTTTGATTTTTTTGTGCAGTGTTTTATATTTCTCATTGTAGAGTTTTTTTCCCCTTCCTGGTTAGCTGTATTCCTAGGTATTTTTTTCTTTTTGTGGCTATAGTGACTCAGAATACATTCTTGATTTTGCTCTCAGTGTAGATGTTGTTGGTATATAGGAATGCAACTGATTTTTGTACATTGATTTTGTATCCTGAAACTTCATGGAAGTGGTTTATCAGATCTCAGAGCTTTTGCACAGAACCTGTGGATTTTCCTAGGTACAGAATCATATCGTCTAAAACAGGGATAGTTTGATTTCCTCCCTTCCTATTTGGATGCCTTTTATTTTTTTTTCTCTTGCCTGATTGTTCTGGCTAGGACTTTCAGCACTATATCAAATAGGAGTGGTGACAGAGTTATCTTTGTCTTGTTCTGATTTTTAAGGAGAATGTTTCCAGGTTTTGCTCATTCAGTATAATATTGGCTGTGGGGTTGTTATAGATGGCCCTTATTATTTAAGGCATATTCCTTCAGTACCTAGTTTGTTGAAAAATTTTAACATGAAGGAATGTTGAATTTTATCAAAAACTTTTCTGCACCTATTGAGATAATTATGTGGTTTTTGTTTTCAGTTATTTTTATATCATTAATCATATTTACTGATTTGCATATGTGGAAGCCACATTACATTCCAGGGATAAAGTGTACTTGGTTGTGGTAGATTAGCATTTTGATGTGCTGCTAGATATGGATTGCTAGTATCTTGTTGAAGATTTTCGCATCTATGTTTTCCCCATGGAAAACATTCCCCATGGAATTGTCCTGGAACACTTGCCAGAACATCAACTGAATGTACACATATATTTGTTTATAGAATTTCAACTTTCTCTTTTCCATTTAGTTTCTATTGCCTGAAGTTTTCTTTTTTCATCGTGTCTCTGCCAGATTTGGTGACAGTATGATTCTGGCCTCACAGAATGAGTTATAGAGGAGTCTTTCCTCCTCAAACTTTTGGAATGCTTTCAGTAGGTATGGTTCCAGCTCTTCATTATACATCTGATAATATTTGGCCATAAATCTGTCAGTCTAGGGCTTTCCTGATTGGTAGACTTATTACTGATTCAATTTCAGAACTTGTTATTGGTCTGTTCAGGGTTTCATTCATCCTGGTTCAATCTTGGGAGGTGGTATATTTCCAGAAGTTTATTGATTTCTTCTAGGTTTTCTAGTTTGTGTGCATAGAGGTATTCATGGTACTCCTCGAGGGGTTTTTGTATTTCTTTGGGGTCAGTGGTAACATATGCTTCATCATTTCTGATTGTGTTCCTTTGGATTTTCTCTTTTTTTCTTTATTAGTCTAGCTAATGGTCTATCTTTCTCATTAATTCTTTCAAAGAACAAATTTGTGGATTCATTGGCCTTTTGTATATATTTTTTTCACTTCCCAGTTTTCTTCAGTTTAGCTCTGATTTTGGTTATTTCTTGTCTTCTGCTAGCTTTAGGGTTCATTTCCTCTTGTTTCTCTAGTTCCTTTAGTTGTAATATTAAATTATTAATTTGAGATCTTATCAACTTTTTGATGTAGATATTTAGTGTTATAAACTTCCCTCCTACAATGCATTAGCTGTGTCCCAGATATTCTAGTATGTTGTATATTTGTTCTCATTAGTTTCAAAGGATTTCTTGATTTATGCCTTAATTTTATTATTTATCCAGATGTCATTCTCAAGCAGGTTGTTTAATTTCCATATAATTTTATAGTTTTGCATTTGTTTGAATGCAAATATAATTCAATGGTATAGAAATCAGTACTATTAGTAGTATTATACTGTGGTCTGAGAGCGGGCATGGTATGGTTTTCATTTTTAAAAAATCAGTATTTTATGTCCAATCATGAGGTAAATTTTACAGTATGTGGATGTGCAGATAAGAATAATGCATGTTTTGTTGTTTTGAGGTGGAGAGTTCTGTAGATATTTATTAGGTCCATTAGGTCAGGTGTTGAGTTCAAGTTCTGAATATCTGTTAGTTTTCTGCCTCCATGATCCTGAGGCCTCCTCAGCCCTGCTGAACTGTGAGTCAATTAAACATCTTTCCTTATAAATAACCTACTCCATAATGAGATCAGTATGCTAAAACATAGCAAGAGTCATCTTTATTCTGGTTTACAACAGGTTCCTCATGTCCATCTGAGACCATGTTATCCTGGACTTCTTTGTCCATATCACTATCAGTGCGTTGGTCAAAGCCATTCACCAAGTCTCTAGAAAGTTCCAAACATTCCCACATCTTCCTGTCTTCTTCTGAGCCCTCCAAACTGTTCCAGCCTCTGCTTGTCACCCAGTTCCAAATACACTTCTGCATTTTTGGGTATCTTTACAGCAGCGTCCTGCTCTCTGTAGCACCAGTTTACTGTTCTTATGATGCTAATAAAGACATACCCAGGACAAGGTTATGTATAAAGGAAACAGGTTTAATTGACTCACAGTTCAGCAGGGCTGAGGAGACCTCAGGAAACTTACAATCATGGTGGAAGGGGAAGCAAACATGTCCTTCTTCACATGGTGACAGCAAGGAGAAGTGCAGAGCAAAGAAGGGGCAATACCCCTTATAAAACTATCAGATCTCATCAGAATTCACTATCATGAGAACAATGTGGAAGTAACTGCCCCCATGATTCCATTACCACCCACAGGGTCCCTATCATGACACATGGGGATTATGAGAACTACAGTTCAACATAAGATTTGATTGGGGACACAGCCAAATCATATGAGGCATTGTCCCCATAATCTTTTCATAAAACATCATCAATGATTTCAGCATTCTTCCAAAGCAACAGTGATTTCACCATTCTTCCACCCAGGCTTCACCATAAATTTAATGTTCGTTCTTGCTTCAACTTATAAACTTCATGTTGCTCTGATTGAGCCCTTTTCAAACTGATGTCTTATCCTTCTTAGTGCCTCAAACTGGATCTTTTTCAGACATATTGTCAAACTGGATCTTGTTCAGACATATTATCACAAGTTAGCATGAGTTTTTCTTGATACAGAAGAAATTTGAAATACATGTAGTTTTAATATGCATTTTTTTGAAACAGGAATTCATCTGGTTTGTACATTGCATTTCAGTTGTATGTTTTATTTTATAAAACTAGTTAGAAGAGGTTATATCTGTGCAAAATCACCTTAAAAAGTAGAATAGTTCATGAAACAAGAATAACAAATCCAAATAGAAGATAATGGTTCAGTCAGAGTGGGGATTGATCAGTAAAAGTGGCTTAGTAAACAAAAATCAGATTGACAGAATGTTTTACCATGTCCTTGTGGAGGATGTAGGTTTATCAGGATAGTTTGGTTTATGATAACTATGAAATTAATCCAACTAAATCCTCTGGTCAACTCAGCAACCTTGTACTTCTGACTTTACCTCACTAATATATTTGCCCATGAATCAGCCTATTTGAGAAGATTTACTGATCAATGAACAAGAACTTGTTTATGTCTATAAAGTCTATAGCTTTGTGCTCGCTTTGGCAGCACATATACTAAAGTAGGAAGGATACAGAGATTAGCATGGCCTCTACACAAGGATGACATGCAAATCCATGAAGTGTTCCATATTTTTATCATATTTATAATCATTCCAAAATTTTTATATTTCTAACCCTTTATTTGATAAAACTTCCATATTTTAAATCCTACAGAAATGCAAAATGAAATCAAAGTATCCTTTATCTCAAACCAACATTCACACATTGAATTATTATCAAAGAAACTTTTTTAACATGCTATTTTGTGGAGAAATATTTGCACATATTTTTTAGTCAATAAATGTATTTCTACATGTAAAAAAAAAGTCTATAGCTTTATTTTACATTATAAAGTAGCATTTGTATTATATTTAAAGAAAAATTTTAAAGTTTTTTTAAATGTCATGATTAATCACTAATTATTAGGAAAAAACAAATCAAAACCACAATACAATATCATCTCGCAACCATTAGGATGGCAACCATAAAAAAATAAATAACAAATGTTGGTGAAAGTGTGGAAGAAATAGAAATTCTTGTGTATTTTTGGTGTGAATTTTCATAGTAGCCACTATGAAAGATAGTGTAGCAATATAGAAATATTAAAAATAGAATTCCTATATGTTTCAGCAATTATACCTCTGGATATATATCTATAAGAGTTGAAAGCAGAGTCTCAAACAGATATTTGCACACTCATGTTCATAGCAGCATTATTCACAACAGCCAAAAGGTGGAGGCTGCCCAAGTGAACATTGATGGATGGATGAACAAAATATTGTTTTGATTGGTCAGTTTGCCAGATAAAAAGAAAAAACTGGAGAAATACATATATCCTTCATTGATATATCAAGAAAAGATAACATATTTTCACAAAGAATATATATGGGCTATGACAGCTAGATATTACTAAGTAATTATACATATCTATATAATTACCACATATATATGGGAAGTTGCTATTTTGGTGGGTATAGAGTTTCATTCTTACAAGCTAAAAAGGTTCTGGAGATCGATTGCACAACAGTGTGAATATACTTTAAATGACTGAACTGTACACTTAAAAATGGTTATGATAGTAACTTTTAAAGTTTTGTGTTTTTAAATCACATTTAGAAAATCTAGGGCTGGAAGAAACATTGTCAGCAAAGAAGACAGTCCTGGGAATCCAAACACCTTTCTCTGCCACCAGTTAGTGGAAAAGACCTTAAAGAAAAGATAATATCTTTTCAAAAAGAATAAAGATAAGACTCAAGAGTCAAATTACTAAATGTAGTCAAACAACTGAACCAAAACTCATTTTTTTCCGAGTGCTAGTCTGAGACTTTGTTTCACACACTGCTGTCCTCTTAAGCCTTCAATAACACACATATCCTCTTTGAGGTGCAAAATTCATGACCTGCAGAGGTTTACAAAATGTAATAGGTTCCCTTGTTTGGGACAGGGTGAGAATTATAAATGCACAAGTCAATGATATTAAAAAGAAATGGCAGCATGACTTTAAAAATAATGAAGATGATAAATTGTATAACATATGTGTATTTTTTAGTGTTCCGAAATACTGAATTTTTAATAGTCACTATAGAGTATAGTTTATACTTACTTGATTTGACTTGTTATTGTTGGTTAATTGTTGTTAGTGTTGGTGGTTGCTAGTGATTATGAGATTTTCACATGAATTTTACACTACATCATGATTACTTGTCCTGAGTGTGGAAATATCAACATGGGTCCAGATTGTGTTTAAATTTTGAAATTGTTGAAAGCTCATTATTCAAGTTAAGGTATGTAAACAGCTGTTGCCATGAGATAACAGATTATGCTTTTGGTTAAAATTCTGGAAATCACCCCACAGTTTTTGTTTACTTTTTAATAACCAGAGGCTTATATTTAAAATTGACAAAAAATTAGCAAGTGCATTTTAAATTTAGTAAATTTAGAAGTAACTAACGACAAGTACAACTATGAATTCATACTGTCTCCACTACTAGACATGTTTTATGACTGTCTGAAAGTATCTAAAACAGATTTTATGAATTTTCATATAAAATTATATTTCTGCTTTAGCAATCAGTCATGGTAATAAAACAATTTGAGAACAAGAGTCTTCATATTTGAGTAGCAGAAAAATACAAGAGAAATCTTTGATCCCTGATAGAGTACTAAACAAAATATAATTTAATTTTACATATATACACACATATGCACACACTTTTTCTATTTTTTTTTCCCACAATGGATACCATGGATAAATTCTCCATAGTGAGGTGGTTGAGTTGAAGTACAGATCTGTTTTTAATGTTTCTAGTATTGTTAGATTGGTTTCCAAAACAACCTTATTATTTTACATTTTCAAGAATAACCTTTGCTCACATTTTAATTAACGATATATAATATATATCAGTGTTAGCTATCTTGATTTAATTTCATTACCTGTATTATTTTGGCTTATTCCTTTTTAAATTTCTTTGGATGAGTGTTAATTCTTTTGAACATCATTGTGTTTATATGACAGCTTTGTTTTCAATGCTATTTTTTTTTTTTTTTTTTTTTTTTTTTTTTTTTGTTTTTTTTTTTTTTTTTTTTTTTTTTTTTTTAATGAGTACTGCTTTGGCTCGCATGTTTTGGTATAAGTTGTTTCTCCGTTTGTGGCTTTCTAGGTGGTTTTAACCTCAGTTTTGCATACTTCTTTGATACAAACCTGATCTATGAATATGTTTTTACATTTTCAAGTAAGCAACTCTTTGATCATTTTTTATAATGATTTCTTTTTTAATGAGATTATAACTAATGAATGGTATATATCAGTTAGGTATTACTAAGAAGTCAGACTAAAGAACAACAAGACAAACTTAAGTAGAATGAGACAAATCATAATGATAATAAATAGAACCATCTGCTGATTACTTAGAAGACACTAGCAAAACAGATAAGTTTTAGCTATTCTTTCAAGAGTATGTAGGAGAAATCATTTGCAGACAACTTTTTAAAAAAAATACTTAATCACGGATACAAAATAAATGGAAAACCAGATGAGAAACTATTTTGCATAAATATTTGAAGTAAAATTTGAAATTGTTTAAAATGATCTTATACAATAGAATTTAACTCCATGACACTGGAGTTTTCTTTTTTCTTTCTGACTTTTTTCCTCTGTTTTAATTTTTGTATGCCTAGTACCTAGAACAATACTGAAAGACTGAATGGTTAATACCCTTCCTCTGCAATTGCTTTACCTACTTTGTTATTTCATTTTTCTTGTACTCAAGAGAAATGTATGTATACACCAATTTCCCGTTAATTTTACTGCACAAATTTATTCATAATACCCTCTTATCTGTTTAGGATCCGTAATAACTCTAATATGTCCCCTTTTTAAAATTTGTCATTGAAATTTTATACTTTCTCTATTTTTACTTTGTCTTACTATAAATTATTAATTTTATTTATTTCAAATAACCAATTTTTAATTCTCTTTATTGTATAGTAATTTATTTCATTAATCTCTTCTTTTTTATATTTCTTGCTCTTATCTTTAAGCTTAATTTGTTTTCACCTTTTAACTTTTTAGGGCATTGTGAACTGTATGCTCAGATTATTTCTTTTGATTCTTTTTATAACATGCAGTCAAAGATACCATTTTTTTCTCATAAAAATAGCTTTAAATGCATTTTACAAGATTTTATATCCTCTATTTTCATCTTATTCCAACAACTCTTTCTATATGCAGTAATATCATCAGACCTTACCTGGGTCAATTTTTCTCAGCACTTTTTTTTCTTTCTTTATCTTTTTTCNAAGCTACCCATATAGATTTTCTCAGCATTTTAACCTAGGACTTGATTAACACTTTCTTTTTTTTCTCCCTATTTTTTTTTCTTTTTTATTATACTTTAAGTTCTGGGGTACATGTGCAGGTCATGCAGGATTGTTACATAGTTGTACACATGCCATGGTGGTTTACTGCATCCATCCCCCATCACCTACATTAGATATTTCTCCTAATATTATCTATCCCCAAACATCCCACCCCCAGCTATCCCTCCCCTAGATCTCCCACCCGCTAACAGGCCCCAGTGTGTGATGTTCCCCTCCCTGTGTCCATGTTTTCTCATTGTTCAACACTCACTTATCAGTGAGAACATGCAGTGTTGGATTTTCTGTTCTTGTGTCAGTTTGCTGAGAATGATGATTTCCAGCTTTATCCATGTCCCTGCAAAGGACATGAACTCATTCTTTTTTATGGTATTCCATAGTATATACATGCCACATTTTCTTTATCCAGTCTATCATTGATGGGCATTTGAGTTAGTTCCAAGTCTTTGCTATTGTAAGCAGTGCTGCAGTGAACATACATGTGCATGTGTCTTTATAATAGAATGATTTATAATCCTTTGGGCGTATACCCAGTAATGGGATTGCTAGGTCAAACGGTATTTCTACTTTTGGATCCTTGAGGAATCACCACACTGTCCCCGACAATGGTTGAACTAATTTACACTCCCACCAACAGTATAAAAGTGTTCCTATTTCTCTACATCCTCTTCAGCATCTGTTGTCTCCAGATGTTTTAATGATTGCCATTCTAACTGGAGTAAGATGGTATCTCAATGTGGTTTTGACTTGCATTTCTCTAATGATCAGTGATGATAAGCATTTTTTCATATGTTTGTTGAGCTCATAAATGTCTTCTTTTGAAAAGTGTCTGTTCATGTCCTTCACCCACTTTTGAATGGGTTATTTTCTTGCAAATCTGATTTAGTTCTTTGTAGATTCTGGATATTAGCCCTTTAATATCCCATTTGTCTATTTTGGCTTTTGTTGCCATTGCTTTTTGCTGTTTTAGTCATGAAGTCCTTGCCTATGCCTATGTCCTGAATGGTATTGCCTAGGTTTTCTTCTAGGATTTTTATGGTGTTAGGTCTTATGTTTAAATCTTTAATCCATCTGGAGTTAATTTTTGTGTAAGATGTCAGGAAGGGGTAGCCATGTGTTTCAGCTTTCTGCACATGTCTAGCCAGTTTCTAACTGCAGTTTCAGGTCTTTCATAGATTAAGAAGCATTGTTCTTTTTTCCTGTAAGTTTGTATGTCATTGCCTCTGTCTAAGCTTATCCTCTCCCCTTTTTATGTTCCCATTTTCCTTGCATGTGAGTTGCAAAACACTCTGAGTTTTGAGGTTTTACTTCTATTTGAGCCTGCAGGTCGGTAACTCAGAGCTCAAAAATGATCATCCTTTTCTTTAATACATGTATTAAATTGTTTACTTGAAAACTGCAGAGATTTTTTTAGTTCCTAAAACCTTTCTTTAATTGAATCTTAAGTCCTCTATTCATTTTTAAAATTCAAGTTGTCTCTGTCTCTTTGTGTTGTGTGTATGTTCTGCGTTCTCCTTCTTTGACCACTTATCTCTCTTAAACACCTCCTGTGCTTTATTTGATGGCTCAGCTGGTGCAGTCTAGCCTCAGCAGGTGGGAAATCAAGTACTGTGTAACCCTATGAGCCAGGATTGGACTAGCAGGGAAACTTCCAGTCTACTCTGAGGCATTTGGGGGAGGCTTTTATTTCTTGTGATCCCCTGATAGTCTTTCAGCTTTAGGGACAGGAAAGACTAACTCTAAGCATTTAATTCCTTTGTGGGTGCTCAGAGGCCCAGGAACCTTGGCATATTCCTGTGAGGCTGATGTTAGCCACTGCCTGGGGCTCACAGGTTTCTGTTTAACTATTCTACTTAAGGCCCTTTGAGACTCAGGTCCCAGATACGGTACCTCAAATACTCTCAAGAAATAAACCTCACGTTATTTTTCTCTATCTATGGCCAATTAGAGCAAAAAACCCCTCAATAACACCCAATTACCTCTAAGTTCTACTGGAATTTGGCTCAGAGAAGAAATATAATTTATAGCTGTTAGCAAAGGAGAGGAAAGATGCATTCATTTTGCACTTTTCTTAGAATACATTGTCTCTCTCTTATTTTTCTTTTAGTTTGAAATAATTATATTCTTACATGGAGATACACATATTCTGATTTTGTATTTTTTTTTTCTGAAAGAGGTGACTACATTTATTTTGGTTCCACATAGAAAAGACAGATTCATTAAATACATCTTCACATAATAGTACTTTTTCTTAAGATTCCTAACATATTGAATAGCTTAAATTATGAAAAATAACTTTATATTAAAACCGTATTTAAGACTTCTTAAAAAATGAATTAGTTTTTCTAGCTTGTGGATGTTGACCTTTTCTCTTTACACCATAGTTTCAAAAAGTGGACATTAGGAAAAATTCTGAAAGAACATTTAAAACTCTTTTATACAAAGTGTTTTGGTTACAATTCTTACAACTAGCAGAATTAGGATGTCTTTGGATCCCAATCAAACTGCTAATCAAATTAGCAGAATTAGGATATCTTTGGGTGAATTAACACCTCATCTTGTCTCACACTTGTATAAAAGGTAAGGAAATACTATGGCCCAAATAACAAGCATGAAGAGTTGAGTAATCCAGAAGGACAATTGTGTCCTCACAGACCCAGCTTCCCTCCAGAATCCTGTTCTCACCCTCGATGTTTCAGTCTGGGGCTGACAGCTGTTGGAGGATGGCAGTTCTCGATGATCTTGGGCAGGCTTATAATGTCTATTGGAAGAAGAGGAGCGTCTCTTTCTTGTCAATCTCTTTAAGAATGAGGAACTCTTTCTTAGCAGTCCCCCCAGGAGACTACCTCACAAACAACTGTAAAAAGCTTCTCACATTTGTACATCTTTAGCAATCAGTGGTAATGTGGATAGAGTCATTATGAGCAGATTTCATGATAAGGACTTCCCCAAAGTGTGAGATTAAGTCAGCATCCCACAGAGATAGGTATCTAAACAAGGCCAACTTCTAGATTGGAAGCAAGAAAGATTCTGTTAAGACGGTGAAGCAAAATTAGGCAAATAGATACTTCCGACTTCAGAACCTACACTCCTAACCCTATCCTCTTCTCAAAATTTAATTAGCTAAATTTCAAATAAATCAGTGCAAATCAAAACCACATTGAGACACCACATCACGCCAGTTAGAATGGTGATGATTAAAATATCAGGAGACAACAGATGCCAGAGAAGATGAAAAATAGGAATGCTTTTACATTCTTGCTGAGAGTGTAGACTAGTTTAACCATTGTGGAAGACAGTGTGGTGATTCCTCAAGGATCTATAAATAGAAATTCCCACTTGACCCAGCAATCCCATTACTGGGTATATACCCAAAGGATTATAAATCACTGTATTATAAAGACACATACACATGTATGTTTATTGCAGCACTGTTCACAATAGCAAGACTCAGAGCCAACCTAAATGGCCATCAATGACAGACTGGATAAAGAAAGTGTGGCACATATGCATCATGTAATACTATGCAGCCATGAAAAAGGACGAGTTCATGTCCTTTACAGGGACATGGATGAAGCTGGAAACCATCATTCTCAGCAAACTGACACAAGAACAGAAAACCAAACACCACATGTTCTCACTGATAAGTGGGTATTGAACAATGAGAACATATGGACACAGGGAGAGGAACATCACACACTAGAGCTTATTGGGGAGTGGGGTCTAGGGAAGAGATAGCAGGAGGTGGGGGAATTGGGGAGGAATAGCATCAGGATAAATACCTAATGTAGATGATGGGGAATGGATGCAGCAAACCACCGTGGCACGTGTATACCTATGGAAGAAACTTGCACATTCTTCACATGTACCCCAGAGCTTAAAGTATAATAAATAAATTTTAAAAAAATTTGCAGACTTTGCTTTTAATTTTAATTATAATGTTTTTTGTTTTCTGGATACAAAACAGATGCACATATTTTCAGGGTATATGTGATAATTTGATACATTATATAATATGTAAAGAAAAATTCAGGGTAACTGGGGTATTAATCGCCTTAAATATTTATCTTTTTATTTTGTGGGAACATTAAAATGATTCTCTTCTAGCTATTTTGAAATGTACAATAGATTAATGTTAATTATAGTTGCCCTACTGATCCATTAAGCATTAGGTTTGATTTTTCTAATGTTAATCAACCTCTCTTTATCTCCCCTTCTTCCTGGCTTCTGGTAACTGCCAATCTGCTCTCTATATTCATAAGAGCCACCTTTTTAGCTCCCATATATGAGTGACAACATGTGATATTTGTCTTTTTATGCTTGGCTTATTTCACTTAACGTTATGACGTCTAGCTGGTGAGAATGTGGAGAAAGGAACCCTAGTGCACTGTTAGTGGGAATGTAAATTAATACAGCCACTATCGAAAACGGCATGGAGGTTCCTCAAAAAACTAAAAACAGAACTACCATACTTGAGCAATTCCATTACTAGGTCTGTATCCAAAAGAAAGCAATCAATGCATCAAAGAAATATGTTCCTGTTTATTCAGCACTATTCACAATAGCTAAAATATGGAATCAACCTAAGTGTCCATCAATGGATGAAATAATTTTTAAAGTGTGGTATAAAACAGTGAACTACTATACAGCAATATATAAAAGAAAAACCTGTCATTTGTAGCAACCTGGATGAGCCTGGAGAACATTATATTAAGTGAAATAAGCTAGGCACAGAGAGACAAATACTATGTAATCTCACTCAGGTGTGCAATCTTAAAAAAATTGATCTTATAGAACTAGAGAGTAGGAGAGTGTGGCTATCAGAGATAGGGCGTGGTTTGTCACCTGGTACAAAATCAGGGTTAGACAGGAGGAAGGAGTTCCAGTGTTCCATTGCACAGGAGTATGACTATAGTTAACAATAATATATTGTATATTTCAAAATAGCTAGAAGAAAGGAATTCAATGTTCTCACCAGATTGAAACGATAAATGTCTAAGGTGATAGATATGCTAGTTTTCCTAATTTGATCATTACATATTGTATAAGTATATCGAAACATCACGCTGTACCTCACAAATATGTATAACTGTGTGTCAATTAAAATTTTTTAAATTAAAAATTATATACGGTGATTAAAATTTAGCCTTTGAATCAAGTTCAACTATAACAACTTATTGTACATAATATATATACACATATATATAATATTTCTATAAGAAAACAATATGATATTTTTCTGAAATGTAATACTTACCTATATCATACTATTTTCCATGTTCTTGTGTTAGGATACCAGTTTTTTCTAGATATACTTTTAGGTACATTCACAGATCTAGAACAGCTGTTGTCTCCAAGCTTGACTGGTCTAAATCCTTGTTAAAAACTCCCTTTTCCTCATAGAAAAGGGGCATAGGAGAGATTCCCCAAACCTCTCATTCTTTATAGCACTATTTAGCCAGAAATTTATAATTCATTTTTAAAAATATTTTTGAGGTTGTCAATGTAAGTACATAGAGAGTGAATGTTTATTTTCTGCTGTTTCTGACTCCTGGACAAACTCACAAGTTATATTCTTTTCAATTCTATCTGCCTATTTCTGAGTGGATAGAATAGTTTTATCAATCACAAAGTGCTAGTATCTCAATGTACTTATTAAATGAAAGAAAAATATGCTTTACACTTACATTAAGAAAAAGATGTGTGTAAAAAGCAGCTAAATACCAACAGTAAACACTGAATATGTAATAATATAGCTGCATAATCTCTGGCTCAGATACAGTGGCCTTTTGTGCCTGAATAAACTTGTGATGTGGTGTATTATTCAATGAATATGAATATACTTCTTGTTTAGCAGAATTTCTGTGAAATTATTGCCAAACCATTTCCTCTTCGGGAAACAGATTCTTGATTTATGGAGTAATAACTTCCTTTTGTTCATCTAATAAGAAATTCAAGAATCATGAATGTCACTTTGTTTTCTACCTGTCTTTAGAGAAAATGCAACTGTCAGATCCCTGCGGAGGACGTGCACATTGCAATTCCTGCTTGCTGTCCCTCTGGTCATGGGGACGTGATACCTGCCCGACATGGAAGAAGCACTTGCCCATTTTATGCATGGCACAGCTCACTGCTGCAACTGACATCTAGTACTGGTTTAAAAATAGCTGAGCTTGGCCCTTCCAGTGACTCTGTTTTGATATGGTCAGACATGAAGGTCTCTGCCCAACAGAGCGACGAGGGCAGAGGGAATTCCCTAAAGCAGTCAAATCATTCCCTCCCTTCAGAATTTTCACTGAGGGATATGGAGGGGGATGACCCATCAGAAGTGGGAGAATGTCTACTGATGGGGAGATGCAGTGGTTACAGGAAATCCTAAGTGAAAGGCAGAGAGAAATTGCTTTCTAGCACTGCCTTGCATCCTTTCATTTCTATACGTATTTAGGTCATGAAAATACACAAACACATAATCTAAAGGGTCTCAATTATTTTCAGTGAGAAAATTCATACAATCCCCAAAAGAATTCCATTTCTTATGGCAAAGTTACTCCATGTGACTCACCCTAATTTACCTGGAACAAGAACTGACAGAAAATTGTATTGTGTCATGTCTGATGCAAAAGGGTTTACAAACATCCTTACAAAAGGAGATTTCTTCCTGAGAAGGCAGTTGGAGGACCTCTTGTCTACATAGCTGTTAGACTGGGGCACAGTCCCTTAACGTGGGAGTTATAGGTAAGAAAAATTAGAGAGCAGCTTATTTTGGGAGCCAGGATAATAACAAGCTATTTTAAAAAGGTGTTGGAAACTTGCAGAAGCAAAGGGAAAAGAGAACAATCCTAATGGGTAAAAACAAGTAAGTCTGACTGCCTCATTTGTACTGAGACAGTGAGGAAATGGGAATTCGTCAGAGGGTAACTCAGTGGCGCCTGTAAAAGTGACGATGTGCTGATTCCTCAGCAGGCATTTGCTGGGAAACCCTTGCAGATGTTACAAGGACAGTTGTAGAAAATGTCTGGTAGAGCACTGTTTGTAACTGTGCAAAAGGTTTCATTCATACTGTGAATGTAAAGAATAAAAGTAAATGAAGAAACGAAAGCATCGCATCGTGCTTTTGATTTACATTTCCCTGATCGTGTAGTACAACTGCTATGGAAAACTGGAGATCCCTTAAAGAACAACTAAAAGGAGAACTACCATTTGATCCAGTAATTCCACTACTGGGTGTCTACTCAGATGAAAAGAAGTCATTCTACAAAAAAGATACTTGCACATGCATGTTTATGGTAGCACAATTCACAATTACAAAAATATGGAACCAGCCCAAATGCCCGTCAATCAATGAGTTGATAAAGAAGCTGTGGTTTTTATTACACACACACACACACACATATGTATTCCACACACACACATATATATGTAGTATTCCACACACACACACACATATATATGTATTACACACACACATATATATACACATATATACATATGTATATACATATGTGTATATATATGTATTCCACACATACACACACACACACATATATATGTGAGTAGTATTCCACACACACACACACACACATATATATGAGTAGTATTCCACACACACACACACACACACACATATATATATGTATGTTCATCATATATACATCATGGTGAGTAATATTACACACACACACATATATATGTGAGTAGTATTCCACACACACACACACACATATATACATATATATACACATATATATGTGTGGGGGGGGGAATACTACTCACCATGATATATATATGATGGAATACTACTCACCCATAAAAAGGAATCAATTAATGGCGTTCACAACAGTGCAGATGGGATTGGAGACTATTATTCTAAGTGAAGTAACTCAGGAATGGAAAACCAAACATTGTATGTTCTTACTCAGAGTGGGAGCTAAATTACAAGGATGCAAAAGCGTAAGAATGATATAATGAACTTGAGGGACTCAGGGCATAGGGTGGGAGGGGGTGAGGAATAGAAAACTACAAATAGGGCTCAGTGTGTATACTGCTTGGGTGATGCGTGCACCAAAATTTCACTAATCACCACTACATAACTTACTCATGTAACCAAATACCACCTATTCCTCCAAAAACCTGTGGAAATAACATTTTTTAATGGAAGCATCCAAAATGTAATTTGCTTCCACATTCTTGTAAGCCTCATTACATGCCTCAGGGACAGTTAATGTCATCATACCAATTCACAGGTGAAGAAATAGAATCACAGAGAGTTTGTGTACTTTCCCTGAGGAGAGTGAGGGGTGAGGCAAATGCATTCAGGAAGCCTGGGTCTAGAGTTCTCACTTTTGCACTATATTATTTCTGTAAATTTCTAACTTAAGACTGTATAGAAATGTAGAGCGAGACAGAACTAAAGCTCACTATCCTTAGCCCATAGGGGAGAAGTGACCACCCAGGGCTTGGTAAGTGCTCAGTAAGATTTGTTGAAAGACGAATCAATATTTCAATGCTGGGGCAAAGCAGTGAGAAACTGGTGAATGTCCAGGAACCAGCCACCAGGATAAGGCAGGACTAGGATGAATCTAACAGTCCTCACAGGTCCACCAGGTCAACAACAGAGAGATCAGAAGCCAAGGGGGCTCTTGTTTGATCAAGGACCTTTTGTATACAGACCTGTAGGTTCTGGCACAGTTGATGTGTGAGTCGTAGACAAGCTACATGAGAGTGGTTAGCGGTAGCAGACGGGCATTTGGAGCTGGAGAGAAGACCGATTCTCCTAAACTGTATCGGATTGAGCAGGGACTTAAAGCTTCAGAAGTCTGAGCAGCAAAGCTGAGACCAGGCTCCCTGGGACAGGCTGTCCATATGCATAATTGAGTTTCAGTGATGAGTCTCAGGAGGAAAACGTGTATGCATGTTTTCCTTAAAAATACATTCACTTATATTTAGAGAATCCTTCTGATGTCTAAATATGTCTGCAAAACTTAGTCTCAGTTTTACAACATTATTTGGATAATAATATGAGTAATTCCCAGTGAATTTACTTCCATGTATCCTTCAAGGATACTCCATTTTATTTCATACTTGAAGACTGTTAATAAATCACTCTCTAGCTAAGTACAATTCAACGCTAAAGCACTTAGCTTATCTGACCTTCACATTAATTACTTTTATTACAGCACCAGGAACTTTCAGCCGCTTTTCCCCCTTCCTTATCAAGCCATGTGGCCCTAAGGAGCCAAGGCTCCCTTACTACGCTTAAGGGAGGGCTTCTTAGACATGTGCATGTCTTCAAAGCTTTCCCTTGAATGTGCCAAATAACTCCAAGTTTCCTCAGCAGATTTAAGGGGCTTTAAATCTACTTGAGCATGGATGTTATGAGATGACCTTGAAATTCTTACAAAAACTGAAAGTGAAATGAGGAACACAGATTGAGCAATCCAATCAGAGGGCAAATGCCAGCAAACCTACTGTACAGTAGGGGTAGAGATGCAGAAAGGCAGAAAGAAGAAAATTCAGGAGAACCCTCCTGAGGGGTGAGCCAAGCCCTGCCATCGCACGCAGGACATCAACACACACAGATAACAGGAAATGACCCATTCCCTGTGGTCACTTATTCTAAAGGCCCCAACCTTCAAAGTTCAAGTCGTGATATGGATGACTCTACAGAAAGGGAGCAGTCACGCCTTACTTCTTGCCTTAAGAAAAGAGAAGAAATGAAACTGAAGGAGTGTATTTCCACCCTCCCACAGAAGGAAAGCCCCTCTGTCCGATCCTCCAAAGACGGAAAGCTTCTGGCTGCAACCTTGCTGCTGGCACTGCTGTCCTGCTGCCTCACGGTGGTGTCTTTCTATCAAGTGGCCGCCCTGCAAGGGGATCTGGCCAGCCTCCGGGCAGAGCTGCAGGGCCACCACTCAGAGCAGCTGCCAGCAGGGGCAGGAGCCCCCAAGGCCACCGTGGAGGAAGCTCCAGCTGTCACCGCAGGACTGAAAGTGAGTTTGCAGCAGCTGCAAGCTGCAGGCACGATCCTGCCTCCACTGGTGCCTTTCCCTTGCCTCAGCTGTCTTTCCAATAACTTGGAGCTTTTCTCTTCTCAGATCTTTGAAGCACCAGCTCCAGGAGAAGGCAACCCCAGTCAGAGCAGCAGAAAGAAGCGTGCCGTTCAGGATCCAGAAGAAACAGGTATGTGTTGGGCACAGACACTTTGAGGAGTCTAGAGAATTAGGAGGGATTAGAGAATAACATCCAGTTTTGGGGATCTAGCATTGAGTATCCCCTCTATGAGCCTAGTAAATAGAGACTACGAAATTTACCATGCAAACTAGACATGGCTTTAGAGCAAATGTAATAGGCTGCATGGATGTGCTTTGTCCTCCAATGATCAGATGGTGGAGTGGAAGCGTTTATCTGTGCATGTGGAAGTATTTATCTGTGCATTGAGCACAGGGGAGATCAAAGAGCCACCTGTGTTTCCTCAAGTAGATAATGCATTCCCATGTGAGAAGCATTATTTGTCACTCCAGAAAAATGAAAAAAAGTACTGCATCCTAGAATTAGACTTTGCTTACCTGGGTCATAGAAAGTTAAAGACATCTGTTTTCTGAATGTGCATTGCATGCTGTGAAACCAGGTAGAGGTTGTAATGAAGGGCCCTGTATATTGTGCTTTAATTTTGTTTCTTTTATAAAAGGTTATTTTAGACACATGCACACACACACACACACACACACACACACACACACACACACACACTTTAAAGCTTTTAAGGAATGCTTTTCCAGGGCATTCCATGCATTTATCATCTTCTTATAATTGTCCTTTAGTGATTTCTGACTTCATGCTCTGCTCATTCCATAGAACTTTATAGAGTTGGTGGGGCCTACCAAAATGATCAGTTCTAGTTCTTTCATTTGAAGGTGAAATAACGAATCTTTGTATTACATTTATTAAAGTTATAATGTAACAAATCCTTGATATTATTGTCCTTTTATTAAATATATTGAAGGAAAATTTTACCTGGAATGTATTGTACAGCTATAGACCAGAATAGGTATTTTTGAACATATTATTTTGTTTAACTTTCATATTGACTCTATTTAGTCCATAGAATACATGCAATAATTTACATATATTATCACTTCTGAAGAGAATTGCATAAGAAATATAGAAATAAATACACCAGGGACCCTTCCATTATACACAAACTCACATGTATGAGGTACCCTGACTACAAACTTATTTTTTTGACTATATGCTTTATTAATAAAAAAATATTTTTTATTTTATAAAACCATAATTTTTGGTATCTGGTTATTATATCTTTGTACCAGTAACCAGGAATAACTGGGTTTAAACATTTTTAAATTAGGAAACATGCACATATTTATTATTTTAGGACATCAATTATTTTTCTAGTTTGCATTTTTTACTATATTTACTACATAATTGAAAATAATACAGAATATACACTATGACATA
Source organism: Cebus imitator (assembly GCF_001604975.1). Lineage (NCBI taxonomy): Eukaryota > Metazoa > Chordata > Mammalia > Primates > Cebidae > Cebus > Cebus imitator. The sequence continues at coordinate 6,667,339 of NW_016107329.1, forward strand.
TTTTTTGTTTTGACTTACATAATAAGAATTTTTTCTATTTCTAAGTATTTTTCATATATCTCTATTAATTTATCTAACAATTATTTAATATAGTTATTTCCATTTTCATTGCTGTAATACAACATGCAAAAGTTTTGTACAAAAGTTTTTATTTCTGTGAAATTATATCTTCAATGTAAAGTCCATATAGTGAAATATCTGAGCTAGGGAGAAGAAACCTCTTCATCACCCTTGTTTCCAACTGCCACATTGTTTTCAAAATGAGTTATAAATGCAGTCAAAAATGTGGTGGACCAGTTCCCCACATTCTTGCTAGCCTGTTATCTTTAAAATTTATTTTGGCCAAGTTAGTAGTTGTAAAACAATATCTCACATTTATTTTGATTTGTTGCTTGTTTACTAATACAAATAAACTTTCTGCATATTTTGATTACTTATAATTTTTATCTTTTGCTAATTTTTATTTATAACTGTCTCCATTTGTCCTACATTTTTATAATTTTGGATAAATTCTAATTAGACATATTGATTTTTGATCAAAATTTTGAGGTAAATGTTTTAATGGTTTTGCTGTTTTTTTTTTTNTTTTTTACTGGTACATTTTGCATATCTCTATAGTATTGCAATAATCTTTTAAAATTTTCTCTAATATTAAAACTAAAAATATATTTGCTCATGATTTCTTAAGTAGTTGACTCCCTGCCACTTTGACTTTTTCATAGTTTAGGGTTTTGTCTTAACTCGTTAGTCTTTCTGGTGTTTATTTTAGTGAATCATCTCACATTGGCTTTAACTTCCCCCCCTCTCTTTTTTCCTTTCAAACCATTATCTCAACCAATTGTATTAAATAGTTCTTTTTCACTCCTTTGTGTTGAAAAACTTACCATGTTTTACTAAGCTCCTCATAAGAGTCGAATCTATTTAAGACTCTTTTATTGATTAATTATTCTATTTTTATGCTTTAAAGGCACTTTTTAAGGTAATTTGTATTATAAGGGGCTTCAATAACTAGTACGACAGGATTCTTCAATCTCCTTAACCTTCGCTGCTGCCATCCCACTGTTTCTAAATATTAGTTTTAAAAATAAACTTTAACTTTACAATTAAATAAAAGATGTAGACTCATTTCAGCTGATATAAGAAGAAAAGAACAATAGAGTAAGAAATAAATAACTTCTTGGGTCACATTTTCTCAAAATTTTCCTATTAATACTTTTATGTATTTATATTTTAATAGCATCCAGGAATTGTATACTTATGAGAATCTTTCACCAAATAATTTGCAATTTTTAGATTCTAACAAATTGAAAAAAACATTTACCTAGATTTCCAAAGCCCAGAAGTAGTCACTGTTATTATTTCATGATTTGTCCTAGACTCTTTAGTAAACATTAACACAGTGTGCATATAGGTATATATTGCACACATTTGAGCCTTGAACAACACACGTTTTAACAGCATGGATACCCTTACAGGTCGATTTTTTTTCAATAAAGCTATTGGAAAATTATTTGTAGATATACAATAATTTGAAAAACTTGTGGAAGAACTGTGTAACCTTGAAATGTTGAAAATATTAAGATTAATTAGCCATGTCATGAATGCATAAAATATATGTGGATACTACTCTATTTTCTTATTTCTGTCACAAAATATACCCAAAAGTTAAAAATTCTCAAAACATATGCATACAAACAGACTGTACACTGAGCCATTAGTAGTCTAGAGAAATGGAAACAAACACAAACATGCAGTATTAAGTCATAACTGCATAAAATTAACTGTGGTACATACTGTACTACTGTAAAGAATAGAATAATTTCATAGCCACCTCCTGTTGCTATTGCAGTGAGCTCAAGTGCTGTGAGTATCTTCCTAAAACACCATGTGATGCTAATCATCTCTGCGTGAGCCAGTTGTATCTCCAATAAATTGGGTATTGCAGTAAAAACGATCTCTCGTGATTTGTGTATATTTTTCATCTTGTTTAATAAACTTTGAATGACACCATAGGACCTATAGAAAGTGCCACTAATGATGCTGGAAATGCTTCCAAGAAGCAAAGAAGAGTCATGACATTTTAGTTGACCCTTGAACAACACAGGTTTGAACTGTGAGGTTCCACTCATATGTGGATTTTCTTCCACTTCCCACCCGTGAGACAGCAGGAGCAACACTTACTTTTCCTCCTCCGCCTTAGCTTACTCAGTGTGAAGAATGAAGAACTCTGTAATGATCCACTTCCACATAAGGAGTAGTAAATGCGTTTTCTCTTTTTTGTGATTATTTAAATAACATTTTTTTTTCTCTAGCTTACTTTATTGTAAGAATACAGTATATAATACATATAACTTATGAAATATATATTCAGTTTTTGTTATTAGAAAGGCTTCTGGTCAACAGTAGGCTATTAGCAGTTAAGATTTTGTGAGTCAAAAGTTAAGCACAAATTTTTGACTGCATGGGATCAGTGTCCCTAATTCCTGTATTGTTCAAGTATCAGCTGTATTTGTTCATACACACACACACACACACACATATATATATATATATATATATATATATATATAGAGAGAGAGAGAGAGAGAGAGAGAGAGAGAGAGAGTGCGTGTGTGTGTGTTATGTGTATATACTCATATAGGACACAGTATACATACTCAACATTCATAAATCCAAGGTGGAAGGTTTGAAGATAAGAATCTTAATGACAGGTAATGTCTACTATTCCTTGTTAATTTACTTGGTTTAGCATATTCCAAAATTAATGTTTATATTCTCAAGAAAATTGTAACACAGGGATTTTTTAGTAGGATTTTTTTGGCATTGAGAAAATCTATGCAGCTTTCTTTGATTTTTGTTTTCATTTAAGTTCTGATTTATTTTCGATAGCACTCAAAATCCTTAGGTTGTCCTTTTTACTTTGAAGTGTTCATTTGTAGTCATATTTATTAGTTGTCCACATGTTTTAGAACCATGTATTTTTATTGGAACTTCACACAAACTGCAGTTGAAGGGAGGGGAATTACTATTAGCCAACGTGTCCTAATGATACTCTCTTCCAGGCATCTCATGGCTAAACACTGCTTTTACTTAATTTTAGAATTTAGTACTCTGGCTTTAGTTTTGTTTTTCTTAATTATTTTGTGTTTCAAACCAAAATCTCATTAAGCTTAATGTATTTCATAAGATCATTTTTTATTGTAGTATAATAAACAGAAATGTGGGGAAATCCAGGATTTAAAAATTGCCAAATAGCTCATATTAGCCAAAAATTCACTTTTAAGCCCATAACTGTGTTTGGAGATATTCCCAATTTAAAAAATAACTAAAACAATATGGCTTTGAAAAATTACATAGTAAGATTTACTTACAAATGGAATCATGGATATCCACATTTTAAACATTACCTAAGTATAGTTTTATTAATTTTAAGAACCTAAAGATAAATGTCTTTAGCATCTATCAAGAAAGTGAATTCTTTCAAATGGGTTATCACTGACCTAAAAAAGGTTCCTTGTTAAAATTACGTAACCTTTGCATTTTCTTTCCTGTTAATTAATAGCTATTAGAAATTTATATGTTTTTGGTTGCAGAAGGATAAAATTATTTTTATTTATAATGTTTATTGTAATTGCCTCAATTATAATAATAAAATAATCGTAAAAATATGAACAATTCAAAGTAATGTAAAGCAAGAATAGAAAAAAATTGTCCATGTTTTACCTTCCAAATAATTATTGTGAGATTTTGGTCAATCTACTTCAAGTTATATTTTTCTTCCTTTTTAAGTGAGCTTGGGATTAAGACTTACACAAAGCTTGCAAAGAGAGAACAGACAGTTGGCATGTACCCCTCTTCAGCTTCCCTAATGCTGACATCTTACAGACCATGGTATCTCATTACAAAAAAAAAAAAAAAAAAAAAAAAAAAAAAAAAAACCAACTTTGAGACAACTAGTAACTCTAGACTTCATTTGAATTTCACCAGTTTTTCTATAATGATTTTATGTTTTAAGATCCATCAGATATCACATTGTATTTAACATTTTTTAATTAGAATTTTGAATGTAGCATGTATAGATGAACACCTAATATTAAAGCTTAAGCTTTCTCTAGGATAAGCCTTTCTAATTGCAAAAAGTAAACATATCAATACAATTTTTGAGTCTTCTTTTTTGAAATCCAAAGCCCAACTCCTTTGCAAGGAAAGATGAGATGTTTGACAAGTCTCTAACGCCTAGTCTTTGCCTGCTTGGCGTTTCTGGCTTAGCTGTGAGTTCAAGGCTATAACATGAGTCTTGGAAGCATGCAGTGTAGAACCTGACCCTTATCAAAATTAGGCTAACTTGAGCCTCTTACCCAGCAAGGGTGTGTTCCTTCCTGGAACAGAATCAGCTGGCTGCTGCTAAGGCGATCTTTGACCAGAGGTTTCCCTGAATGTTATTTTTTCTTTCTCCCTGCTTCAATAGTGAGACTTTTTTCAGTGTTGCAAGCACTGACTTCTGTTCAATTTCTGGAAAGGTATTTAAAATTGAAAACAGTGGCTTTCCAACCAAATCTTTGACCTGTTCTTGTTAAGCTTGAAATTTTGGGAAACGGACGAGCTAGGAAACAAATCAGTCAACACAGCCAAATGTGATATTGTGTCTGTTTTATACAATCTTACATTATAGTGAGTTGGAGAGAAACAGAAAAATGATAGTACATATAGTTAATTAGCAAATTATAATACTAGAAAATAGTAAATATGTTGAAAAAGTGAGAAAGTTAGGACAATTGAGTATCAGGAATGTGAAGGGTGAGGAAGGGAAAGAAATGTGTTTATATTTTGAATGGAGAGGCCAGGTTAAGCCCTTTTATCTTCTTGAAAGCTTAATAATCCTTTATAATTTTGACTTCTTTTTTATTGCTCTCTTGCCCAGGCTGGAGTGTAGTGGCTCAATCTCAGCTCTCTGCAACCTCTGCCTTTTAAGTTCAAGCAATTCTCCTTCCTCAGCTCCCAAGTAGCTGGGACTACAGGCACACACCACCATTCCCAGCTAATTTTTTGTATTTTTAGTAAAGACGGGGTTTCATCATGTTAGCCAGGATGGTCTCAATCTCCTGACCTTGTGATCTGTCCGCCTTGGCCTCCCAAAGTGCTGGGATTACAGGCGTAAGCCACCATGCCCAGCACTATAATTTTGACCTCTTTTTTCAGACATTGCAGACATTAGTAGGTGATATTTAAAATAAATTCAGACTGTTTAGGCCTGTGTTGTTTTTATCAGTAATTTGATATGAATGGAAAATGTTAGTTTTAATATATATTCTTTTTATAGATCAACTCCTACTTAACATAACTGCATTGAGCAGCTGCATTTTTGTTGTGGTGATATTTTCTTTTAAAAGACATTCACATTTCTGAATAGTTAGACAGAGAGAAGGTTTCTCTCCAAATAGATTTATCACCCACTGTTTCTGCAAATATCTGAGGTAGGCACACCATAATATACAAAGAAGAGGAGAACGAAACTAACAATTATCAGGCATATTTCACGTGCAAACACTGTTTTAGGCTTTGAGTGTGTATATCATTTACCCTCTTACACACCCTGTTAGCTTGGCATTATTGTCTTCATTTTAGATGAGAAAACTGAAACCCAGAGAATCAATTACTTCTGTCAGCAAGTCAATATAGTTGGAGAAGGTAAGCCAAATTGATGCAAAATAAAATAGATAAGTTATTTACGATTCATAAAACACATCTAAATTATGACTTCAATCTATTTTCACAACAGTATGAAATGGATAGTGTTATTGCCATTGCTACAGGACCCAACATTTACCCAAAGTTAACCTTTGGGTTGGGGGTTTCTGCAATATAGACCCTTCTGTGGTTGCGAGAAAAATGTTACAGGGAAGGCGTCCCGATCCAGACCCCCAAAGAGGGTTGTTGGAGCTCATGCAAGAAAGAATTCAGGGCAAATCCACAGAGTGAAGTGAAAGCAAGTTTCTTAGGAAAGTAAAGGAATAAAGGAATGACTACTCCATAGACAGAACAGCCCTGAGGGCTGCTGTTTGCCCATTTTTATGGCTATTTCTTGATGATATGCTAAACAAGGAGTGGATTATTCATCCCTTTTTAGACCATACAGAGTAACTTCCTGATGTGGCCTTGGCATTTGTAAACTGTCACGACGCTGGTGGGCATATAGCAGTGAGGACCACCACAGGTCACTCCTCGCCATCTTGGTTTTGGTGGGTTTTAGCCGGCTTGTTTACTGCAATCTGTCTTAGCAGCAACATCTTTATGACCTGTATTCTGTGCTGGCCTCCTGTCTCATCCTGTGACTTCCAATGCCTTAACCGTCTGGCAATGCAGCCCAGTAGGTCTGAGCCTTATTTTACCCAGCTCCAATTTCAGATGGAGTTGCTCTGGTTCCCATGCCTCTGACATCATTTGGCAGATTTAAAACGTTTTTAAATTAGGTGTCAAACTCATGGTTACACAACTAATTGATAGGAGAGGTAAGGTCTGAATTCATTATCGACTGACTATAAATTCTGATTTTTTTTCAATGATAATAGCTGTACATGCTTAATTTTCAAGTATGACACCAGATTTGAGAAAAAATACTGGGTCTGACAAAGCCCAGGGTATTACAATCATTGCCAATGAGAGAGACATCACGTTAAGGAATCAGAGAATGCTGTTAGTGGTAGAGATCACAGACTGAGATGATTTAGACCGTGATCAGGAGAGCTGAGTGGGTTTGAAGATGGAGCAGACTTGGTAAGACAGAATATCTCAGGTTATGAGGACAAGGTGGAAACAGGAAGCAGAAATAATTCAAGAAAAGGCCTTGTTTTACTAGACATAGAGGCTTATCCAATGCAAGCATCTTTATATTATCCCTTTTCTAAATTTGTAAATTTTTGCAAGTGCTGATCTGTTGAAGTGTTTTTGCAAGCATAAGCTTTCTTCTTCCCCCCTCCTCTCCTCCTCTTCTTTCTCCTCCTCCCCTTCTCTTCATCCTTCACCTTTTCCTCCTCCTCCTCCACCTCCTGATCAGGTTGTTTGAGACAGGGAAGGAAGGGGGAATAACTGCTCTGTGACAGCTCCTGAAAGCAGCTAGGAAATCTTACTTTCAGGCCTTTTTCTCTCCTATCTGCCCTCATGGAGACTCCGGAAATTACAAATTAAGACATTTTAAGAAAATGCTGCATAACCATTTACTTTAAAAATCTGATAGAGTGCTACACTTCTGTGGATAGAAATTCAAAAATGTATTAAGGTTTTTTGTAGTAGAAAGTGTTTCCTATATAACTGACGGTTCAAAGCCTATTGTTAGAGGGTCCACAATTCATGGAAATTGTTTTATTTTGTGGAACTCCTTTACCCTCAAGCATTGACTTAATTGGTTTTAACACGTTTCACAAAGCTGGATTTAGTGACTGATTTTTAAGAATTGTTTGGAAAACTTGAGTGCTATTTTTATGTAAATTTTGTTTCCTATATTATTCCACAGAGTTTTTTTAAAGTCTGCTGTATATCAGACACTGAAAATTTGTGAATGATTATCCTTAACATCAAGTGATTCACAATCTAGGGAGAGAAACAGTTGCAGAAACAATTATGTGTATAGTAAAATGTATTTCAATAGATGATATGCAAAGTATAGTGGGGTCAAATATTTAGCAAGAAGTATTGTAGAAAAAGTTTATATTTGATTTGAGTATTGAAGGATGAATGGAATTCCACCAGACGGAAGATAAAGTATATTTAGTAGGAGGGAACAGCAGACATACAGTCGTGGAATCACGGAAGATGCCTTCTCACTCGGAAGTGTGTTTAACTACAACTGAGTGTGGGTGGGTGACACTCATGAGACTGTGAATGTTGGCTGGGCCAGGGCTTGGAGGAACTGGTTAGTGTTCCAGGGAGTTGCATTGAGTGAATTATAAACATTTGAATGAGAAGAACAAATTTGCACTTGGGAAATTCAAAGTTCTCAACTTTTATTACTTTGTTGAGTAAACAACTGAGTTATTGTTGGTAAAATAAAACCTTATACGCTAGCTTCCTTCCTCTAAATTTGCGTATTCTCATTTCAATGAAAGTGTTAATTCAATATCATGCTTTCCCCATTTTCTTCTTAAGTCTATGTCAAATATTAGGCCAATATTGAGATCTTTAAGTGGTTTCCCCTAGTTAACATTGTTCTGCCACTAATCATGTATTCAAAGCTAGTTCAAGAAAAATTAAACTGCTACATTTTTCATAACTTATGTCTATCAAATGATAAGTTATGCAGAAGTGAAAGTGAGGCATTGCCGTCCAAGATCCTCCTTCTTTAAAAACATATGGTGCAGTAAATACGATGGCAGGAAAAAAAGCAGAGAGATAAGGGAAGATGCAGGATGCACATCTCATCCAGGCCAAAAGCCGGAGGAGGCTTCCTGCATGAGATGAGTGAGACGCGCTGTGAAGAATCAGTGGGCGCAGGTGCTGTGGATAGGTTAAATGTGATGGGACAACTCTGTGTGGAGTGTTTTTCATGGGAGCCACACATAATCTGCAATAATGGCATTATTTATGAAGGTTTAGATTAGATTTAGCTTTGTTGAAATAATGTATAATAAACCAGTTTCAAGATTGAATGGGTTCACTTCCAGTGCAGAAAATAGTATAACAGATAATAGCAATTCTCCAAACTTTCAAATTACTTTTTCTGATGAAATGGTATTTAGACATTATGCTTCAAAAGGTGGCCTTTCAAACTGTAAAAATATTTCCCATATGTATTATATTTAAATTACGCTCTAATTGTGAAGTGTTGAATTTTATTGTGTCAAATATTGATCAGTAGCAAATTATTTTTGTCCTTAAAGTTCTTGTTTTGGTAATTTTATCTTGTAAACATTTTGGTCATCATTATAATATTTTGTATTTAGAAATACTTTTTGCAAAGTTTATTATCATGAGTAAATTTTCTTATGCTGTAAAATGGCATTTTGTAAGATTAATATGTATTTTACACATTATTACATCATAATCTCCAGAAATTTATATTCAGAAATGTGTCCCCATAGACTCAGAAAGGTTTTAATGTATATTATTGCCTTGCTTAGTTAAAAAACAAAACAAAACAAAACTATTCTTAACCTCTTGTATAATTCCTTTCAATTGTAGTAGAGGGAGAGATGTGTGAAAGGCTTTTGAGAACCACACAATAACTAGTTAATATGACAATTGTAATCAAATTGTGTTTTTTTATATTAGACTATGCATTTTCAAAACTCTTGTGGTTAGATATCTATGCTACTGGGAGATATTAAAAATAATATTGCCTTTTTTGCTCCACTCTTGGTGAAGCAAATCTTTAGCTAAGCGTTCATCTCCAGCCTAAGACCAGATCTATGTTGAATGGGAAAAAAGTCTTAAAAGACTGAATAGGAGATAAGTTGATAAAAGCTGTCAAGTTTCCTGAAAGGAATTGTCTTAGAAAAACCAAGTAACTTTATCTGGAACAAGGACAATTGATAAATAGTACTACTGTTGTATTTGACCGAGTGTAGAAAGTTATCACAAGACAAAAGTATGCCAGATTACAGGGTCATTTTATTATGCCGGCGACCACAGAGGACTCACGTCTCTCCAACCTGTGGCGACAACAGGAGGGTGCCACGATTTTTTATACCCGAAAACCACCTTGGGAGTGGGGGTGAGGGGCGGGGATGGGGATGAAAAGGCTTCAGACATTCCGAGGGCTAGTGGATTCTGTAAATTACCTCCTGGGCAGAGATGAGGGTGGGGGTCTCCGGACATTCCAAGGGCTAGGGGACTTTTGTCATTCCGTTTGTTACTTAAGTGGTTTACAGAAGTCAAGATAAACATTTGTTTATACATTATCTGGTTAAGGTGGAAATCACAGACCTTAGTTACTTATTACAAGTCGCAGGAGCCAAGATGGCATGGGTTAGGACTGCTTGCCTGTCACATTAGGGCCACAGAGAGCAGTTACTGATAAGAAAAGGTAAGCAGCTTTACATAGTTTTGAAGAACTAAGAGATCTATTTACAGAGGCCAAGGACAGTAGTTATTGTGAGGAGAATGGGGCAGCCATTTCAACTTATCTAAAAACAGTTTTGTATTTTATAAAATAGTTTTGCTCTGGTTCTGGCTCTAGGCCAGCGCAATATCACACTACCTTCAGTGGCTGTAATTTAAACATCATTATTGAAACATCAAATTTATATATTTTGTCTTCTGAAGAACAGTTCTTGAAATAAACTTTTCTCTTCAAAGCACATTTTCTGCTAAATATTAGATTTCTGCTTCTACGTGATAGAGCAGACCACTGTTTTTCAATGTGTAGGTTGTGACCAAATGTTCACTAGACTGTGGATATTAAAATGGAGATATTTTCATAGTGTCAAGTTGTTACTGAGTAGGTAAACCTCTTTCTGACTAAATAGAGTGTCTAAATCTGCCTTAGCTCATTCAAGGCTGCTAGAAGAAAATGCCATAGACTGGGTGGCTTATAAACAGTAAAGATTTATTTCTCACAGTTCAGGGTTCTGGAAGTCCAAGACCTAAGATTTCGGTATCTGATGAGGACTTGCTTCCTGGATTGTAGATGATGCCTTCTCACTGGTTTCTCATGTGGGAAAAAGGGCAAGCTACCTCTCTGGGATCTCCAAGAACGCTAATTCCATTCACGAGAGCCCTGCCCTCCTGGCAGAACCACCTCCCCAACCTCAGGTCGGCAGTTAGGTTTCAACACAGGAATTTTGGGGCAGCACAAACATTTAGACCATAGCAGTCTCCTACCAAAGTTTTTGGGAAACAGAGAAAGGTTGACTGGAAATAGGAAATCCTGCATTCTGGTCCTTCTTTGGCCCTTATCAGCTGCAGTTGGGCCACATGTTCCCACGGTGTCCTTCCGTGATGTTTTCTAAGTTATTTGCCTAGATATTATTAAAAACAGTGTTAACACTACTACTGATACAAGTAGCCAAGGTTTACTTATTTTGCAAGCGTTATGCACTGAGTACAGTGCAAAGCGTTTCCCATGCATTTCGTCATTCACTCTTTGCAACATACGTACGCACACCGGGAAAGATGCAAAGTTTAAAAATCTAACTTTGACTTTCATCAACATCCTCCCTTGCTTTTGATGTGGAGGAAAGATGAGAGCTTTGTATGCTCTGATTGACCCTGGTGCCATTCACACAAACCTGTCAGGGTGCCTTGTGAATAATAATTACTTAAGAAGGATTTGTTGGAAAAATAAAAACTCTTAAAATAGGTTCCATGTGGCTACTAATGTACTAACATAGAGACTGTGTCCTTGGGGCATTAGCTGCCCTGGAGGGTTTGTTATTCCTTCTTTCATGCCGTCCTCATTCACTACAATTCTTCTTCTTATGATGCTTTTTCATACTTCCAGCAGGAGAGAGTCTGCCATGGTGACAAACGAATCACATTTTTCCTGGGGCACAGGCACGGCTACCTTTCTTGTATAAGATCAATAAAGGAATCCTCAGGGTGGGCCAGATGCTCTTCTATAAGAATGATTCAAAAATTAACATAAAAATATGTTAGAAAAGCTTTATAGTTATAAAGGAATTACAGTTTTTTAACAATTTGTTATAGTTTTTAGCAATATAGTTTCACCTTTAAATACCAAACGGAATTTCTTAACAGATTTTCTTATGTGACCACAGGCTTTAATGGTGTGTATTTATACAAACTCAGAACATTATTTAATTACTGCGGTGTTATTTCAAGTTTTAAATACAGTCGTGTGTTGCTTAATCACAGGGATACAGTCTCAGGAATACCTTCTGCATCCCTAGGCAATTTCATCATTGTGCAAGCATCAGAGCACACTTACACAAACTTAGGTGGTATAGCCTTCTACACAGCTAGGCTCTACAGTACACACCATTGCTCGTAGGCTACCAACTTGTACAGCATGCTATTGTATTGAATATTGTAGGCAATTGCATAATAAAACAATGGTAAGTATTTGTGTATCTAAATATAGAAAAGGTACAGTGAAAATGTGATATTATAAATAATCCTATGGAACCACCATCAGATGTGCAGTTTCTCCTTGACCTAAATGTCATTATTTAGGTCATGCAGTGCATGATTTTATTAGAAGTTTTTCAGTTAATCACCATACAATCACCAACTAATCAGAACAGAATTTCCCTACTGTGTCAAGTTTATAAAATGTATGCATTGAGAAGCATCGTTATAAAGTATTACTTCAACTCTGAGTAAAATATTTGCTAGATTAAAAACTAAACTAATATTTTTTTAATCGAAAACATGCAACCTTAGATTTATGTTTCACGTTTTTCACAGATGTTTACTGCTTTATTTTATCTTACCTACAGATTCAGTAGGTGTACTTAATTGGCTTTTACCTAAAGGCATTTCTCGTTATTTAATGCATGTTACTTGGTTTCTTAAATATGGACTGGAATATTCTACATGTAATATGTGATGTGAATTGATGTTTTCAAGACCCTGTACTGATCATGCAGACTCATGGAAGTCTTCCATTTTATTTGTAAAAGATGTTCTATCTCTCTTTGGTCCAAAATATTTTACCAAACCTTACCTTTGGAACCAGAGTGAAACAAGTGGGTTTTAAATTCTGGTCCCACCATTTCTGTCTCTGAGTCCCTGAACAAGCTGTTTACACTTTCCAAATCTTGATTTCCAGTCTCTAATTTTTAGGATTCTTGTGAGAATAAATGGAATTGATGAGTACTAAGTCTTTGTACACTGTCTGCACTTACATCTGCTCAGTAAATATTAGCAATTTTTTTTAACTTTGAGAAGTGTCAGAAATAGTATTTTCTATAGTAGTAAGTCATTATCTAATGTTAGATTTTTTTTTTTTTAAAACAAAAGACTGTTTAGAATGATCTTATAAGGTTAACTGTTCCATGTATTTGGTAGACCTGCAAAACAAATGATAAAACTTGCTTTCTATTCAGCCATTTTTTCATAGAAAATTAGGTTAAACCGTACAGGTGATATACTTATTATGTTTTAACAGCACATAGAGTTTTTCTGAAGTGTCATGGATTTCTAGTATATAAATATGTATATTAAAATCAATGGGCAAATATAAAGTAACTTTAAGAATAATATCATGCAATCAATGTAAAAAAGGTAATTTATTTAGTGTTTCTGGAAGAATGGGTTTGTAACTTTGTGTTCTCAGTTAGTTTCTTTACTATTTCTACTCAAGTAACTAAAACGATACATTTTTGCTTTTTAGTCACTCAGGACTGCTTGCAACTGATTGCAGACAGTGAAACACCAACTATACAAAAAGGTAATAAAATATCCCCAGTACTTTTCTACTTAGAATTCAGTCCACTCCAAACATTTATGTTTCAAGTCTAAAGACTGTATTTGAATTGCATCTAAAATCAATCATCCATCTCAAAACTTCTTATAATCAGATAAAAAAATAAATTTATTCAAAATGATTTGGGAATAAATAATAATTATGACTAAAGTAATAACCTAATAAGCAGAATGACCTTAGAGGCACAAATATTTAGAAATGTTAAATAATTAGACTACAATAAAATAAAAATCAATACTAAATCAATTTTAATTTTTGTTATTTAGACAGCATTCTGTCTTTTAGAATGACTCAAGACCATCTTCACAAATACTAATTCTCCTGTTATATTCAGTTGTAAATGTCATAGAAAGAGGGAAATAAAACTGAACAGATTATTAAAAAACTAGATTTTAAAAATAAATTTCCTAATTTACCATTTTTTCAGAGGTAGAATGTTTTACATTTGTCAGTTATTTGAAGCTTTTTTTTGGTTTTAATTTTAGACAAATAAGTGTTTTCTCTACTAATGGACTGAAACCAGATTCACAGAGAAAAAACTTTTAATGTCATTTCCCAGTATGTATCACCCAGAATATTAATCCAGAGGAACGGTCCTTGAAATGAGAGTTTCAGTGTCAAATAAGTTTGGAAACACAGATTCTTACATATTTTTCTTCAATCACAAGGCACCTTAGCAAGTTATTGAATCTAAGTAGTCCTACTTTAAAAAAATACTTGTGCTGGGCACGGTGGGTCACCCTGTAATCCCAGCATTCTGGGAGGCTGAAGTGAGTGGATCACGAGGTCAATAGATCCAGACCATCCTGGCCAACACGGTGAAACCCCGTCTCTACTAAAAATACAAAAATTAGACGAGTGTGTTGGCCTGTGTTTGTAATCCCAGCTACTCTGGTGGCTGAGGCAGGAGAATCGCTTGAACCCAGGAGGCAGAGGTTGCAGTGAGTTGAGATCGCGCTGCTGCATTCCAGCCTGGAGACAGAGTGAGACTGTCTCAAAAAAAGAAAAAAAGGAAAAAAAAAAAACTGTTTTTTTCATCTAGTTTTTCACAAATATTTGTGACTGTGCCGCTTTAACGTGTATCGACCTCTCTCTGAAAGCAAATGGGGATTTCTGCTCTATAGTAGCTTTTATTTATATAACTAATGAACAGAAATGTACTAAAAAGAACCATTTATTCACTCACACATTCCTTGATTCATTTGTTTTACATTTATTGATTAAAAACATATAATATTCTAATTACCATATGGGCACTGGGAGTAGCAGTGATTAAAATATGTACAAATGCTCCTCAGCTTTGATGGAATTGTGTTCTGATAAACCCATCCTAAGCTGAAAATAACATACATTGAGAAAACCATTTGGTACATCGAACTTATCAAATATCATAGCTCAGTATAGCCTAGCATAAACCTACGCAGAACACTTACATTAGCCTAAAACTGGGCAAAGTCATCTAACAGGAAGCTAACTTTATAGTAAGGTATTGAGTAGCTTATGTTATGTTTTGAATACTGTACTGAGATATCTCCTGAATGTATATGGTTTTCACACTTTTGTAAATTTGAAAAGTCTAAGCCAAACCATTCCAAGTCCATATATATGGTTTTTTACTTTGATGGAGCGTACCTCTTGATAAAGAGAAAAAAAAAAAAAAAAAAAAAACACATAAATGAACAAGTAACATACAGATGAAATGAAATGCAGGCAACAAAGCAGGCAGAGAGTGGGAGGAAGTTTTGTGTTGTGAACTAACTACGAATTCGGGAGTATCTGAAGGTTAAGTTAGGGGATGAGGAATGGGCAAAACAAAAACTAGCAGAGATAATGAATGTGAGTCAGCGCTGGTAATGATTCCCTGGGAGGCTCTTTTCATCCGTGTTTTATATGTGTGACAGTATCCTAAATGCGACACAAGTACCAAACTAGTTGTAAATCTATTATTTATTGCTCAACATTTTCCCAAATTATGTTTGCAACTTTTAATAAGGAGCACTCTGTTTCCTAAGAAGTAAAAGAATGCCAGAAGATCGTAAAGGCCAAAGTTACAATTTAAAAAAATTACTTGGAAAAGGTTTACTTTACACATCTGGCCCTCCCAAAATGCTATAAATTGCACCAAATGATGCAGCTGCTATACTTGTGTGTTGTGAATTGTACAGTAGGCTGTGATCTTCCTGGAGTGGTGACTGCTTGCACAGGTCCAAGGGTGCTGAACAGGGATGCTTACTTGGGATGCTGGCTTGCAGTGCTCTGACCATTAGGATGAATGGGTTGGCCTTGTGATGTCAGCAAACCCTTGACTAATATATAAATGTTAGTGTGCATGGACATTTTAGCAGGGAGAGAGAGGTAGGTTGCATTTTGTTAAGGAAGGTTGTACTCAATGAAGCATTTTTACTTGCATAAGTAAAAATGATCCATAAGAAGACTTCTGGAAAAAGATAATACATTATTGATTTTATAGCATATTATACATTACAATATATTATGATTAGCATATTTTATATATCATCTTATTGTATTATAAATAACATCAGGTCTTGTGATGAAATTATTTTATGTATTCTGGAGACATGGAGGTTGAAAAGAGTGGGGCTATGTCCATCCGATATTTTGAGTTCCTGTGCTCTGTCCCATACTTTTGTCCAGACAGTGAAGGTAGAGATAAACCACACAAAAGATAAAAAGACAGGAGCAGTTTATCAGAGTGTAGTCTCATGCCTTTTCTGTTCACTTTTTTTTTACTTTTAATCTAATTTTTGAATAGGTAATACATTCACATATTGCAAAAAATAAAAAGCACAAAGAGTTTGGATTGCTCTTTTTCTGTTCCTGCCCACACTCACCTAACTTTTAGTTTCCCATGTAGACTTCAGATGCCCTCTACATTAACACAAACAAATGTAAACGTAGTTCTGCTTTCCTCTTTTCTTATAGTAAACACTTAAAACCATATCTGCAATACATATGATTTGAAATGAGATTGCAACTTGCATCTTTTACTTAACAACGTATATTGTAGACATTTGATGTCTGTGTACAGAGTTCCTCATATTTTTTAAAAAATCAGCATAGTATTCCATTGTATAAATTTAATGTATTTAACCAGTCCACTACAAAGAGACTTCTTGGTGTCCATCTTTTGCAATGCAGGTGCTTCAAAAAATGATTGTGTGCATCCGTAACTTCTCATATGTCGGCCTCTGTGTGAGACAGATTTTGAATTTTCACAGTTATTGCTAAATGGTCCTATAGGGCTTATAAAATGCTATGTTATCACTGGCAGCAAAAGAACATCAGGTGAAAAATAGCATCTCTTAATTTGCTTTCTTTCAAGCCATTCTTTTGTATGTTTTAAGAACCATTTGTATTTCTGTCCTTACATTCTTTCAATTTTTCATTTCTTTATTTATTTCTTTTTCTGTGAGCTGTCTGTTCATTTTTTTTCTATTTTTCCATTGGACTTTTGTCATTTTTAAATTGATTTCTGTGAGCTCTTTATGTCTCGAGCAGACTAATTCTTCATATTACGAGTTGGAAGCACTTCCTCCCATGCTTTCATTTCTCTTAATTTTGCATAAAGTTTTTTTTTTTGTCAAATTTTATCAATTTTTTAAAAGGATTTTGGATTTTGGGTTGTGATTAGAAAGGCTTTCACACTTACATGTATTAAGGAAAGATCTCATGTTCCTTCTGAAACTTTTATAGTTGTTTTCTACCTTTAAATAATTTATCTATTTGAAATTTATCCTGATATAAGATGTGAGGTATGCAACCAACTTAATTCTCTCCCATGAGAGCATCACAGATTTTTTTAATCACCCATCTTTTCCACATTGCTTGAAGACATTAACTTTAACTTATATTAAATTCCCTATTTAGTCTATGTTTTTTCACTTTTTAAATACTTTTCTGTTATATTGTCTTATTTATGCACCCAGATAAAATGGCATTTTGGTTATTAGGGCTTTATAAGATGATTTGGTAAATCTAATTCTCTTATTTTTTCTTTTTACTTATAGAATTTTTCTGTATATACACACACACACACACACACACACACACACACACAATTCTAGATGTACAGATCAAGTCCAATCCAAGAACACGATATATACTTATATTTGTTTAATCTCTTTTTGTTTCTTTTAGTATGTATTGAAATTTTCTTCAAGAAGTTCTTGCATATTTCTTATTAATATCATTACAAGGTATTTTACCTTTTCAAATGCTATGATAAATAGAAACATTTTCTTTCATTATATTTTCTAGTTGGTTGTTCTTTTTGTGTATAAAGGCCTTGAATTCCATGATATATCTTTTCAACATTAAGGTTGAAATGTTTTCTTTTTGGGGGGTGGGGGTTGCATTTCCCTAGCATGACTTCACCCAAAATTTTACTTTTAACTTCTCTCAAATAATTTGTTTTCTGTGTTCCTCGTGTATGCAAAACAGAGGTGCTCTGTGTTTTTTGATCTCATCTTAAAATAATTTTTATTTACTGGATAATATAAACCAATTTAAATTTACTTACTTCAGAAATATATTTGGCTTTTGTTCATTGTATTGTGCTATATTATGTATTTTTTTATACATTAACAAAAGAGTTTCTATTTTACAGTTTTAAAGAGGTTGCTTACTATATAGGCTGTTTGCTTTGCTTTTTCTGTTAGCGTAGACCTCTAAATACTTACTACGAGGGGTAGCTACCTTTTCAGCTATATCTTTTTTATTGAAATTAAATTCATATAACATAAAATGAAATGCACATTTCATTGTCATGTAGTATTCACAATATTTTACAACCACCAAGTCTCTCTAGCTCCAAAATATTTTCTTCAGCCCCAGAGAAAATCCTGTGTTCAATAAGCAATCAGTCACCAGTTCTCCATCTCCCCACCCCCCATTACCAGCAATCTGCTTTATGTCTCTGTGGATTCACCTATTTTAGATGGTTTCTATAAATGCAGTTATGCAATACATGACTTTTAGTGCCTGGCTTCTTTCCCTTAGCAGAATGTTGTGAGGTTCACTCACATTGTAGCATGTAATATTCATAGTTCATTCTTCTGTATGAATGTATATTATTCCATTATATGTAAGCCATAATTTTACTAATGGGTATTTGGGTTGTTTCCGCCTTTTGGCTATTGTGAGTAGAGATCCTGTGAGCATTTGCATAAAATACTTTCTGAGTGCGTCTTTTCAATTATTTGAAGTATATATCTATGAGTAGAATTGTTGAGAAAATGTCAACCTGTTCTCTGCAGTGTGCACCACTTTGCTTTCCCATCAGCAATGTATGAGCGTTCTAATTTTTCCACATCCTCACCGACACATCTTATTTTCAATATTTTTATTACTATTGCCTTCCTTTTGGGTGTAAAGTAATATCTCATTGTGGTATTTATTTGCATCCTAATGACTGATGATGCAGGACATCTTTTCATGTCCTTTTTGGTTTTCATATATCTTCTTTGGAAAAATGTCTTTTCAAGCACGTTGTCCATTTTTAAATTAGATTGTTTGTCTTTGTGTTGTAAAACTTCTTTATATATTATGGATACACAAGACCCTTATGAAATATCTGACTTGCAAGTACTTTCTTCTATTTTGTGGATTATCTTTGTACTTTCTTGATAATGTCATTTGAGGCACAAAAGTATTGTGCATCACATGAATGAGTTTTGCTCTGTTGCCCAGGCTGGAGTGCCATGGCACCATCTCAGCTCATGGCAACATCCATCTCCTGGGTTCAAGTGATTCACAAACCTCAGTCTCCCGAGTAGCTGGGATTACAGGTGCCCGCTACCACACCTGGCTAATTTTTGTATTTTCAGTAGAGACAGGGTTTCACCATGTTAGCCAGGCTGGTCTCAAACTCCTGACCTCAAGAGATCCACCTGCCTCGGCCTCCCAAAATTCTGGTATCATAGGCGTGAGCCACTGCGCCTGGTCAGAAATTTTCTATATGTAGGATTATGTCATCTGCAAATAGAGATAGTTTTACTACTCTCCTTGCATTTGGATTTTTTTAAAAAAATATCTTTATCATGCCTAATTGCTCTTGCTGGAATTTCTGCTGGTATATGTTGAATAGCAGTCATTGTCTTGTAAATACAGGCATTGTCTTGTTTCTGATGAGGATTATTGCATTTGTATTCATGATTGATTCTGATCTGTAGCTTTTTTGTGGTGTCTTTGTCTGGCATTAGTATCAGTGTAATTCTAGACGTAGAGGACCAGTTAGAAACTGATCCCTTCTCTTTTATTTATTTTTTGGAAAGAGTTTGAGAAGATTGATATTTTTTCTTTAAATGTCTGGTAAAATTCACCAGTAAAATCATCTAGTTATGAATTTTGAGGGAAGACTCGGGTTAATTCAAACTCTGTACTAGTTATAGGTCTGTTCAGATTTTCTATAAGCATTCACTACCATGTCCTAATTCTATTTATTTTTAAATTTTTGTAGAGACCAGGTTTCGCTATGTTGCAACATAAGATGTTTTCTAAAATAAAATGATTTCTATTAAGTGCTTTCTAATTTTGAAGAACTACTTCAATTTTTTAAAAATTTCCCTTCTTCTCTCTTCCACTCTCTCACATCTGCCAGATAAATATTTTCCCCAGACATTAAAAAAATAATAGACCAATAATGTTTTATTTCATATACTGTATTTAATGTCTTTTATTTTGGTCCTTTTTCATTCAGGAAAAGGGGTAAAACTGTAATTACCTACTTGGCTGTACACTTTGTGCATGTCTAAGTTGTACCAATGGATTCAGTGCTTCCTTATGACTTTAGACAAACTTGCCTTTTATTAAAAAATTTTTAATAAATTATTAACCAACGTTTTTATTTCTAATAGGCTAATAATAATGCCTCCATTTTATTTAATGATTTTATTGATTGGAGTCTTTTCTCTTTTTTTGGTCAATGTAGCTAAATAATTGTCATTTTTTGTTGATCTTTTCAAAAAACAAATTTTTAGTGTTCTTGATTGTTTCCAGTCTTTTTCTATTCTTTTTTTTTTTGAGATGGAGCCTCACTCAATCGCCCAGGCTGGAGTGCAATGGTGTCATCTCAGCTCACTGCAAGCTTTGCCTCTGGGTTCAAGTGATTCTCCTGCCTCCACCTCTCAACTAACTGGGACCTCAGGCATGTGCCACCACACATGTCTAATTTTTTTGCATTTTTAGTAGTGACAGAATTTCACCATGTTGGTCAGGCTGATCTCGAACTCCTTACCTAAAATGATTCTCCTGCCTTGGCCTCCCAAAGTGCTGGGGTTACAGGTGTGAGCCACTGTACCTGGCCCTTTTTCTATTCTTTATTCCATCTATCTTCTTTTTTATTACCTTCTTTATTATATTATCTGATCTTTATTATTTTCTTCCTTCTGTCAGTTTTGGGTTTAGTTTCCTCTTCTATTTCTATTTCCTTAAGCTGCACTTATATTATCAATCTGAGATCTTTTTTAACATAGACATTTACAATTGTACATTTCTTTCTGTACACTTTTTCTTCTTTCTATGAATATTGTTATGTTGTGTTTTTCTTTTCTTTTCTTTTTTTTTT
>NW_016107329.1:6691899-6693770 GCF_001604975.1 Cebus imitator
TCAAAGCTGTTTCTATAGAAATGTCTATTTCTCCTTTCAGTTCAGTCAATATCTGCTTATATCTTGAGGTTCTGTGGAGTGATGCATATATGTTTATAGTTATTATGTATTCTTGATAAATTGACTATTATCAATAGTTAATATCTCTTTGTCTTATAAAAATTTTGACTTAACATGCATTTATTCTGATGTCAGGATCAGCCATCCCCATTCTCTTTGGCTGCTGTTTGCAAGGAGGCATATTTGTTATCCTTTGATCTTGAAATCTTGAAACACAAAAACCTGCTTCTGTGTTTGAATCTGAAGTGAGTCTCTAGTAGGGCAGAGAATAATTAGATCACGAGTTTGGGCTTTTAAAAAAATCTATTTTGCAGATCTCTGTATTTTAATTGGCAAATTTAGCTCATTTATATTTGAATTGATTATTGATAAGGAAAGAATTACTTCTGTCATGTTGGTGTTCGTTTTCTAAGAGTTTTGTTCCTCAATTCTTTTATTATCCCTTAATTTTGTTTTTAATAGACTTTTATAAGTACACCATTTTGTTTTTCTCCTAATTTTTTTTCTGCGTTTTTAAAAATTATTATCTTAGTTGTTATTCTGGTGATTACAATTACCACCCTAAATTTATAACAATGTGGTTTGAGTTGATAACAACTTCGTTTCTCTATATTGTTATTTTCACTAAATATACGCTTATATATTATAAGCTGTTAACATAAATTAATCATTATTATTTTATGTATTTATCTTTAAAATAGTATAGGAAACAAAAAGAGAGGTTAAAAACTAAAAATACACTTACAATGGCTTTTATATTTACCTATGTATGTACTTTTACTTGTGTTCTTTATTTCTTCATGTGTCTTTCAGTTTCCACCTAATTTTTTTTTTTTTATTTCAAACTCCTTTAACATTTCTCATACGGTAAGTTGGCTATGAATGAACTCCCTCAGTTTTTCTTTATTTGTGAAAATCTTGATTTTTCTCTACATTTTAGGGATTTTTTTCCCACATATAGATTACATGGTAGACAGTTTTATTCATTCAGTACTTTAAATATGTAATTCCCCTCCCTTCTGCCCTCCATAGTTTTTGATGACAAATCAGCTATTCATCTTATTGAGCATATTTTGTATTTGATGAATTGCCTCCCTTGCTGCTTTCAAGATATCCTCCTTGTAATTATCTTTTTTAAATTTTAACTTATTGTTTTGATTTAGGGGCCAGACAAGGCAGCATTTGGTCAGTTACGAAAGGCACCTTATTGAAAATAATACCTCTCAGTGCTGTTGAGTGATCCCAGTTACGGGATTTGAGACTAGAAAGGAGAATCTTTGGATGATATAACTTAGGACACTTGTTCATTTATTTAAAAGGGTCCCTTCACACACTGCAGGTAAAAGGCGGCAAGTGCATAGGATTGTGGCATGTGTTGGGTCTCTGTGAGAGGTTACTCCTGAGACTAGGTAGCCTGGTAAATCAGTGGTAAGTCAGGGGAAGAAAATCAGCCTCCCTTTCCATTCCATTCTCTTCTCTCTCCCCTTCATTTCAGTAAACTTGATTTACTGAGCCACCATCCGTGTGAATCCACCTTATATCTCTTTCAAATGTAGAGATCTTTTTTTATTTATAGCGTGTGGAACCAAGGTCAGTATCAAAGCCTCCTTGTTCCAAGCTGTAGGACAGGCAGGACAATTTGATTTCCTGTATTCTTGGTCTAGAACCCACGGAGTTCTGAGATAAAAGCTCAGGTCTTAGAGCACTGGCTTTAAAAAATACTACCACCAGTCCAGAGTAAATGAAAACCCAGTTCCCTAGAAATAGTACTGTATCTCTCTATTTCTACCCCAACCCTTCAATCATGGTGT
>NW_016107329.1:6694070-6756817 GCF_001604975.1 Cebus imitator
CGCCCAGCCAATCATGGTGATTTTTAAAAAATTAATTTTTCCCTTACACTTTAAAAACTCCCACCTATGTATAAAACAAACTGCCTCACTACAATAACACTGCTGTTCTTCCAAGTATTCCTCTTGAGCCACTCACCAGCCCTCCCTCACCATCCTCACCCTGACCACCCTTTCCCTTCTGCCCAGCACCCAAGAGCAGGGATCACACTGTGGGGTGATGAGCAATGGTGCAGTGTCGCCTGGTCTTCTGATATTAGGATGTGGCTTTGGAGAAGGCTGCTAGGATGCATGTGCACACTACATCAGGGGACTGGGATGCATTGATGACAGAGAGGATTTCCTGTAGTACTCCATGAGTGGGGTGGTTTGAGTGTGGTAGGCTTGCAGGCAGATTTTCAAGGCTTTCTCATTATCATTTGATCAATGAATCAAGGGTTCCCTGGTGATATTATCTTTCATGGGCTCCTTTGAGGGGTTGAAGTCTTCATGGTAGGAATGGCCACTCTTGGGGTGAATCAGCCTTCCTGTGATTCTTCCAATCAGCAGAGAGTCTGGGATGCTGAATTCAATCACAGAATCAAGTTTCTCTTTCCTCTTTTTCATGAGGTCATCAAGCATTTCTGCCTGCCTCTCAGTACAAGGGAAGCCATCCAGAAGAAAACCACTTTTGCACCATCTCCAAATTCTTCTAAATGAGGTCCACTACCATTTCATCACTCACCAGTTTCTCAGTACCCATAGTTGTCTTCAGCTTTTTTTCCTAGCTCTGAGCCAGAAGCCGCCATGGCCCTGAGCATGTCCCCAGCAGCCAAATGGCAGACATAGAAGTTTTCAGCCAATCTGGGTTCCTGGGTGCCTGGGTGCCTGGGTGCCTTTACCAGCCCCAGCAGCATGGCCCGGATGCCTTTAGGATACTCGGGTTGCTGCTGGCCCACTGGGAGTCATGTCTACTGAAGTCTCTCACTGCCACCCACTCACACACCTCACAGGTCCAGTGCTTCCCAGGCCATCCGTCATTATCTTTTAATAGCTTGATTTTAATAAGTCTTGATAGGAATCTTTTTGTATTTACCTTCCTTGGAGTTTACTGAATTTTTTAGATGTATAAATTTATGACTTTCTTCAACATTGGAAAGAGTTTGGCCATTGTTTCTCCAGATTTTCTCTCTCTTCTCCTGTGACTCTCATAATGCATATGTTTGTCTGCTTAATGTATCCTGGGGGGGTCTCTTATAATTTGTTCACTTTTCGTTATTCTTTTTTATTTTAGCTTTATTTTTAGAGCCATTTTAGATTCACAGAAGAATTGAGAGGAAGGTACAGAGATATCTCATATTTCCTACAGGTGCATATCCTCCCCCATTATCGCAATTCCCCACCAGGGTGGTACATTTGTTACAACTGATAAACCTACACTAATATATCATTATCATCTAGAATCCATGGCTTACATTAGGGTTCACCTTAGTGTTGTACTTTCTACAGGTTAGCGCAAATATATAATGGTATGTATCTATCATGGTAGCATCAGAGTATTTTCACTGCCCTAAAAATTCTCTGTGCTTCGCTCCAACTACTTATCCCTTTCCCCCTCTCATTCCCTGGAAATGACTGCTTTTTTAAAAAAAAAAGTCTCTATAGTTTTAACTTTTCTAGAGTGCCCTGCAGTTGGACTTGCATGATATGTAACATTTTCCCAGTCTCTAGCCTTAGGACACACCCTTTACTCCAGTAGTGACATAACACACCCGTGAGAGACATCCGGGGAATGTAAAGTATGAATTTACAGGTAAGGAGTGCTTCTGCTCTCTTAATGGGTTTTGATGTCCAAACGCACCTACGTTGTAGTAGTCCCCCACGTGCTTACTCACTCATGGCTACTGTCTTCTCTCTGTCCCTTTCATCTCACCCTCAAGCCCAGTGGCCTCCTTGTCACTCCCCAAGTGACTTTCGACGGTAATGAAGGATAATTATCAGTGAACTGAACAGAAACCACTGAAACTCAAATATCATAGATCATTGTTACAAAGTTCCTTGACCCTTCTTAGTAAAGGTTGTTGTGTCTTAGTCACTTTCTTCTTTCTTCCTTAGGCTCCCTTCTGTTGCTACATTTGGGGCGAGAAATGGAGACATTGCTTCCTCCTGAAACCTTGAGCCAAACTCTTTACATACTCCTTCCTTTCTGGGAAACAAAGGAAAATCTCTACTAGTGTGTTATTCAGAGAAATTTTGCCCACCTCTGGCTTCAATCTCTCCCATCCAGACCAGGCTTTATTATGAAATAGCCGTAATACAGACTAATACAGGGAAAACTCAGACATTCATATAAAGGGTTAGCTCTCAGGTTCTTGTATCTGATATATTAACCCAGGTTAATATATAAGTGATGGCAAAGAAGCCAATGTAGTAATGTGACTTGTTTTCTTTCTTTTTTTTTTTTTTAAGATGGAATTATCTTCTAAGTTTCAGAGGTAGCTTAACAACTAAATGGGGATGAAAACTGCTTTTCTTGGTTTCTTTTCTTTTAAATGATTCTCTTCGTTGCAGGATCTTACACATTTATTCCATGGCTTCTCAGCTTTAAAAGGGGAAGTGCCCTAGAAGAAAAAGAGAATAAAATATTGGTCAAAGAAACTGGTTACTTTTTTATATATGGTCAGGTAGGTTCAAACCCTAATTCTGCTTTTACTGTCCAAAGCCTCCTATTTTGTGTTCATTTCTGACAAAGTGTTTTGGTTTGTTTCTCAGGTTTTATACACTGATAAGACCTATTCCATGGGACATCTAATTCAGAGGAAAAAAGTCCATGTCTTTGGAGATGAATTGAGTCTGGTGACTTTGTTTCGATGTATTCAAAACATGCCTGAAACACAACCCAATAATTCCTGCTATTCAGCTGGTAAATAATATTTCTCAGACCTTGCAAATTGTGAAATGAAGAGAATTTGATGAAAACTCTGACGTGCAGAATGCAAAAATGAAAGGATGGTGCCCTAAAATACAAATAGACAGACATTCCTCAATATATTGTGTTTTCAGAATCTTGAATGATAAGCTAGTCTGTTTTAATTGAAAAAAGATGGAATTATTACTAATAGTTTTACCATTTTGTGTACATTTAGGAAGAGTAGTAACTTCCTAGCATTCTACATTGAGAAAAATTCTAGTGTATTTTCTTCAATCCTTAATAACAGCAATAATAGTATCTAACAAGGACAGAGTGATTACCACTTGCCAGGCACTCTTTCCTGCATTTTATATATGTGTACTTATTTAATCTTCCCATTTAAGGGAGTCAGAATCTAGACACAGAGAGGTAACATAACTTGTCCCGGGTTACACAGCTACTAATTTTTAGACTTAGTTTAGACCAGCTGGTCTGGCTCCACACTGGGAACAATGAAAACTCTTCTTGCATGCTGTGAAGGAAAGGCCCCTGGCTGGGTTTGAGGGCAAAGGAAAGTTGTATAATGGCTTCTTTCTCATACAGGTGACATTTTGTGTCAGTGGACACCCGACAGGTGACTTAGGAATGTGAAAGTGTAGGCGCAAATCTGCTTTTACACTCAGGAGCAGTGAGAAGCAGAGAGCAGGGCAGGTCTTGTAAATTTCAGGTCTGTTTCCGCTGTAATTGTCAACATTTCCTTCATTTTATTTTTCAAGGGTGATTTCAAATTAATCGAGGCTGGTTTTAAAGAAAAATATTTACTTCAAAGACATTTATTTTCTCTGGTTAATTTTGTAAAATCTAGAACCCTGAGGAATAGCATTCAGTTATCATGAATGTCTGTGTGACACACAGGAACAGAGACTGGCTATGCATTTTGAAATACTGTGTTTCAAAAGCGTTTACAAACAAATGCCCAATAAGTCAGTCAGAAACTAAGGAAAGCCGAGTGCGGTGGCTCTCACCTGTAATCCCAGCACTTTGAGAGGCCAAGGCGGGTGGATCACGAGATCATGAGTTCAAGACCAGCCTGGCCAAGATGGTGAAACCCCATCTTTACTAAAAATACAGTTAGCCAGGCATGGTGGTGGGTGCCTGTAATCCCAGCTACTCGGGAGGCTGAGGCAGAGAATAGATTAAACCCGGGAGGCAGAGGTTACAGTGAGCCCAGATAGCAGCACTGCACTCCAGCCTGGGCAACAGAGTGAGGCTCCATCTCAGAAAAAAAAAAAAAAAAAAGGAAAAGAAACTAAGGAAAATAATTCCTAATAATGGAAATGATGTCATTCTGGATCTGCAAACACAAACTGCACTGGTGCGGGGTATAAGGAAGTTTACTAAATTAGAATTCCCTAATTTTCATAAAGAAATGTTTCCCTTCATCCAGTGCTGACTAGTAATTTGGAGTTGCAAAATATTTATAAATGGTGAGACTACTCCAATCTGTTATTTATTTATATTCATTAGTACTAAAAATTTTACAAGTAACTCTTTAAAACATTTTTCTAATCATCTGCTCCTCTTAGCACTTACTTACTGTTAGAGGACTCTGCTAGATTTCTTACGGTGTCTTACTTTTTAAGAATAATTCACTTGACTTTAAAGATATTTTTCATTACTAGTAGCTTAGTGTTGTATATGAGTACCATCTTCTAGGAAGTTTCAGGTTTGCAATTTTAATCTGTTTTAGGGCAAATTTATTTACAGCTATTTAAAACCACACATTAGAGTATAAGTGCATGTTTCCATAGTAACCCCAAAAAATTTAAATAGCCAACTTAAGTTCAACATAATACCGAAGAACCACTTTTATATACAAAGCTGAATTTTATTCCTTATTCTATTTATAAAATGTTTTTTAGAAAAAGTTATACGTGATTGCTGTAACCTGGAAGAACTGAAATAGCCACTAACTTAGAGTTAAAATGTTAAACAGGCTCTATAGTTGTTCACACCCACCTAATCTTTAGAGTTAATATTATTTAATGCTTTGTGAGCTGCGGTCTTTGTCAAAATGTTAAGTCATTTCCAATCTCTAAAATAATGACAAGTTATTCAACAAATAAATCTCAGTCTTTTTATTATTGCTACTTAAGTTAGTCCTGAAATGTTTTGTCAATTCTAGAAAGTGTACACATAACTTTTAATAAGTCCTAAAAACTTTCTTTCATTTGTAGTCTGTCTTTGCCTATTACAAAAAAGCACGCCCAGTGGGGACAGACATTTTGTTATCCTTGATCACGACTCCATGTTTGTCTAGAAGGGTACCTGGTACATAGTAAGTGTTCAATAAACTCCCCCTGGCTGTTGCCAAAGTAAATCTGCATGCTTTGGGCTTTAGGTTAGAATAGGCATGAACATACATATGTTTATATAGGTATATTTTCACTATGCTAATGAAGCAATGCAGTTATTCTAAAAATTATTAGCCATAAGTATTGACAATTCAGATGACAGTTATTTTGCTAGTTTCTTTACTTCTTCTCTTCCCCTTGTTCCTCCTCTTTCTTCTCCCTCATATTTTTCTATTGAAATAGTGCCAAGAATTACCTGATATATTCAGTGTAGTCACTGAATGTATTTTTTTTTACTAATTTATAGATTCATTCGTCCTTGTAAATTAGTTGCACACAGAGTTATTTGTCATTATTAAGTGCTAATTACATTGTTGTTTTTGATTACTAAGACAAACATGATCATCTAAGAAAACAAAACATAAAAGATTGTGAAAAGTAATCCAGATAATGCTTAAACCCATAGTCTGGACTCTGAAGAAAAACTATATTAACAAATGTGGCATGTTAAGAAATGGTGTCTTGTTTTTTCACTTTTTAATATTTATGCTTTTTATATGTATGTTTAAAAATATGATTAGGAATATCTATATGTGTGTGTATGTTTGTACTTTTACACATTTTTATTTAAAATTATTATAAAAAACTTTTCCTGTCAACAAAATTAAACAAAACTCACCTCTAATCATTTAATATTCAATCAAGAGATGTGCTATCATTTACTTAATTGTTTAAAAAGTCATATATTGAGCTTCTTTTGGGGCACTCCATTTTATACAGAGTAGATGATAAATGCATTTATATCTATTATAACTCCTTTTGCTTGTTTATTCTAAATACTTTTAGGCTAAAATAATTATACAGGTCTAGAAGTCCATTGGTGTATTTTGAAGTATGAATGCCTATGTTAACATTTTTTACAAAACAAAATAGTATTATTTAAGGTTCTTTTATTTTCTGTTGTATAACCCCTTATAGTTCTTGTACATAATTTTTCCCCAGGCATAGCAAAACTAGAAGAAGGTGATGAACTCCAACTTGCAATACCACGAGAAAATGCACAAATATTACTGGATGGAGATGCCACATTTTTTGGTGCATTCAAACTGCTGTGACCTACTTACACCATGTCTGCGCTATTTTCCTCCCTTTCTCTGTACCTCTGAGAGGAAAGAATCTAACTGGAAATACCAAAAAGAAAAAAAAAGTAGTCACCATAGCCTTTTCTGTGAGCTATTTGTTTTGGTTTGCTGAAACTAATCCAAAACAGGAAATTTAACAGACAACCACAGCCAAAGAGTGTCATGTGAATTACAAGAAATAGAGCCCATTTAGGGAAAGATAGAACTAGAAAGGCTTTTCACTATAATTCCATGTTGAACAATTTAGTCATAGCTTCTTATCTTGGAGGAAGGATGCAACTCAAAGGGGCAGTAAGAAGTTTGTAAAATGTGGCACCCATAATTTACTATGGAACAAGTGCCCACATCTCTAGGACATTAAGACATTTGTGAGAAATCTCAGGATTCATCTTCTGTTTTTATGTTAAATGCACCCCTCCTTTTCAGTTAACATTGCAAAAAGTAAAAAATAAAAATTTTAGAAATCTTACATTTGACACATGAAAAAATAACTAAAAGTTTAAATTTAAATGTGAAACAATTTGGCTGAAAATGGTATCCATATACTATTTAAGTCTTTTATGGTTATTTCGAGTATGCAATTTTTATCTCTAATATAATATATTACCCAGACATTTTTCACAGGAGAGAGAGAATATCCTCATTTGTTTATACTCATGTGTATTTTCTGTAGTGAATTTCAGAAAGTTTTAATGTCAGGTAATAATAACTTATGCATATAAAGCACTGATTGAAAAGTAACTATAATTGTTCATCGTCAAAAACATAATCTCCAACAGAAGTTACTGTATACATTTATATTAATGTAATATAATTTCCCTTTATTTCTTGTTCTTCTGTTTCAAACTGCTGCTATTGTAGTTTACATATCCCAATCTTTAAAAATATTCCTCTTATTAGCTTTAAATTCACTTTATAGATGTTGAGTTTTAATTGAAATTCTTGGTGTCCTGAACTATGTCACATACCATGTGCTCCTTATATGTATGGTGATATCCCAAAAAACATCATCCCAGCTTTCATTTTATAAAATACCATACTTGAGAATGCTGTAATACTTATCTTTTATAACATGTTTTTTTTTTTTTTTGCTTTGCTCATCTTTTACATCAACAGTTTAAAGTGTTTACTTCATATAACAGTTTACATCATTCAACAGTTTATTAAACAGTAGATGGAAAAATAGATGCCAGTCTATGAAAATATTCCCATCTATATAAAAATACTTATCAAGGCCATACTTTTCAAAACAAAGAAAACAATTTAAATTTTATGTTTAAAACCTAAACTTTACACTTAAACTTTGTTTAAACTTTAAACTTAAACTTTGCTTAAATATGTGGTTCCTGTAATTTTGACTTCAGTAAGTTCGGATAAAATATATTTTGCAATTCATTCTGTTTTACATTATAATTTAAAAAGAAGAAGCAGTAAGTGGGGTCAGAGTTTCAATGCTAGGAGTGGTGGTTCATGATTTCTCTAACGTTGCTGCTAATGTGGATTAACAAATAAAAACATTCATTGCCTTTTGCCTCATTGTCTGACTGAGTTTGACTAGAAACACCCACCTTTTGAATTCTCACTGTATAATTAAATGTTATTTTTTAAATCAGGTGAAACATGATAAATTAATTGGTGTTAGGATATGATAGTTTGGAAATGTGAATATTTTCCATACCCAAAAAAGGATCTGTTCATATCTGTATCTATCTAACTACCTAATTTTAAATTATTTAGGAGACATTGGTTATGTTATTACCTTTAGAGTTTATCCAACAGTATGGCATATTTTGTGAGATTTTTAGTACAATATTAACTATATATTATTGGTGTAATATCAAGTATTAATATATATACTTATAATATTAAGTAGATATATAATTGAGAAAAGTTAATATCAGGCCAAGTATTCTCCTCCTGAGGGGCTAAGAGGTGGTAAAACTCCACCAGGACAAGCATCTTGTAGGGATCACAAAAGGCATCACTGAGGGCAATCTTGTTGGCAGCAATCTCTTATCACAACTTGGGCCCAACCCCCACTCTGCTGTAATTAGAAGGTTGTATTAGTCCATTTTCACACTGCCGATAAAGACATACTCGATATCGGGTAATTTATAAAGAAAAAGAGATTTAATGGACTCACAGATCCACATAGCTGGGGAGACCTCACAGTCATGGTGGAAGGCGAAAGGCACATCTTACGTGGTAGTAGGCGAGGAGTAAATGGGAACCAAGTGGAAGAGGAAACCCCTTATAAAACCATCAGATCTTGTGAGACTTATTCACTACCACAAGAACAGCATGGGGGAAACCATTCCCATGATTCAATTATCTCCCACCAGGTCCCTCCCACAACACATGGGAATTATGGGAGTTAAAATTCAAGATGAGATTTGGGTGGGGTCACAGTCAAACCATATCAAAGATGCAATGGGGAATTCATAATCCTCACCATTTGAGATCTGATGATGGTGATGAGAGGAAAACAACAGGTGGGATTATAGATGTAAGAAAAGGGAGGAAATTCTTTACCATTGAGTTAATCACTTTACATGTTTTTAAAGTTTGACTTTTTGTTTTGAAATAATTTCAGACTTTGAAAACTATAAGAAAGACAAGTTTAATGAAACCCCTTATATTCCCAATGTTAACATCTTAACAGTACAAGAGTAAAAGTCAAGACATTAACATTAATACAGCAACTAATGCATAGGCCCTGTGAACACTGACCGCAAACTAAGTTATAAACAAGATTCAGCACATTTTAAATAGTTGGCTTTATATCAATTATAGTCCCTTTACAGCAGCTTTAGTAAAAGAAATCAGTGATTAAAAAGTAAGGAAAATATGCAGTTGGAAATTAAAGTGGAAAGAAATCACTTCTAAATAATTTATGGCTTAGAAAGCGTACGTAAATTAGAAAATGTTTAAAACTAGATGGCAAAATACTTCACAAGAAACCTTGGGAGTGTAGAAAAATCAGTACTAACATAGAATTTATAAACTTAAATGCTTTTATTATAAAAGAAAAATGCCTGAAAGTTATGAGCTAAGTACCAACAGCAAGGAAAAAAAAACAAATAAAAAGACAAAAGCAAGATAAAAATGAAATAAACAAAAACCTTAGCCAAAGGAAATAGAAGAAAGCAATTAAATATAAGAGCAGAAATTCAGAAACTAGAAAATGCAAGTAATAAAAAGATCAATAAGGCCAAAAATTTATATATAAATGAATATAAATATAGAGATAAATAAATATAATGAGATCCTTTTATCATAAAAATAAAATATTTTTATTTTATCATATTTAAACCTTAAGGTTTCTTGTAAAATATTTCATTATCAATGTTTTAAAAAAAATATGGAAGGCCAGCATAAACTATATTAGAATTGAAAATGGGGACAAAAGTATAGATGCCAAAGAGAATAATGAAAAAAAAGTACTAAGAACGTTTTGTCAATAAACTTTAAAAAATTAGATGAGAGATAAATTCCTAGATAAATATAAATTGACCAAACTGATCACTATGAAAGAGATAAAAATGAATCCATTAGAGATGTTGAAGTAGTTTACAATTTACCCCCAAAGGAATCATCAGGCCAAGACAGGAACATTTTCTCAGATACTCAAGGGGAAGACTATTTTATATCATGCAAATTATTTTAGAGAACAAGAGAGAGAGAATACTCCCAAATTCAACTTATATTTCCCTCTATAATCTTGGAATGAAAAGATTCTGAGGACAGAATTGTAAGTAACCATTACAAGCCAATCTTATGAATGCAGATGCAAACATCTTAAAATATTAGTAAATTAAATTCAGCAGTATTTTAAAAAGATCATGCATAATAACCAAGTTGGACTTGATCCATATATACAAATTTATATATATATATTAATAAGAGATATGTGATTATAATAAAATAGTAAAGGAGAATATCATATGATCAAGTCAGTAAATCCAAGAAAGAAAGTACAATTCAATATTTATCTATGGTAAACACTTTCAGCAAAGTGAGAATAAAGAAAACTTTAAAAATCCAATAAACTTAGCAACCAGAACAAGATAATTATTCTGGATGATTATTACCACTTCTACATTATAATGAAGCATCTAGACATTTTAGCATTTATTCAAATAATATTTTTTGAATTTCTAATATACAAGGCAATATTCCTGGTAATTATTTGGTGGGAAGGGGGCAAAAAATAAAGAAGTAGAGCATACAGCTTCCTAGATGGTGACAAATGCTATGGAGTCCAATCAAGTAGTAGACATAAGGCATTACTGGAGGGCGGTATAGTGCATACTTTAATTAATAATTGCCAATATTTTTTAAGTACTTATATTGTGTGAGAGATTCTTCCGGGTGTTAGTTTATTTCAATTTTCCAGCAAGTCCAAAAGGTTAAGCCACTGTTCATATCCTTATTTCATAGATGAGAGTTATTTCATAAACTCACTTTATTTCCTAAACTTATCTCATAAGCTAAGAGTTTACGTAAATTGCCTAACCTTTTGCTGTAAATGGCAGGGCAAGATCTGAACCCAGGTCCTTTAGTTGTGAGCCCTTCAACCTCAGCACTACACCATACAGCCTGTCAGTTGGGGAAGGCCTCACTGAAGAAGGGCATGGAGAGGGTAATGTAAGTGACATGGTTTGACTGTGTCCCCACCCCAAATCTCATTTTGAATTCCCATGTGTTGCGGTAGGAACCTGGTGAAAGGTAATTGAATCAAGAGGGCAGGTCTTTCCCATGCTGTTCTTGTGATAGTGAATAAGTCTCATGAGATCTGATGGTTTTAAAAAGAGGAGTTCCCCTGCACAAGCTCTCTCTCCCTCTTTGCCTGCTGCCATCCATGCAAGACATGACTTGCTCCTCCTTGCCTTCTACCATGATTGTGAGGCTTCCCCGGCTACACGGAACTGTAAATCTAATTAATCCCCTTTCTTTTGTAAATTGCCCAGCCTATGGCAGGCCTAATAACTGAATACAGGTGTTGACAATGAGAATGTCAAAAATGCTCATATTCTGTGTACCTTTAAAAGTGTAGCTCACAATATTTGTTGATTCTCCAGACATGGGGGCAGGAAGAGAAAAAGAGAGGCATGAAGGATAACTCCCAAGTTACAGCCAGAGTAACATGAATGATGAACATCCCCTAACAGGATGAGGAAGACTAGAAGAAGCTGGGATTTATCAGCAGCATGAAAACTAACGAATACAGTAAGATTTATAGGGAAGAGCTTTTGAGAGAGAGGAAATGGAGAGCAAAATCCCTTCAATGTGTTTGTCAGGGACAGTGGTGGTCCTGGGGTGCCTAGAACACTGTGATCCACAGAGAAAGTAGAAGATGAAGCTAGAGAGGTAGGGAGGGGAGAGCACTGAGCCTGCAAGACCTTGCTGAGCACGGGGAGGGAACTGCTTTTAGTTTGAGTGAGAAAAGAAGTCCTAGAAAGTTCTGAGCAGAGAAGTGATGTGATCTGACTTATTTGTACAAGAATCACTTTTTACTCTGTACTGTTTAGTCTGCACATGAGCAAGAGTGAAAGCAGAAGGCTAACAGGGGTTTGTAGCAATAATACAGGCAAGGAGTCATGGTATCTTGGACTAGGGCGGCTGAATTGTATGTCCTGTGTTGAATAAAATATTAAAGAATAATATCACATGATCACTTCAGTAGATCCAGGGGTAAAATGTACAATTCAATATTTACTTTTGGTAAACACCTTCAGCAAAGTGGGAATAAAAAAACTATTTAAGTATAATAAACTTTGCACCCAGGACAGGATAATTATCACTGGATTATTATTACCACTTCTACATTTCCCGAAAATATTTGCTCAAGTACTAACTCTTGGTACCCATAGAGATGACCTTATTTGGAAATAAGGCCTTTGCAGATGTAATTAAGATATAACTTAAGTGAAGTCATACTGTAGTAGGGTGGGCCCCTAAATCTAATGACTGGTGTTCTCATAAGAGGAGGAGAAGAGACAGAGACACACACACAAGGAGAAGTTCATATGAATATCAAGGCAGAGACAAGAGGGGTGTTTCTACCAGCCAAGAAACACCAAGGATTACCAGCAACCATTCAATGCTAACAGAGGCAAGAAAAGGTTCTCTGTTAGAGCTTTCAAAGTGAGCAAAGACCTCCCAACCCCTTGATCTCAAACTTGTATCTTCCAGAACAGTGAGAAGTACTTGTTTTAAACCACCCAGTTTGCGATACTTTGTTATGGCAAGCCTAATAATCGAATACAGGTGTTGACAATGAGAATGTTGGAAATGGTCATACTCTGTATATCTTTAAAAGTGTAGCCCACAATATTTGTTGATTCTCTAAACACAGGGGCAGGAAAAGAAAAAGAGAGGCATGAAGGATAACTTCCAAGTTACAGCCAGAGTAACATGAATGATGAACATCCCCTAACAGGATGAGGAAGACTAGAAGCAGTAGCTTCAGAGTCAGCAGGAAGGGAGTTCACTTTTGAACATACTAAATGTTAGTTGAAAGGTGACCATTGAAATGGAGACATCATCTACAAATCTGGAAATAGAAATCCTGTATGAGGTCACCAGGGGTATAAGTCCAGAGAGCAGAGAAGACAGTGAAAGAATGGATTCTGAATGTCAATGCTCAGGAGTCCATGAAATGAGGAGGAACAAGCAAAGGAAACTAAAAAGAAATTGTCGTTAAGAAAGAGTAAAAACCAGGAGTCCTGAAGCCAAGTTAAAAGAAAAAAGCACGAGAGAAATTGCACTCACCCTGTTAGTGCTGTTAGATTGCAAGAAAGAGGATGGGAAGGCAGGTATGGTCAGGGAGCAGACTACAATTAACATGAGCTCAGGAAAGACCCAGATGGGAAAGTGGCCTATATGCAAATACTTGATATGGTTTGGCTGTGTCCCCACCCAAATCTCATCCTGAACTGTAGTTCCCACCATCCTCATGTGTCAGGAGAAAGACCTGGTGGGTGGTAATTGAATCATGAAACTGGTTACCATCATGCCGTTCTCATGATAGTGAGTGAGATCGCACAAGATCTGAGGATTTTTAAACAGGTTTTCCCACCTTTTGCTTGGCACTTCTTGCTGGTGTCATGAGAAGAAGGACATGTTTGCTTCCCCTTCCACCATGATTGTAGGTTTTCTGAGGCCTCCTCAGTCATGCTGGACTCTGGATCCATTAAACTTCTTGCCTTTATAAATTACCCAGTCTCAGATATGTCTTTATTAGCAGCTTGAGAATAGACTAATACACTTGAGGATGAGGGTGCAACCTCATTAGAGACCTGCCTTACACTAGGGCCACAGAGATAAGTTGTAAGAGGTGGTCAGGTTCTGTATGTCTTTTGAGGGTGAAACAAGCTTTCTTCTGACATGAGGTGTGAGATTCACTCTCAAGTTTTTGGACTCATCAACTGGAAAGGCATTATTAACTGAGATGAGGAGGGTAAGAACTGGAGAAGAAAAAACATAGATGTTTCTAGCAAATTTAATTTGGAGATGCCTGTTAGCCATCTGATAGAAATGCTGGACAAACAGATATTTGGCCACAGATATTGGGATTCTTTCTTTTTCCTTTACAATGAATACTCCTAGACACATTCTTGTACTTGTATCCCCATGTGAATATTTCATCCTTTCCAGTTCTCATCACTTCTGGGAAGATGGTAGAATGGCACAGTCTTGTAACTGAATGTGGCCATGTGACTATATCTGACTAATCCGCTGTGAATTGAACCCTATAGAGAGTACTTTTTCCTCTCTGATACATGATCAAAAAATTTCCAAGCAGTATATGTTGTTCCATTAGCCTGGATCCCTCAGAGACTGTATCGAGCAGAGAACTCCCTCGCCCTGCCATTTACTCTGTGAGATTCATGATGGAAAGGCAATGTGAACCACAAATACATTTCTATCATTCAAAGCCACTGACATTATGGGTGTGTTTGTTTCCGCAATGCAAGTCAGCCCATCTTGACTGATACTTTCCAGAATAAATTTTATGGTGCCATGCTCATTAAACCTCTTATGACTCCCATAGAACAAACACGGCCAGGGCATGGACCCCATGTATTAATTTCCCCTTAGATAGCCCATTGTCATGCTCTTCTTTTCTGTTGAGCAACCTTGACATTATCTTCCACATCAGACACTGCTTATCTAAGCTTTGTTCTCAGTGCCCTTGGGCACAATGTTCCCCTGGCCAGACTCTACCCCTCCTCCTCAGGGCCAGCTTGATCTGACCATGCCCTGCTTCATGAATGAGCCAAACTGCAGTAAAACTCATCCTGTCTTAGGTGTAATGATTCCCTTACTTCCACTGTAGCCACACACATACAAACAAAACGTACAATTAGAAAGAAATGTTTGAAGACAGAGCTGGCTTCTTGGCATGCCACCTGTGCCCAGGGACCCACACTCTGTGCTTATTTTAATGTTCTGCGGTTGCCATCTTGGAAATCTTAATCATTTTTGAGCAAGGGTGCTGATATGGGTTGGCTATGTCCCCACCCAAATCTCATCTCGAATTGTAACTCCCACAGTTCCCACATTTTGCGAGTGGAACCCAATGGGAGGCGATTGAATTATGGTGACAGGCTTCTCCTGGGCTGTTCTCATGATGGTAAATGAGTCTCATGAGATCTGATGGTTTTAAAAAAGGGACTTTCCCTGCATAAGTTCTCTTTTCTTGTCTGCTGCCATGTGAGACATGGCTTTCACCTTCTCCCATGATTGTGAGACCTCCCCAGTCATGTGGAACTGTAAGTCCCATAAACCTCTTTCTTTTGTAAATTGCCCAGTTTCAGGTATGTCCTTAACAGCAGTGTGAAAACAGAATAATATGGGCACCTACACTTTTAATTAGTGCTGGTCCCTGGAAATTAGCTAGCAGTTCTATTAGAAGATATTAGAAAGAAGGAGTAGACTATGATAGTTAATAACCTCGTGTCTTGCACTGAATGCAGGTCTAGCACTCAAATCCTAGGGTTACATTTTTTTCACACTGAATTTGTGAAAAAAAATGCACATGTAAAATCATGTAGAATAGTACCTTGCATATTATACATGCTAAAGGCTTTTGCTTAAAAGACTTACATGCCCTATACCCACAGACACAGACATAACAAGAGGAATTTGAATTTGAATTCAAAAGAAGGAAAGAGAAGTGTACTGTCTGGTTTCATTTTAGAAAGACATCTGAAAGCTAAATTGGCAGAAAAATGAGGAATGTCTGGTTTTATTATCTGGTATTGTTGTTTTGTTTTAAGATATCTTGGATAGACAGAAAAAAAATGAGAGAGAAAGAGAGAGAGAGAAAGCAGAACAGCACCCTGGAATTTAGAACACCACTCTGGCCCATCCATCAGGTCCCAGAATGACACCCAGCAGTGCGAATGAGAAGGAAAACAGCTCTGACTCTATCCCAGCCCAGAGGCTACATATTTCCAAGATTTAGACAACTGGGGCAAGGACTTCAGCATGAGAGCAGAAGGCTGCCCTAAATTTAACCTTGCAGGAGTGAAAGGGAGCCAGGATTCAGGAATCAAGTGGCAGCAGCAAGAAAACAGAATAAAAGGGAGATGGATGAGGAAGAAATGTGCAAGAGGAAGATCTTTTCTGGGGCCTGGGCATTTCCATACGGGACCACCCTAGAAGTGTGAGCTGGGAATGAGTAGGGTAGACAGGGTTGTTTGACCTTCACCCCTTGGGGCGCTCCCACCCCCCACCCCACAGCCTCCCTCTACATGATGAGAAGTGGGTCAACGTTTGCAGGGCTTTTTCCGAGGGAGGGAGTATATGGGGGAGTCTGCCGCTCACCCGTGGAAAGGGAGAGGCTGCATGGAAAGCACCGCATGAGGAGGCATGGTGTAGAGAGTTTGTGAGAATGAAAACACAGCCACGATTTTATTTGCATTTCAGATAAGACTATTGCATAATACATGGCAATCTGACTCTCTTGGAAATTAAGCTAAATTGTTTTATTTTTTTCTCAAGCATAAGCCCCAGAATTGACAGGGCTTCCAGATAAGAGTCCAGCAATCACAGTAGAAGTGAATAGGGCGTTTCTAAAACAACAAACCCCCTAATGAGGAATCCCCCATACCCCTCGGAATGTCATTACCCAGTTTCAGAGTGGACACCACCAGAGGTGACAACCTACCTTCGTGTTTAAAATCTGTGTCTCACGTACAGAACTAAGATGTGGTTTGTGCACTCAAAGCCCCATCTCACCACATTCTAGGAAAGGAAATCTAATTCAAAGTAAGTTCCATTTAACCTACATTATCTGGTGGATGCAAGACAAAGAGGTAAATTCCAGCCACTCATGAATTTGAGAAGCTGTAGTCGTTTTCATTTATGACACTAATTGAAATTGTAGTGATTTCTTGAGTGTTAACTTCAGGGAGGTGCTTGATAGCTCATCTCTGTAAATGTGTGGTGAAAGGGACCCTATGTTTCTCAATCTGGATTATGCTTGATGACTTGTCTGCAGCAAGAGGGGTCAACAAACACTTGCTGATTACCTGCTCCATTGCCAACACATTCTATTTTAATAGCCACAGTTGATGCAATGATAATCAAAAGAAGCCTCCTTGCCTTCAAAAAGTTGTGCCACCCATTTGTCAAGCCATGTTTGCATGCTATCCTAGATATTCTCATGCCCATTACTAAATGTCTCAGCAAATGCCACCACTTGTGCTTCCAAAGTAGACCGTTCTTGGTATATTTACAAATTAATTAATTTCTTATTAGTCTCCTTTGCTTGTTCTTCCTCATTTCACGGACTCCTGAACATTGACATTCAGAATCCATTCTTTCACTGTCTTCTCTGCTTTCTGGACTTATACCCCTGGTGATCTCATACAGGCTTTCTATTCAAAAATTTGGAGACGGTGTCTCCATTTTGATGTTCACCTTTCAACTGAAATTTAGTATTCACAATTGAACTCCCTTCCTGCCCACTCTGACGCTGCTTTTAGTCTCCTCATCCTGTTAGGGGATGTTCATCATTCATGTTACTCTGGATGAAACTCGGGAATTATCCATCATGCCTCTCTTTTTCTCTTCCTGCCTTAGTTTATGTTACTTTTTTCCACATATTATAACTGCAAATTAAGGTAAATATTCTTTATAGATAGGCAGTAAATTTTAGTTTATAAGAAGACAGTGAGCAGTGTGGTTTATGGATTACATCGATGAAAAACAAGTTGCATGTTTGATATCAAGTCCCAGGCTTTCTGTTAAATAGTCTTTTAAAAAATTATAAATTTTCATCAAATCAGTGACAAATTCTGCAATATCTGAATAATTTAATGAAAGACAGAAGAATCTATTTTTCAGAAGCTTTTTTGCATCATTAACTTTTAAAAAATTAATGACACTTCTGTTGAATATATTGCAGATAATGGTTCTGTTTTTTTCTTTCCAACTTTTAGGTTCAGTGGGAATATGTGCAGGTTTATTGCATGAGAAATTTGCATGTCTCAAAGGTTTGGTGTATGGATTATTTCATCAACCAGGTAATGAGCATAGTGCCCAATAGGTATTTTTTCAATCCTTACCCTCCTCCCTCCATTCACACTCAAGTGAGCCCCAATGTCTATTGTTCCCTTCTTTGTGTCCATGTGCACTCAATGTTTAGCTGCCACTAATAAGTGAGAACATATGGTATATAGTTTTCTGTTCTTGCATTACTTTGCTTAGGATAATGGTCTCCAGCTCCATCTCTGCTTCTGCAAAGGACATGATTTCATTTTTTATGGCTGTGTAGTATTCCATGGTGTATGTGTACCATATTTTCTTTACTTAGCCTACTGTGGATGGTTATCTAGGTTGATTTAATGTCATTAATATTGTGAATAGTGCTGTAATGAACATATGTATGCATGTGTCTTTATGGTAGAATGATTTATATTCCTTTGGGTGTATTTCTAGTGATGGAATTGCTGGGTAGAATGGTAGTTCTGTTTTAAATTCTCCAAACTGATTTACACAGTAGCTGAATTAATTTACATTCTTACTAGCAACGTATGTGTCTTTTTTCTCCTCAATCTCACCAGTATGTATAGTTTTCTGACTTTTTAATAATAGTCATTCTGACTGCTATGAGACAGTATCTCATTGTGGTTTTGATTTGCTTTTACCTAATCATTAGGGATGTGGAACAATTTTTCATTTGCTTGTTGAGTGTACATAGGCCTTCTTTTGAGAAGTATCTGTTTATATCTTCGTCCACTTTTAAATAGGGTTGTTTGTTTTTTGATCGCTAAGTTTCTTGTAGATTCTGGATATTAGGCTTTTGTCAGATGCAGAGTTTGCAAACATTTTCTCCCTTTCTGTAGGTTGCCTGTTTACTCTGTTGATGGTGTCTTTTGTTGTGCGGGAGGTTTATAGTTTAACTGGGTCCTAACTGTCAATTTTTGTTTTCATTGCAATTGCTTTCGGAGTATTTGTCAGGAAATCTTTGCCAGGGCCATGTCCAGAATGATATTTCTTAGGTTTTCTTCTAGAGTTTTTATGGTTTTAGGTTTTATATTTAAGTCTTTAATCCATCTTGATTGGCTTTTTGTATACGGTGAAAGAAAGGAGTCCAGTTTTAATCTTTTGCATATTCACAGCACCATTGTTTGACCAGGAACTCCATTTCCCATTGCTTGTTATTGTCAGCTTTGTCGAAGATCAGATGGTTGAAGGTGTGTGGCTTTGATTCTGGGTAGTCTTATTTGTTGCATTGGTCTATGTGTCCGTTTTTGGATCAGTATCATGTTATTTTGGTTACTGTAGCCTTGTAGTATATTTTGAAGTCAGATAGCGTGATGTCTTCAGATTTTTCTTTCCTAGAATTGCTTTAGCTATTTGGGCTCTTTTGTGGTTCCATATGAATTCTATAATAGTTCTTGCTAATTCTGTGAAAAATGTCATTGGTAGTTTGATAGGAATATCACTGACTCTGTGAGTTGCTTTGATCACTATGACCATTTTAACAATATTGATTATTCCTATCCATGAGCATGATAAATTTTTCAATTTGTTTGTGTAATCTCTAATTTCTTTCAGTAATGTTTTGTAATTCTCATTATAGAGTCTTTTCACCTACGCGGTTAGTTGCATTCTTACGTGTTTTTTTAATGTGTGGCTATTGTGAGTGGAATGACATTTTTTATTTGGCCCTTAGCTTGGATGTTATTGGTGTATGGAAATGCTACTGATATTTGTACATTGATTTTTTTTTTATCCTGAAATGTTGCTGAGGTTGTTGATCAGATCTAGGAATCTTTGGGCAGAAACTATGGGATTTTCTAGGTATAGAGTTGTAAAATCTGCAAAGAGAACTAGGTGATTTCCTCTCTTCCCATTTGGTTGCCTTTCATTTCTTTCCCTTGCCTGCTTGCTTGGGCTAGCATTTGCAGTACTGTATTGAATAGTAGTGATGAGACTGGGAATCCTTTTCTTGTTCCGATTCTCAAGGACAACCTTTCCAGTTTTTGCCTGTTCAACATAGTATTGACTGTGGATTTATCAGAGATGGCTCTTATAATTTTGAGGCATGTTCCTTTGAAACCTAGTTTGCTGAAGGGTTTTTTTATGTGAAGAGATGTTGAATTTTATCAAAAACCTTTTCTGTGTCTATTAAGATAATTATGTGCTTTTGTTTTTAGTTCTGTTTATGTAATGAATAACATTTATTGATTAGCATGTGTTGAACCAACCTTGACATCCCAGGAATAAAACCTATTTTATTTATGGTAGAGCATGATATCAATTTTAGAATATATGCTATGTGCAGATTAGAAGAATGTACATTCTGTTTTGCTGGGTGTGGTGTTCTGTAGATGTCTACAAGGTCAACTTGCTCAAGTGTTTGGATCCTGAATATTTTTGTTACTTTTCTGCCTTGAACACACATATAATACCAACAGTGTGGTGTTGAAGCTTCCCACTATTATTGTGTGGTTATCTAAGTTTCTTCACAGGTCTCTACAAATTGCTTTATGAATCTGGGTGCTCCAGTGTTGGAGGCATATATATTTAGGATAGTTAAGTCCTTTAACTGAACTCTTTATCATTATGTAATACCCTTCTTTGTCCTTTTTGATAGTTGTTGGTTTGAAGTCTTCTTTGCCTGAAATAAGAATAGCAACCCCTACTCTTTGTTTTCCATTTGCTTGATAGATCCTCCTCCATCCATACCTTGAGCCTACGGTGCCATTGCTTGTGGAATGGGCATCTTGAAGACAGCATGCACTCAGGTCTTGCTTCTTTATCCAACTTGCCACTCTGTGCCTTATAAATGAGGTATTTAGCCCGTTTACAATCACAGTTAATATTGGTATGTGCACATCTGATCCTGTGATTGTGTTGTCAGCTGGTTGGTATGTAGACTTGATTGTGTACCCACCCGCTTTATAGTGTGTATGTACTTAAGTGTACTTTTGTGGTGGCCCCTGACAGCCTTTCTTTTCCATGGTTAGCACTCTTATAAGGGTCACTTGTAAGGCAGGTCTGGTGGTAATGAATTCTCTTAGCATTTATTTGTCTGAAAAGGTAAATAATCATTTAAAATAGATGAATAGAAGACATGATCAGTAATATATAGTAGTATATAAAACCTTGTTTAAAAAAAAAAAAAAAACAAAACCCTGGTTTCAAAACCTAGAACCCAGCTTTTTTTCCCCCCTTATTTCCAAAGGTAAATTTGATCTAAACTTGTATTTGTCCATTCTTGCATTGGTGTAAAGAAATACATGAGAGACTGGGTAATTTGTAAAGAAACGAGGTTTAAATGGCTCATGGTTCTGCAGGCTGTACAGGAAGCATGGTGGCATCTGCTT
This sequence comes from Cebus imitator, assembly GCF_001604975.1. Lineage (NCBI taxonomy): Eukaryota > Metazoa > Chordata > Mammalia > Primates > Cebidae > Cebus > Cebus imitator. The sequence goes on from NW_016107329.1 coordinate 6,715,303, forward strand.
CTGGGGGTTGCTTAGGGCACTTTTATTTAAGGCAGAAGGTAAAGCAAGAGCGGTCATCTTACCCGGCAGGAGCAAGTGGTGGGGAGGGACGATCTTCTAAACAACCAGATCTTTTCTGAAAACTTACTTACTCTCATGAGGACAGCACCAAGGGGCTGGTGCTAAAGCATTTATGAGAACCATCTCCTGATCTAATCACCTCCTGCCATGCCCCACTTCCAATATTAGAGGTTCACATTTGACAGAAGATTTGGTGGGGACACAGATTAAAACCACATCAAGACTCTTACTTTTTCTGAAATAAAATAGCAAGTAAATGTTCTGACTTTGAGCCTAAAGGTTAGGCTCAACCTATTGTATTATATTTATCCTCCAATTTCTAGCACTGTATTATCAAGAGGGAACAATGTTTTTGTCTTACATTAGAAATCACATTAGAAATTGATAATAAGACTTTCACTTTAGAACCAATTGATATATTCCATTCAGAATGGGTCACAAATGCAGAAGTGTCTTCAGTCTCTGGGACGTGTTTAAGAGATAATGACCTGTCTGTGAAAAATATGGAAACTGTCAAATAATGAAATGTAAAGGACTTAAAAAGTTCTCTACAAAAGGAAGGGCATCCTCCCCTCAAATAAAGAAGGCAAAACAGAGAGAAAAGAAGGAAAGGAATATTTTCAATATTTAAAGAATAGTGAAATGACGGGATAAAATTAGAATCAATCCATAGAACTTATAATTTTTAAGACTTTCTCAAGATACAATGCAAATACTGTAAAACTGTCCTATTTTAAATGTAAAATTCAATGATTTTAATATGTTTACAAAGTCATGCAGGAGTTACAGAATTTACTTAAAAATATTAGGAACTTGAAATTAGAATCCTGGGAAGGGAGGACTTAGAGGAATATGCGAAAGAGAGAAAGAAAGAAAGAAAGAAAGAAGGAAAGAAAGAAAGAAAGAAAGAAAGAAAGAAAGAAAGAAAGAAAGAAAGAAAGGTAGAGAAAGGAAAGAAAGAGGAAAGAAAGAGAAAGAGAAGGAGAGAGGAAGAGAGGGAGAGAAGGAGGGAGGGAGGGAGGAAGAGGGGAAAGGATGGAAGGAAGAAAAGAAAGGAAGAACGTTTGAGAAAAGTCCTGATGCGTCCTTTGAAAGAACACATCAATGTTAATGTCCTTTTGATCTTATAATATATTTATATGTACAAAAATTGCAAAATTATACAGATAATGCCTACAATCCCTCACCCAGTTTCTCCTGTTTTTAATACATTGCTCACAAAATATTGATCACAGCTGAGAAACAAACATTGATGCATTGTTGTTAACTAAACTCCATTCTCTGTTTAGATTTTAATAGTCTTTCCACTTCTGTTCTTTTTCTGGTCCTGAGTCTGGTCACCTGTACCTCATTGCATTAGCTGACATGTCTCCTTAACATCCCTTGGTCTCTGACAGTTTCTAGTCTTTCCTTGTTTTTCATGGCCTTGACAGTCTTAAGGAGAATTAGTCAGGTATTTTATAGAGTGACTCTCAGTTTGGATTTATCTGATATTTTTCTCATGGTTAGAAGGGTGTTACATGTCTTTTGGAAAATAATATCTTACATATCACATCAAAATGAGGGTACATGATCATCTGGCCAGATATCGTTTGCCAAATTCCCAAGAGATCACTTTGAAATTCAGATTTTTTCCTCTAGTCCTGAAACTACTGAACTGTACATGCTACGTTAATTTGGATACAAACCCACAAAATATTCAGGTTAGACAATGTATGTAGCCAATTCCTTCATTTACAGTGATGTACACGTGCATCACCACTAGAGGGAAGCACTTGAACAACTAAAGTGTACAGTCTGGGTTATTCTTAAATGCAATTAAATTGATGACAGACAAACACCAAAATTTATAAAACCATGAACTGGAAGAATATTAAGAGACCAAATAGACACTTCTGGCGTTTCGTTAAGCCATCTTCTTACGACATGGCAGCTTCTACTTTTTTTCCTATTTGTTGGAACCCATGATTCCAGTTCAGTTCCAAATCAGTTGTGTACCTGAAGACTCTGACACACTTAATCTCCAGACCTTGGGAGCAAAGAGGAGGAACGCCGGCAGATAGCAACTGTAGAGAGGGAGGTTAGAGGACAAGTCTACCCAAAATTGGTTCAGTCTTTACAGGAATCTCTTTCCATTTTTGACTTTAAACAGCCCCTTCTCAAATTAGCCTGGATTTACCAGGAAATGGTTAGTGGGATTTTCCCTCGGTTGACATTTTTTTTTTTTTCTGGTTCTTCAATGTCTTGACTTCTTAATCCCTTTCTAGATTATGAACCCTTTTCTATCTTCAGCCCCAAATATGCACATCCTTGATTGATGTACAATGAGATACATACCTGCCCTTTAACTATTGTTTTCATTGATATACCCTGACACCTACACAAAGCACGTATTTGTCTCCTTCTGGTTATGTTTTTAGGCTATTCATGTATCAGTCACTGCTCTAACACAATTTCACCTATTATCTAATTTAATTTTTTAAAATGAGTAAACTTTAGTTTTTTAATAGAAGTTTGGGGTTTATAGAAAAATTGAGCAGAAAGCACAGAGTTCCCATAAACTCCCTGTTTCCTAACCCCACAGTTTCACCTATTGATGAAATCTTGCATTAGTTTGGTACATTTGCTGCAATTAATGAACATTTATATGTTTATTGATAAACGCTGATGTGTTGACTCAAGTCCATAGTTTGCATTAAGAATCACTTTGTGTTGTACAGCTCTGTGAGATTTGATAGGTACATAAAGCCCTGCATTCACCATTACAATAATACAGAATGTTATCACTCCCTAGATTTCCCCTGAGCTCCCCCTCACCATCCTCTGCCTTCTCATTCAAACCCATGGCAATCGTGAACATGTTACTGCCTCTAGAGTTTTGTTTCTCAGGATGTCATACAGTTGGAATAATCTGTATGTAGCCTTTACAGACTGAATTCTTTCACTTAGCAATCTGCACTTAATGTTTCTCCCCATCTTTTCACGGTTTGATATATCATTTTTTATTGCCAAATAGTATTCCATTGTGTTGATCATCCACAATTTGTTTATCCATTCACCTGTTGAAGGACGTCTTGATTGCTTCTAATTTTTAGCAATTACGAACAAAACTGCTGTAAAGGTAGGTTTTTGTATGGATATAAGTTTTTGACTCATTTGGACAAATACTTCATACTGTGTAGCACAACGGCTGGATCAGACGGCCAGACTATAGTTAGCTTTGCAAGCAGCTGCCAGTTTGCCTTCTAAAGTAACTGTATCATTCTGCATTCCTATAAGCAATGAATGAGAGTTCCTGGTGCTCCACATCTTACCAGCCTTTAACGCTGGTGTTTCAGATTTAAGACATTGTAACAGGTGATGAGAGGTGTGTCATTGTTGTTTTAATTTGCAATTCCCTAAAGACATATGACATTATGCATTTTTCAGATGCTTTTCTGCCATCTATGTATCTTCTTTGGTGAGATTCCTGTTTAGATCTGTAACCCACTTTTTAATTGGTTTGTTTTCTTATCGTTAAATTTTAAGAATTCCTTGTATATTTTGGATGCAAGTTCTTTGTCAGGTATGAGTTTTGCATACATTTTCTCCTCATCCATGACTTTTTATTTTTTAAATCTAATATGATTTTGTAACAACTCATTGGGGCAGATGCTATTATTAACTGTATTTTACAGATGAGGAAAAAGTGCCATAGAGAAGTTGTATATCTTGCCCAAGGTCTCAAAGCCCAGTATGAAGTGTATCTGGAATGCAGAGCCTGACAATCTGAGTGCAGTTTGTTAAGCTTTCTGCTTCACCACACTTGTCCTATGCACTCATTAGCTTTGCATCGCAGGCTGCTCATACTCAGCTGAGACCAATTATGATAATGAGTCCCTGATATTGGTCTATTTTCTGTTTGTGTTGCTCTGGACACTATTGCTTACTTAGAAATGAAAGGAAAAAGAAGGGCCATTGGGCTACCAATAGTAAGACTAAGAACAGATTTTAAATATTGGAAAATCAAATATAGCCTTTAAAAGGTTTAATTGAGACCAACAGGAGGTGATTTTTACCGTCATTGAATAATGAGATGGTTTCTTAAAGAATCACATTTTAAAATCTGCTGTTACTTTCACATTGGAAAGAATTTTAGCCTTTTCCATTGTGGTAGGGAAAATGAAATTTCGGAAGTGAGATCACAGTGTGCAACCCTCCTCATTTTAATCAGTTTGGCCTAGAGATGTTACAAGGAGAGAGAAATAGTGATTTGTAGTAGGTTTACTCAAAGGGACACCCACAGAAGAAAAGGTGTGTGGGTGACATTGTGGGTGCCTTACCAGCGGAGCCAATCTTCCTCAAAACGTGCTGAGATCACCAATACCTTCTAGTATCAAACTGTCAAATTGCATGACTTCCTTCAGGCCTTCCCTAGCTTAAATTCTGAAACCTTTCATAATGTTCAGAATCTTCTTACTATTCTTAGGTATACATTAGTTCCCAATACATCTAGGTCTAATATAGTGAAACCATTTAACTATTGATCTATCTGCCTCTCATCAACTCATCGTTCCATCTGTCCACCAACCAATCCATCTGTCTGTATGCCATCTGGAACCTCCCTGCCTTTTAGAAATTGCGCAGCTTTTCTGGAATCTAATTCCATTGTCCCTAACATCCCGGCGCTCTTCTGGATCATGCTTCCCTTTGCTTCTATTCTTCCTTGTCATAACACTGTCTCCTTCTCCTATTGCAGTCTGAATGCAGGGCTTAATCTTACTCACCAAGTTATAGTTGAAGTCCACCCTTCTTAAGCATTTTGTGATTTCTTTTTCTTAACTGAAAATTGAGAGGATCATGAGGGTTCATGACATTCCCAGATGATGATCAGCTCTATAGACTGGTGGTCCGCATCTCCCTGGCTTCTTTCTTCACTTTCTCTCCCTTCTTTCCCATTGCCTCCATAGCCTCCAGGGTCTCAAGGCAATCACTGGTCTTTGCTTTGCAGAGCAATTTCACCACATCCTACTCTCTCTCAGTTTCACCAGCCAACACTTACTTATATATTTTTTCCCACCAAAATTTTTTGTGTTTCTAGCAGTAATTCCGGGAGGAAAATATTCATACTTACACAGACACACATGCATGCACACACACACACATACTCCAGTAATCAAATATAATTGTTGATACTTTATATCACAATGAATTTGATATATTAGACGGTTTATTACTTATGGCTACCCTTTGCTTTGAAGTAGCACATTTACTTCCTGAGAGCTAGTATTTCTCTTACAGGAAGAAAAACAACAAATATGTAAATGCACATCTAAATAAGCTACACTTTCCGTCAATAAGTTACATGGTCTTGCGCAGGAGTCTGTGCCCAAGCTCTGGTACACAGCTCACTAAGTGGCCTTGGGATGCTCATCCCTTATTGTTTTTCCCTCTGAGCTTTCTTATCCATAAAGGAATTTCTGTATGAAATTCCTGTTCTTATTTCTTACAGAACTACACAGAGACCCAAAACCAATGTCTGCAGAGTGTTTTAAAACTGTCAAATGTGAAGCAAATATAAATTCTTATATTTGTTCTCAAAAATGAATTAAATAGATGAAATAACTATTATATAACATGTTTAAATGAAGAAAGCAGCTGCCAATTCTAAAAGTGCTTTTAAATTTCCATTTTCATCTATTATGCTATCTGAAACACTTCTAGGTACTCCTATTAGAGATTGCTAAGCATCTTTGTTATGCTGTGGTTCTTAGTTAACATAGGAAATATTTTCCACGTAGGGCTATATAGCAAGGGGGTGGAGGGCGAGAAGCAAAGACATATTTACCTAAGAAGACAAAGCAAGGACCCTGCAGGTGAAGTCTCTGCATGTCGGCCTTTGGTGAACCTGGCTAGATCTCAGCGGTGGGCCCTCACCACTCTGCAAGTTTCACACTGCGTTCTAAAGCTGAACACTTAGTACCAGGTAATCTAATTCCTTAGCCAACCATCAAATTACTTTTAGAATAGCTGTGTTCAGTAAAGCCTTTGAGTTGGGGTTACAAAGATGGTGAAGACAAGGTCCCCACTTCCAGGCGATTTGAACTGAGTGTTTCTCACTTCATCTCCATCGCCTCTCTTCTCATCTTTTTGGAAATGCAGGCCATAATCTGTGGTCTCCCTCCTCCTATTATTATTCACACCAATCAGGATAAATTTGGGACCAGAAACTGATGATCCTTTAGCTGCAGAAATTTTCATTCATCGGCAGCTTGCTGGTGAATTCGCTTTGTGAACTCTATTGTAGGGAATTACCTACGTTTTACATCAAGATAGCATTCATGCTACTTCAAATAGGAAGAAAAAATGCTTGTCCTGAGTTGCTTTGTAAAATCAGTTAATAAAAGTGTGTTGTGTTTATGCTATATTGTATGTATACGTATTCATCTGCTAAGACTGCCGTAACAAAGTACCACAAACTGAGTGGCTTAACTTAAAGAGATCTATGGGTTGTTTTTTTGTTGTTGTTGTTGTTGTTTTTGTTTTTGTTTTTTTGAGACAGGGTCTTGCTCTGTCAGCCAGGTTGGAGTGCAGTGGCAAGATCTTGGTTCACTGCAACCTCCACCTCCTGGCTTCAAGCAATTCATGCCTCAGCCTCTTGAGCAGCTGGAATTACCGGCACCTGACTAATTTTTGTATTTTTAGTAGAGACAGAGTTTCACCATGTTGGCCAGTCTGGTCTTGAACTCCTGGCCTCACGTGATCCACCTGCCTTAGTCTCCCAAAGTGTTGGGATTACAGGTGTGAGCCACCATGCTCAGCCAGAGACTTATATTCTCATGATTCTGGAAGCCAGATACCTGACCTCAAGGAGTCACCATGGTTTGTTTTTTCAGAGACCTCTCTCCTTGGCTTCAGATTGCTGTCCTCCTGCTGTGTCCACAAAAGGCTTTTTCTCTGTGCATGCATCTCTGCTGTCTCTTTCTCTTATTAAAAGGACACTAGTCCTATTGGATTAGTGTCCAATCTTACCACCTTATCTAACCTAAATTACCTCTTTAAAGGTTGTAGCACCGAATGTTATCATATTGAGGCTTAGTGCTTCAAATATGGATGGGGACACAGTTTGGTCCATAGCAATACATCTGTACAGGTTCCTGCTGTATACACTGTGGGGTTCTGCTTCTGCTTATAACATCCAGGGATTTGTTTCCTGGCTCCCCATGTCAGCCTTGAATGTCAGGAGTTTGCAGTCACCACTAAGGTTTTATTTAGTGATCTATTAGGGATCTACTATCCATTAATTCTTAAATTCTTTGAAGCTCTTTATACTGTCAGCTAGTGTTTTCTCTTGGGTAATAAGTTTGACATGTTGTTTTTTTCTGGAGGAAAATGGTGGATAGGAGGCAGGACTAAATTGCAGCTCCCACTTGGATGGAAAGGGCAGCATGGGGAGACTCACACTGTGAATTCTGCTCCAGGAACAACCACAGGAATATACCGAGAAAGCTGAGAGAATCCACAGACCCTTTGAAGGCAGTGGATTGCTCCTGCCGGCCCCCGGAGGCAGCCCCCAAACTGTGAGTATGAAAGTATAAGAGGGGGATTGTCCCTCCCCACACATGCACCCTCACTGGGGAACTTGACGGTACAGATCACAGAGGAAAGATTTGACCTTCCCTGAAGCTGAGACAATTTAGAGAGCCGAGTGAAACACAGAGGTAGAAGAATCAACAAGAGGCCAGGGCTCTTTAGTCCCCAGGGAAACCATTTCTGACTTTGTCTCACATAGGTCCTTGGGGAAGGCTGCAAGAAGAACTGGGAAAAGACCACAGGGAGAAGGAAACTTCCAGCTGAACTTCATAACAATTTTCATGGAACACAGTTTTCTGGGCAGAACCCAGGAGAGGGGGTAAATCGAGTGCAGACAAAGCACAGAAGCTGCAGTAGGTGGAGAGGCACAAAACCTGGAAGCCTGGCTTGCTTTCACAACCGGGAGGCTGGTAGCCTGAGGCAGGTTCTCAGCCCTGCTCACCCACTGTCTGGAAACAGGCTCTGTGCTGTGCTGCGGAGCGGAGCATAGCTGGAGTGAAACTGGTCTTTTGAGCTGCATGGGAGCTGGGTGAGATCTGTAACTGCCAACTTTCCCCCACTTCCCTGGCAACCTGCATGACACAGCAGACGCAGGCAGAATCCCCTGGGAGCATAACTCCATTGGCCTGAAGAGCTTCGCCCCTATCCTCCACAGCAGCCACCGCAAGCCCTGGCCAAGGAGACTCTGAGCTCGGACAGGCCTAACCCTGCTCCCACCGAATGGTCTTTTGCTACCTGTGCTGATAACCAAAGACAAAAGACATATTATCTTGGGAGCTCTAGGGCCCCACCCACTGCCCAATCCTCCCTAAACTACCACAGCTGATGCCCTCTTGGAAGCACCACCTCCTGGCAGGAGGCCAACCAGCACAAAAATAGGACAGTAAACAAAACTACAACTAAGGGCCCTCGCAGTGTCCATTTCACTGCCACCTCCACCAGAGCAGGTGCTGCTATTCACAGTTGAGAGACGTGAAGACAGTTCACAGGACTCTGTGCAGACACTAGTAGCTCTGCTGGATGGCTAGACCAAAACTGTATCAATTAATACAGTTCAACACTTGGGAAGCAACATCCCTAGGAACAGAAGAAAGCACTACATCAAGGAAGCATCCTGTTGGACAAAGGAATCCAAAAAGTAGCCCTTGAACCCCAGATCTTCCCTCTGACATAGTCCACCCAAATGAGAAGAAACCAGAAAAACAATTCTGGTAATATGACAAAACAAGGTCCTTTAACACCCCCAAAATTCACACTAGCTCACCGGCATTGTATCCAAACTGAGGAGAAATCTCTGAATTGTCAGAAAAAGTATTCAGAAGATCAAGTATTAAGCTAATCAAAACGGCAACATAGAAAGGTGAAGTCCAACTTAATGAAATCAAACAAAGGGTACAAGATGCAAAAAAAAATCTTCAGTGAAATAGATAGCAGAAATAAAAAAAAAAATCACAACTTCTGGAAATACAGGGCACACTTAGAGAAATGCAAAATGCTCCAGAAAGACTCAGCAATAAAATGAAACAAGGAGAATAAAGAACTTAAGAGCATGAGGACAAGGTTTTCAGATTAACCCAATCCAACAACAACAAAATAAAAAAAGAATTTTAAAACTTGAGCAAAGTCTCCAAGAAGTTTGGGAATATGTTAAACAACTAAACCTAAGGATAATTGGTATTCCTGAGGAAGAAGAGAAATATAAAAGTTCAAAAAACATATTTGAGTGAATAATTGAGGAAAACTTTCTCAGCCTGGATAGAGATCTAGATATTCAAATACAATAAGCTCAAAGAATACCTGGTAAATTTATAGCAGAAAGATCATTGCCTAGGTACATAATAGTCAGGTTATCCAAAGTCAAGATGAAGGAAAGAATCAAGAGCTGTGAGGCAAAAGCACCAGGTAACCCACAAAGGAAAATCTATCAGATTAACAGCAGCTTTATCAGCAGAAACCTTGCAAATTAAAAGGGATTGGGGCCCTATCTTCAGCTTCCTTAAACAAAACAATTATCAGCTAAGAATTTTGTATCCAGGAAAACTAAGCTTCATAAATGAAGAAAAGATACAATCTTTTTCAGACAAATAAATGCTGAGGGAATTTACCACTACTAACCTAGCACTACCTGAACTACTAACCGGAGCTCTAAATCTTGAAACAAAATAGAACCTTCTTAAAGCATTAATCTCACAAGACCTATAAAATAAAACCACAATAATTATAATTAAAAAAAATCCAAGGTGTTAGGCAACAAACAGCATGATGAATAGAATAGTGCCTCACATCTCAATACTAACATTGAATGTAAATGGCCTAAGTGCTCCAATGAAAAGATACAGAATCACAGAATGGATGAGAACTCACCAACCAAGTATCTACTGTCTTCAAGACACTCACCTGACATGTAAGGACTCACATAAACTTAAGATGAAGGAGTGAATAAAGATATTCCATGCCAATGGATACCAAAAGCAAGCAGGATTAGCTACTCTTGCATTACACAAAACAAACCTTAAAGCAACAACATTTAAAAAAGACAAAGAGGGACATAAAGAACCAGCCCAACAGGAAAATATCACAATCCTAAACATATCCACCTAACACTGAAGCTCCCAGATCTATAAAACAATTACTACTAGACTAAGAAATGAGATAGTAACACAGTAATAGTGGGGGACTTCAGTACTGCACTGACGGCGCTATACACTGTACAGGTCATCAAGAGAGAAAGTCAACAAAGAAACAGTGTATTTATACTATACCCTAGAACAAATGGACTTAACAGATATTTACAGAGCAGTCTACCCAACAACTGCAGAATATACGTTCTATTCATCAGCACATGGAATATTCTCCAAGATAGACCATATGATAGGCCACAAACAAGTTTCAGTTTAATTTTCAGACATTTAAGAAAATTAAAATTATATCAAGTACTCTCTCAGAACACAGTGGAATAAAATTGGAAATCAACTCCCAAATCCATGCAAATATATGGAAATTAAATAACCTGCTGCTGAATAATCACTGGGTCAACAATGAAATCAAGATAAAAATAAAAAAAAATATTTGAACTAAATCATAATAGTAACACAACCTACAGAACCCCCTGGGATACAGCAAACGTGGTGTTAAGAGAACAGCTTATAGTCTTAAATGTTTACATCAAAAAGTCTGAAAGGGCACAAATAGGCAATCTAAGGTCACACCCCAAGAAACTAGTGATTAGTCCTCTTGGTTCATGTAATGTGAAGACTGTAATGAGAGCTAATGTGTGCTGGGCCAGGGGAGGATTTGGATTCTTTTGTTTTGTCAATCAATCGTCTTCTCCTGTCAAATCAATGTGGAAATCCACAGAGGCCCAGTGGCCTTCTTTGGTAAAGCCCTTAGTAGTTCTGTTTTTCAAACAGCTTAATAAAGACCACAAGGAATGAGATTACATGTAAATAATGATTTAGTGAACTCTGCAGTGAACACGAGCTGCAGAAATTGTGAAATGCAGGTCGGTCCTTCCACACCTCTCTCTAACATCCCCCACCCCCCGCCCCACCACCTGAAAACCCTCTCTCTGCTTCCTGTAAGCCAGTTTCAGAGTTTGGGAGATAGATATTCAGAGCCTCATTTTATGCCCTTTGAATGGAGGGAAAGCATTTTCTTTAAACTGAATACTTGCAAGCCTCATCTCATTGAAGTTTTTGGATGAGAAGCTCCACTTAAGCTTTCGTTATTATGGCCTTCACATTGTTTCCTAAATCAACTGCTTTAACTCACAGTAGAAAATGCATCTACATTTCTTTCTTTCCATTTCTAATTAGCTTTTGAGTTTAATAATGAATTAAGTTTAATAGGCCTGAGCCCTAGAGGCAGCCTTTTTGAATTTCACTTACTTTTGTTTGAACTGGACTAGCCATGCATCACCAGGAGTAAGCGGATTCATCTGCATTGTGAATTGTATTAATAAAATACTATAGAAATGGTAGAATTTCAATGATTATGTTGCTAATATCTAGGAATATTATAACTTTAATGATTGTGTTATTTTATTTATCTTAAAGTCTCAAATCATCAATTTTCTTTTAAATTAATGCACCAGACCAAAACAAGGTGATGAAACAGGGAATATTTGATATTTTAAGGACCAGCCACATTTTACACTTTAACTAGAAAAAGCCTTCTGTAAATCTTCACCCACGCGCTTTTCTCTGAATTTAACAGCTATAAATTTATAATTGCAGAGAAGCATGTATATGTATTTAAAATGGCAGTTGGGGTGGAATAATTTGTATTTAAGTTTGATTAATTTCAACTGGACACCAATATTTTTGCTTATATAGGAAACCACTTTCTCTGCCATGAAGATTTTGCAAACTTCTCTAATTGGAGTCCCTCAAACCTTCCTCTGAAATGGCACAGGGCTTTACTTTTACATATTTGATGTATCTTATATCCCTGAAGAGCAGCTTTCTATCCTGACAGCAGCGTGGGAGCCAGAGTCCAAGAAAACTGGTTTGAATTCCAACTGTGCTCCTTTTAGATATGCATACTTGAGCAAGTGCTTAATTTTCCTGGCTCTCGGTTTCCTAATCTGTGAAACAGGGATGCTAATTTACAGCAAGGTTGATGTGCAAATGAGAGACAACTTGTTAAAACGTGGAGTTCAGCTCCTGCCCACAGGGGTCAGACAGTTATTATGCCACTGCCTTTGTCACTGGACGGGCAAGTGCTGATCAGGGCAAAGGCTATTCCTGTCTTGTTCACTTTTCTATCCCCATAGCTTAGTGCAGTGTTTTACTTATAAAAGGTATCAGCTCACGTTTCTTGATTGAGGAAATTAATAATTAAAGAAATAAAGCCCATCATAAACTCTAACAGGAAAATCTGGGAAGGTATGAAATTCCCACTTTCTTGCCCTACATCAATTTCTTTCCGTATGTGATGCCAGTTTGTAAATAGACGAAGGCGCTTACATTATGCATTAGCAAAGATCTTATCGGGAGGAGTAAAATAATTTTCATATCTCAAGTAAACAGAGAGTTGACATGGCCACAAAGGATGTGTTGTGAATTCCATCTTTTTTCCTACATCCATAATTCTCATTGTGTCAACGCAGTGGTTCAAAAGAGCTTGTCAATAGGCTTAGTAAATAAAAATGACTCCAGATAAGTTACAATTCAGATAACAAAAAATTTGATGCAAAGATGCCATTTTTTAAAAAAGAAATGAGCATGTTTTTTTTTTTGGCTCACGGGTAAATAGACGTGGGAGATTGTGACTTCTGTTTAAAATGCAATCCTTATTTTCTAATAGCATGCCCGTATACATTTAGTAAGTACAATTTTTTCTCCCATGCCATCACAGGAAAAGACTAACTGGTGAAGTAACATAACTGTCTACACGTTTACTTATGAAGTTCAGGCAAATGTATTTTGTTTCCCGCTCCCCCATCCATCTATGGTTTATATATTTTCTCCTTTGGAGATGTAGGATAAGGATGGGAGTTGCCTGTTGGAATGAGAGTTGGAGAACTTCTGCTTACAGAAGTCACTACTAAGTCTCTACTAAAATGGACTTGGTCTCTACCAGACAAAACTTCAGAATAAAATAAGTTAAAATAAGAAGTACAAAGCCTGGACATGAACAAAAGCCACAACCAGGAGGCCCTGGTGGGTGAAGAGAAGCAGCAAATCCCCGGAGAAGAGCAGGCTTGCTCAGAGAAGGGGTGGAAGAAACTCCTTCAGTTAGGTGGGAGGGTGGCAGGGGGGCTAAGGCTAGAAAATTTCCTGCTGGGTACAATGTTCACTGTTGGGGTGAAGGTACACTCCAAGCTCAGGCTTCACTATATCCACACAACAAGACTGCACTTGTATGTATTCCCTAAATCTATACATTTTTTTTTTTAAAAAAGAAACTCTCTAAGTAATTTTTCTTTGGGGGTTGTGGGGCATATGTGAGAAAAACCTAGCATCTTTCTGCGAGATATGTAAGAAGCCAGAAAAGAGCTGTTGAAGAAACTAGGGATAGTCTCAAAGGAAACAACTTACGAATGGATGTCCAAAATCTACCTCCCCGCGACTCCGACCCCTGAAACAGGCATATGAAGAATAAACTCTGAAAATCTACCTACCCACAACTCTGACTGACTCCTGAAACATGCAAACGAAGAATAAACTCAAAGCACATCAGCTAAAGGGCAAACAGCTGGACTAAGATCAGAACTGCTGCCTAAGAAACAGAGTTTCCGCTTGAAACCCAGGTAACACAATTTTATATAATTACTTAAATACATAAATCCATATATCAAAACAGGAAATGCTTTTGTATGAAACTATTACATATATTAAAAACGAAATAATGAAGGTAGGAGAATCACTTAAAGTATAATACTCATTTAAGTATAATTCCTAATTTCGTCTATTTTGTAGTTTCAGCTGTTTTCAACTAACCTATTTTTTTTTCCAACAAGCAGCCTCAACCTGAAAGTCGTACCATTTTGTCTTCTTAGATTTTCATTGCCAGTTGTTGGTGGATTTAAAATCTGTGAAACCATTTTTATTTGTCTCTGTATATGCATTTTTTTCATTTATTTATGATTAGCATGATTGTAAAAAACATTCAAGTTTTGCTCATTCTCTTAGATTTTGAGGGGACCTTCAGTATCTTGTGTTGGCATATCCAATTATTTACTTCATCTCTTAATGAATTAAGCTTTTTCTGAGATAGATATATATCTGCTGGAAATGGGCCCAAATCAAACTGGTGACTCACACGTGTCATATCGTATCTTATGCACAACAGTAGTGCCTAACAACTGGAAGGAGGCAGCCCACCGCTGTCTAAGCAAAGTGTCTACCAGGAGGTGCACTGCAAAGGTGAGAATTGCAATCCGTATACAGACATACAACCAGTTCTCTGTCCTTTTGTGTACTTTGGTAAGTAGTATGTATGAAAGATGTACTCAGCTGCAAATTCAAAAACCTCTTAAGGTAGAATATATCAAATTGCTTGAAGTTTTTGGCCGAAGGATTAACCAAAGGTTTAGATCTCTGGCACCATTTTAGGAGGTTAATCTACTCACGCAACGGGACTCATTTATACACTTACAAAGTGAGCCAAGAGAGATACGTAACTATATTTAGCAATCATATGTTGTGTACACCACTCATTTCTCCAATGAAATACTATTGTGTCATCCCTTATGCTAATAAATAATTTTCTGCTACACATACAGAATGAGTTATTCCAAGGGCTCCCTGTGACCTTTTAGATGGAATCCTGGTTCAGTCTTTCTCTCACCCATGCCTGGAGTTTGATTCATGATGATTTCTTCCAAAGTTGACTCATTATTTCTTGCTCATGAATTGAAGGTAAATTGTTCACATGTATGTATCACTCTGTCTACATTGAACTTTACAAAGGAAATTACAGGTAACATAATGGTGATAAGAAGCACAATTATGTGAGAACAGCGATTTTAAAGCACTTCAGATTGTGTAGCAGGCTGGCAGCTTGGTTCCAGAGTAACTGAGGAAGGGAAAGAGAGGAGGCAGAAGAATTACTGTGCTGAAGGAGTCATGCTGGAAGCCGGCTCTCAGCAGGAGGGCTATAAAATTATCCATACCCCACCTATACTCCACGGATAATAGTCCATAGTCTATTGTCCATGGCTCACATGGGAACAAAGGTCCTCCTCTGAGGACAAGCAAAAGCAGGAGGTGGAAGGGCAAAGAAAAAGTAAAAATAGGAGTCTTCATTCTCCACGTTAAAACTAAGGAAAAAGCTTACAGACCACCCCACCTTCATTTCCTCAGAGCACTTTCTTCAGAAAACTTCTATATTCTTTCTTTGTCTTTTGTAAAGATATATAAATATTTTTAAAAGCTAAAGTGACCAGTTGCACAACCTGGGAGTGTCTTTCTCAAAGACGCAGGAGCCAAATCTTGGAAACGTAAACAACAAGGAAGACAGTGACCCTGTCTCTGATTTGCTGTGGGAGGGCAGGAGCTTCATTTAGGTGGGCACTTTGTTCGGGGCTGTAAAACTGCTTCCTGTCATAAAGAGAAGACAGTTTGTTTTTCCTTTAGATAATGCTGATTAAGTAACATAGATGGTCACCCCAATTACCAGGTGGATTTCAATGAATTATGTGTAATAAATGCTACCACTGAGCCCTCTTACTTGAGGACTAATGGTTGTTTTGCTGGAGAGTATGTGGGTTGTGTATCCTTGGCTACACAAAAGGGTGAGGTTTGCTTCTGTCTTTGCAATTTCTTAGCAGATTACCTGTCATGTGCATCACTTTTTCGATTAATGCTTATTCAATGATAAAACCATTTTTTTTTTCTGGATTGGGTTCAATTTTGTTTTTTATATTTCCCCAACAAAGTCTAAAGCTTGGGGAACTTCATGATTTATTTGTTATTTTTACTGCATCACGAAGATGACAAGATTTGCTCCTAGAACATTTTTTCTTTTTTGTGGAAATACAATTTATCTTCTAGTGGGTGAGCAAATTAACCCTCTCACCTCTGGTGGAATACTGTAACTCAGTTACCTCTTTCATCACGTTGAGATCCCTGATCAATCTAATGGTTGTCTCTAGCTGAACCCTGAGGCCTTTCAGTTCATCCCAATGTGCTGAACTGATCAAATGTGCTACATTGATCAAATCATCAATGTAGGTGATTTGATCAATAGTGTTTAGTCAAGTGTAAACTGGGTCCCAAGATGATTTAGTCAAAATAATAACATACACATATATTCTCTGAATAGTGCTTCTTCTGGTGCATCACTAGAGTTTGTAGCTCTGTCTTTGAACAGTTTAATCATATTTCAGATCTTTATCAGTACTTCAATTTCTTTTTCAAAAAAGAAATAGAAAAAAACTAATTTATTTTTATTTTTTCTAAATTGAAGGAGAAAAATAAAATTATCCACCTTTTAGAAAAACACCCACAACACTAACTGCCCACAGATTCATACTTTCCAGTGTTTGGACATCTGAGTTTTTTCACATATTTTTTTATTGCAAAGAGAACAAAGCAGCAATAAATGAAAATACATTTTAAGAATACTTTTAGAAGGAATAAAGTAGAAATCACTCCCTCCAAATTCTTAGTAGCACCTATATATTTTAAACAGTCATTTTTACAAACCACTGTATTTTTTTAAAAACCCCATTTGAAGAACATTCATTTTCAATTAGGTTTTTATGTTGAACATCTTACTATCAGTTCAATTGCAGTAAGCCAAATTGCTTTCACTAAATTGCTTTCAGTCTAATCATATGCTATTTCTTAATACAGTGCTTGTAACTACTGCCAATTAATTTGAGTAATCTTAAATAATTCTTTTTCCTTATTGGAGTCATCATAAAGAGTTCTTTTTCATTAGAGAGGTTGTATTTTAGAATAAATTAATCATTTGTGTGGGATTTATAAAAAAAGAAATTTAGCATTCAAAAACAATTTCCACATTGCAGGATATTCCCCATACTCTGTTGCCTGTTTGAAAAGTGTAAGCCCTGAGCAGCACCTAAACAAACAATGGGTCTCTTAGGACAAACATCAATGACAGTAAAAGATTACTGACCAGAAATCTAACTTCCAGCATTACAAAACTGTAGCAAAGATAACTTTTTCTGAGAAGAGGGACAGGTACAAAAAAAGGGAAGCAATTATTTATTTAAACTAACTGTGAGTTCTGATGAGAGCTCTTTTTACAACGATCTCTCAAGTAATTTTAATACTAGAGGAAATATTTCCTTAAGCATCGGTGTTGAGCTTCACTCGTCCAAATTCTAATTGCTTAAAAAATTAATATACTTTTGTAAGTGGCTTAATTTTTAACAAAGCACAACTGAAGGCATGAGAAAATTTGGCTTCAATCACATCCTGTTTCCTCCTTTTGAACACAAAAGGCTGCTTTATTTCTTTGCAGTGATTGCCGCTAGATGGGGCAAGCCAGCAGTGCCTGCTCTTCTGACTCCTAAGTAGCCCATAATAGAAAGCTTTTTTCCTCAGGATATGCAGTCATCTCATACATTCGCATAATTTATTAATTGTCTCTTTAAGATGGAAATGTGATAATGTAATTGTGATGAAGCCTAGCCTCATGTTTTACCTGTCTTGTGTTTTGGGTCGCCCTGGACAGGTCCCCTGATCCTTCCCTTTCCTGATGCACTTGTACCTTCTAAAGAACGGAAGGAAATCACCAGGATGTTGAGGTGGTTAATTTCAACAGAGCAAAAGATAATGTGAGTGCTGATGATTTCGCAAACCAAGGAGTAGAGGAGGGCATGTAATATTAATATCTTAATATTTTACCTTAAAGGCCAAAGAAGGGAGACCTGAGCTTTCAAAATTCTCTACGACGAAGATCAGTTTTGATATCTTGTCCTTGTTGCATAGGAGAGAAAAGGGAAAATGGAAGCATACAGGAAGAAACAGACATTTTGGATGACAACGTAGAAACAGAAACGGACTTTGCCTTGCTTTTGGTATAACTGAGAACTTTCAGAGCCGCAACAGTCTGAAGAAAAAAATACTGTGTACCTTGAGATAAGCCAAGAGATAATAGATCACTCTTACTGGTTCTGATATCTAAAACAATGAAACCTTGACTATTTTGCATAAATATGAACTTCATGACAAAAATTTTATTCTTGATTTTTTACATATTGATATCTGAATATATATTATGAACTTTGTGAATATCATAACTTCTTGAGAAATTGCTTTTTCTAGAAAGAGCAGACTTCTATAAACTCACTAAACACTGTGATTTGCAACTGTTAAAAATATTGGTTATGTTTTATATTTGTTGAGCCAGTTTTTCTGAAGTCTGACTCTCCTAGAACTCCTTGCAAATAAAACCTTTTCATTTCTAAGCGACTCTGCCTGTGAGTCTTCCTTTGACAACATTTTCAGCACATACACTGCATGTGAAGACGTTTGATGAAGAAAAAATCTTGCTTTCAGAACTAACAATCAGATTCGATGTAACCCACAGGTTAGACAGCTTTTCCTCTGATGTATTTAAGCAACATCTTTTTAGAGTCTTTTCATTGTTACTTCCAATCAAAAA
Source organism: Cebus imitator (assembly GCF_001604975.1). Lineage (NCBI taxonomy): Eukaryota > Metazoa > Chordata > Mammalia > Primates > Cebidae > Cebus > Cebus imitator. Next base: position 6,734,017 of record NW_016107329.1, read on the forward strand.
GCGGAGACCACAGCCTATAATTCTGTAGTATTTTCAGCCTGGTGCATTTTGCTAGGCAACTTCCAATATCCTTTCTCTTCTTCCTTGATGGTAACAGAAGTTTAAGCCAGGTTAATGACATCTCAGAAGATTACATCGCTCAGTGTCCCACCCTGAAGATGGATGTGGCTATTTGATACACATATAGGCAGCAGAAGGTAATGGAAAATGGAAACAGTTTTGGTGAAACTTCCCTAAAAGACATCTTACTTCTGTTCTTTACTGTGTTCTTCCTTGCCCATTACCATTTCCTGGTTGCAGGAATAGCATCATGGCTGGAGCTGGAGTAATAGCTTTGATCTATGAGGTGAATTTGGAAAAGATAAACATGCCCAGCTGAGAAAACAAAAAGAGCTTGCTTTCTGAGGATACTGTAGAAACTAAACCAGCTGTGGATATACCATCCCTGAATTATACGAGAAAGGATGAATTGAATTAATCTCTATCTTGTATAAATCACTGCTGTTTTAGGCTTTTATTTATTTATTTATTTTTGAGATGGAGTCTCGCTTTGTCGCCCAGGCTAGAGTCCAGTGGCACAATCTGGGCTCACTGCAAGCTCCATCTCCCAGGTTCAAGCCATTCTCCTGCCTCAGCCTCTGTGTCCAAAATTTTTTTTCTATAAAAACACCAGTCTTTATAGAAAAGGAGCTGGAATTACAGGTGTGCACCACCACACCCAAGTAATTTTTGTATTTTTAGTAAAGACAGGGTTTCACCATGTTGACCAGGCTGGTTGTGAACTCCTGACCTCAAGTGATCTGCCCGCCTCGGCCTCCCAAAGTGCTGGGATTATAGGCATGAGCCACTGGGCTCGGCCTGCTTTAGGACTTTTATGAGTTGAATTTTTTCCCTCCAAAAATGATCTGATCAATGTCTTACCCCACTACCTCAGGATGTGCTCTTATTTGGAGATGGGGTCTTTATTGAAGTAAACAAGTTAGTGTGAGGTCATTAGTGTAAGCCCCAATCCCAAAAGACTAGTGTCTTTATAGAAAAAAAATTTTGGACACAGATGCACACACAGGAAGAACGCCACATGAACATAGAATCAGCTGTCTATAAGCCAAGAAGAAAGGCATGAGGCACAGCATTCCCACACAGCCCTCAAAAGGAACCACCTTGCCACCTGAGTCTTCGATTTCTAACTTCAAGAACTCTGACGTAATAAATCTCTGCAGTTTAAGCATCCCAGTCCATACTTCCTTATGGCAGCCCTAGAAACGTAATACACAGCCTGAGTATCAGTGGGCATTTTTTTCAGGAATCATTCTAAGTGCTTCAAGTTGAGAGGATTTAACACATGAAATGGCGGTTAGAAAACTGTCAGAATGCCTGGGAACGTAAATAGAAAATAAAATGACTGCTGGTTTCAGGAAGTCAAGAATCACAGGAACACATGGCTGGCTGATGATCTCAGCTACCTGCAGGGCCAGCGCAGGTGATCTGCAGGAACCCCCTCGGAAGCTGCAGCTCCCCAACCTCCATATTCACTGGCTGTGGAAGCTCACACAGCTGCCTGCTCCTGATGGAACCATAAAGCCTGCCAGTCCTCTTCTAGCCCCTGATGCTGGAGTGAGACCTCTCGGTGGTGGAATCTAAGTTAAAATCCTGCCGGCAACTGGAAAATGTAATTTTCAGGCTTTCAGCCCCTGTAAATACAAGGAAGAATATGGAAGTGGGCAACAGCACTCCTGTGATGGAAATAGAAAAGCCAGCACAGCATCCGTTACTCATAAATAAAACTGGTGAAACTTAGTACACATTTTACATCCACTAAAAACTATGTGCTCCCTTTCTCAATATGTGATCCTTTGGCAGTATGAAGTCAATTTCAGAAGTATGCTTCAGATCCTCATGTACCTCAGGCAGGCTTTGTAATCAACCAAATGGGATCAAACCCAGATCCTTCATTTCCCAGCTGCATGACTTGGGAAACTCACTTAGGATAGGTCTTCCACCGTGTCTGTAAAATGGGACTGCTAACAGTATATATTTTCAATAATTGTGAGGATTAAATGACATAAAATATGTAGAATAACTTTCAGTGTGGTCCATCTAAGTATTCCATAAATGTTAGATCTTTGTGTTATTGCTGTGATTTACTTCCTCCTTTTGGTGTAAATTAGCTATTTACATATCAGTCTGTCCATTGAGACTGTTGCATTCTCCTAAGGTCAGGAGTCTTACATTTTTAACTTATCCCAGTGAGTGGTAGGCAGTGTATTATTCTCAAGACACTGAGGCGGTTCATATCTAATACTTATAATTCTAAAAGTTTTCAAGGATTTTACATTAATTCAACCAACCATTCTTTCGACAATGTTGAGGTTAAAACTTCTAACATATCCCTGATCACCTTGATTCTGGTATTTCTGTATTCCTGTACAAAAATAAATTTATAGACAATGTGGTGAAACTTTATAAAAGATTAAGTGTTGGGATGGGAAAGGAGAGGGTTTAGATCTGCCTGGAGGAAGTGAAGATGTGGTTACTCATTGTGTCCTCATATGATATGTTAAGGAGTTCAACCTCCTTGGGAGCCAATGGGAATTAAATAAGGGATTTATTTTGAATGAGAAAGTGATATTATTACTTGTACTTTTAAGAGTACATTGGAATCACTGCCGTGGATGGTTTGTCCAGGCGAGAGAGGAAACAAGGAAACGAAAGTTAGTTAAGAGGGCTTTAACTCTGGCGGTCATGGAGAGGAAGGGGAGAAGTGCGTGGGCCGTGAAGACGCTGAGCAGGTAGAGCTGACAGAAAGGACGGCCCTCAGTCAAGTGAGGCAGAGCAGGACTCAGGCAGTGGGAGATGGAGGCAGGCCACTCAGAGAGAGAACAGTGTCGGTGAGGACCACGATTTTATTTCTCACAGCCTGTAACTGGAAAAAGGTAGAAGGCTTCCGTTCTGGGCTTCTGTGGCTCATGCAGGAGACCTTGACCATGGAACTCCCTGCATGTCTCCTTGAGGACCTGGGGAGCAAGAAACACTGTGCCTGCCTGAAACCTTGCCCTTGTTTCTGTTGTCAGCAGAGCTTGTTTACTGAGTCCATGGTAAACTCAAGTGGAAACAGCCTTACTCCGTGTCCCCACTGTCACTCACATCCTCTTTGAGCCCTGACTGGCTCCTGTCTCCTGTGCTACCACGTCAGAACAAGATGGACCAAGAAAAGAATAAGCAACTCCCAATACACTCCAGCAATTAGGATGGCGTGATTGACCTTGCTGGGAGCGGCTTCAATCCAGCCCGCGGCTGATTGCTGTAGATCAAGAAATGCATGGAAGATAAAATAGTGGGGGTTATTGAGTGGATTTCGCTTCATTCAGTAAGTTTACCTGCAAAAGGAAGAAGAGAGAAAAGGCAGTAGTAGCATGAAAATGCCTCTATTTTGTCAATTGAAGTGTTCTCTACATTCTGTTAGATGAATGGCACTTTATTTTACTGCTTAACTATAAAAACCATTGACTGTATGATTAAGTATGTAATGCCAATGAAATTGACCTTTCAACCTATTGTTTTTTAAATCACCAAATTACTCCCTGGCTGTCAGTAATAATAAATCTGTACATACCAACAATAACAAAATGTTTATTTAGGACATGACCTCAGGTGAGGACAGCGTTTCTAAGGAAGTGAACAGTCACTTGCTTTGTTTTTAAGGAAATGTTTCCAAATAGACCTCCTACCTTATCACTCACAGACCAAAAACTCCTTTTCAAACAGAAAAACCTGGGCATATTTTGCCAGCAACAAATCCTGAGAAACATCTTAGCAGGAACTGGGAAACACCACATTAGAATCTGAATCCTTCAGCAGCTTTCTCTATAGTATCATTTGCTTTTCAGAACAGTTTTACATTTACAGAAAAATAAAAAAGAAACTAATACAGCCTTTAGATACTCTGCACCACATGTTACAAATACCGAAGCAGTGTGGATATACTATAAACCGCATTTCATCCTTCACTCGGATTTCCTTGATTTTTACCTGTTGTCCTTTTTCAGTTCCAGGATCCCATTCAGGATACCACTAGGCATCTGGGTGTCTGACCTTTTAGGCTCCTCGTGGCTGTGACAGTTTCTTGGATGTTCCTTGCCCCTTGTATGCAAGACTTGGATAGTTTTGAGGAGTGCTGCTCAGGGATTTTGCAGCATGCCTGCTCTGGGGATTTGTCTGATGTTTTTCTCATGAGAAGAGTGGGGCTAGGAGTTATTGGGAGGAAGACCACAGAGTACAAGTCGCATTGTCACCACATCCTATCCACTGGAGACATTGTCAACATGATTTTTGATTCTTCATGTTGGCCTCGAGCACCAGGAAGGAAGTCACTAAGTGCGGCCCGCCAAGGAGCGCTTCACCTCTGCAGTGGGAGAGGGGCAGTGTCTACGTAAGTCATGGGAAATTTTTCTGCACGAAGGATTTGTCTCTTCTCCTATACTTATTAATTTACTCAACTATTGATATCTTATGAGTCCATGGATATTTATATTTGGGTTATAATCCAACACTACTTACTGCTCAAAGTGTTCCAGCTTTGGCCATTGCTCACACTTTCACCTAGTTTCAGTATTCTTCTGACATGTTCTATTATCCTGACACTTTCTTATTCTTCTTCTAACACTTTGTTACTTTCTGCTTATAGAGTATGTGTGTGTGTGTGTGTGTGTGTGTGTGTGTGTGTGTGTGTGTCTGGTTAAGGAGAAACTGTCTAGACTTGCACCTGGGGCTCTTTAATACCCTTCCTTATTTTTTGTCCACCTGATATCTCTTACGCCAAGAATATGTTTGTGTCTTTCATTCATCTCTCACAGCTTCTGCTTTATAGCAAGTTGATGTGTTACTTGGTGCATAAGTATTCACACCTTCTATATCTTAATGCAAAATATTTAAAATGATTAAATGATATTAATTTGTCCCACTTAATGTTTTTACTCAAATTCTCTTTTGGGTGCTGTCAGGACCACCACGCTGATGTTCTCATTGATTCCATTTGCATTGTGCATTTTGTATATCCTTGGCCTTTCTGAGTCACTTTGTTTTGGCTGTGTCGCTTGCGTGTAGCTTGTGGTTGGCTCTTGCCTTGTGAGCCAAGCTGAAAATGTTGATGTGATGGGTTTCAGCTCTGACATATTACTATCGTTGAATTTGCTGTGTTTTCCATTATGTCATTTTTCTGAAGGCAGAGTGTTAGTGCAGTTTTATTTGCTCTCGTTGGTGATCTTACAGTGTTTTGGAGGATGCGTAAAGTGACTGCAGTTAAGTGATTGCCAGCTACGAAAAAATTCCCCACCACTATTTCTTTTTAACATTTATCTTTCTTTTCTTGTTCTCAAAAAGCTATAAAAAGGCAAACGCCCTTGGGATGTCCAAAATGGCTATGCTTTGTCATATCCTTTTGGCAGAAGTATTAATAAGGCTTTTAATAAAGTAATGGAAATGTATCTGACATTTTCAAAAAGCCAGTCAAGATTCAGAGAATTATTTATACCTCAGCAGTCAATTCCCTCAATATGCATATGTAAATTAATGAAATTACAATTAAAATCCAGTAGAGTGTACCTAATGTAGAACTGAATAAAATGATCTTAAGATTCATATGAAAATTCAAATCTTTGGGAATAGCCACGACAATGCTTTTTAAAAACATATTTAACAGATGTCAACAAATACTATAAAGCTACTGAATTCAACTTAATTTGACATTGGGATAGATAGATTAGTCTAGCCAAATACCAAATAGAAGCAAGGACCAAAGCCCAGGATACATAAGATAAATCTTAGACAACTAATCATATTTTAGTTCAGTGGCAAAGCGTGGCTTATTTAACAAGTTGGTGCTGGCACACATGAAAGAGAATATTTAAAACCACAGGCAGAAGTTAAGTGTCCCATCAGTGGTCCCATGTGTCTGAGTGGCTGGCAAGAGCATAGTGCAGGGGATAGGCTGGCGAGTGAGGGGGCTTTTTGACTTTGAATATCTTTCCACGTCATATAAAGGAGTCTAAATTCAACCTTGTGGGAAAAATGGGCATCCATTTTTTTTTTTTTTTTTGGCAGAAGGAAGACAATTGTATATATGTTTCAGGAGAAAGTTGGCAGAAATACGAAGCCTTTGTTGAAGGGGAGAGATGTAAAAGTGCTGAAGGTAGCTAGGACGGGAGAGCTTGTGGAGGCAAGACGTGGAAAGACAGAGGGCTCTTAGAACCTGTGAAGAGCCCTGATTCTTGAGGAGGCAAAACTCGAAGCCAGGCATGGCCCGCTTGATCATCTGTCCGAGCCACTGTCTCGCTTGCCATGTGCATTGCAGATATTAACATGCTCCTGGCTGCCTGCTCGTCCCTCTCCTGCTGTACAGTTACAGCGAGGCGAAATGTGCTGTTTGTTTAGCTGTCTCACAACGTAGTCCTCCTCTTTCTCAGCTCCGGGCACCAATGCTCATCCTGTGGACCTTCCATCCTCTTTACGGTGATCTGGTTCACAGTCATCAGCTCTGCAGTTCAATGCTCACTCAAGGGAAACTGAAGATCTGTAGCTCAAAACTCAACCCAGAGTGTTCCCAAATTGATTGAATAGTCAACAGGGGCGTGGCGCCACTGGAGGGGCTGCATTCCCGGCTGTGCCATTTCCCTCAGCTGCTGCTTGTCTAATGCAGCAGGTGGAGCTCAGCCTGGGCACAGCAGACGTACCGCTGGTCAACAAGGACGACTGGGGTGTAAATTTTTTAAAAACACAGGCTAGATTAGGTTTAGAGTCTAATCAAACTGTGTAATGCAACATGTCTCTATTCAAACACAAAACATACACAAGCCTGAATGCAAGAGTGAAAATAAATGTCTTCATGTTATATGAGGATTTCTGTTTTAAGTTTTACAAGCTCTAAATTGACTTGGAAGGTCCAGGAAGCAGTGCCTTTTTGTTTTTCCCTGAGGATTCCTATTATTATGGTTTCAATTCTTATTGTATACTATTATTACATCAGTTTGTTCGGTATTTTGTGCCAGGTATTCCAAGAAAAATATTTAGTCTCATTTTATTCTTCATTTTCAAATCATTTTATTTTCAGAATAATCCTTATTTTATCAACTAGGGCTCTGAGATTTCAGCAAGATTAAATAATTTTCCCAAAGTCACACAGCTAGGAAGTGGAAAATTTGTAATTTAACTCAAATGTATATGATTCGGAGCGGCCACAGCCTTCCAACATTGTATTTCTTCCTGAATAGGGCCAAACAACCAATTTGGTTACAGAGAAGTGAAGGATATTTTGGGATATTTTGGCAATGCATTTTGCCTTTACTACAATTTGTGTTTGTGCCTATAATCTTCTCTTTCTTTTTTTATTCTTTTTTTTTGAGACGGAGTTTCGCTCTTGTTACCCAGGCTGGAGTGCAATGGCACGATCTCGGCTCACCGCAACCTCCGCCTCCTAGGTTCAGGCAATTCTCCTGCCTCAGCCTCCTGAGTAGCTGGGATTACAGGCACATGCCACCGTGTCCAGCTAATTTTCTGTATTTTTAGTAGAGACAGGGTTTCACCATGTTGACCAGGATGGTCTCGATCTCTTGACCTCGTGATCCACCCGCCTCAGCCTCCCAAAGTGCTGGGATTACAGGCGTGAGCCACCGCGCCCGGCTTCTTTTTTTATTCTGAGACAGAGTCTTGCTCCATCACCCAGGCTGGAGTGCAGTGGCGCGATCTTGGCTCACTGCAGCCTCCGCCTCCTGAGTTCAAGCGATTCTCCTGCCTCAGCCTCCCGAGTAGCTGGGATTACAGGCATGCCCCAGCTAATTTTTGTATTTTTAGTAGGGATGAGGTTTCTCACGTTGGCCAGGCTGGTCTCAAACTCCTTACCTCAGGTGGTCCTCCCGCTACAGTTTCCCAAAGTGCTGAGATTATAGGCATGAGCTACCATGCCTGGCCTCTGTGACTAAAATCTTAATTTAATTGAATAATGCAACACATTATTTTAATGTGAGCACTGAATTTAAAGAGGGTCTAACTGGTTTTTGATCTTTTCCTTACACCCTTACTGACCAGGTTCAGAATCTGATAGTCACTAGATGGTTATTTAGGACAAGTTACTTAAGTTTTCTCAAGCTCAGTGTACGCATGTTCCAGACATTCAGTAAAAATAGGTGTAAATATATCTAGAGAATAATAACCACAAAATAATATCTCCTTCCTCTCTGTCACACTATCCCCCTCATATCTCTTGTGATTTAGACCCCTAGAAGTTTAGGCTTTAAATTTTAAATAAAACTCCTGTAGTGAGGATGGCATTTAACCCAAAGGATACACATCTCATGGTGAAATTTTATTAAGTTAAACAAAGAAAAAAAGAATTTGAGTTTTAGAATCTTCTTGGAATCCTCTCAAATCTCAGTAAATTTGTGTCTGTTTCTTTAAAATGTGCTATGAAAATATGAGTTTTGGCTGGCATTCATTGACAAAGTTAGGCACTGAAAAAAAAAAAAAGGAAGAAGTTTTTGGAATGGAAAGAACAAGACCAACACACAAAGAAGTTAAGAGAAGTGAAAATTTTGAAATGAAAACATACATACATTGTGAGAAAATAATGAGAAATAAATCACTAACTAACCATTTTGATAGAAAGCTTTGAATGTTGTTAGTATTTAACATTGCCATTTTTATCCTTGTCATATTAATAATAATTTTTTCATCCCTTTGGTTTTCTATAAATTCAAGCATCACTATGAATTATCTAAGCTGAGAAGCTAAGGTTGGAGCAAAAATAAAGAATGACCTTCAATACTAAAGCACAGAAGCTGGCTGCTTTCACTGTTAAAGGCGACAGAATGAGAAGAGACTCACAGAGAATGTGGTATTCAGGTTCTATTTTTCCTAACAGTAACAGACATGCATTGTGACTGTTTGCTGCAGGAAATTGTGCAATTTTTTCTCTAGAGATTTTGGTATGGTTTTGCCAAAAGGCAATGTATTACCTGACAATCACACTTCTTCCCCTTGCCTGTGGGGAATATAATTCTTTATTTAAGAGCTCAAATTATCTTCTGTTATGTTTCAAATAATCTGGAATTCTATGACCACCATTGAAAAAAGAATGTCATTCACTTCTGTACTTTGTTACACTGGAAATATAACTCAAAGTCTTTGCCAAGAGTACCTTTTTCTTAGCTAATCCTCTGACGGCCATTATGTTTAAAGTCAAAATAGAGCCTTTAACTTCTTGCTGGAGACTCTGAGAGGCCTTTCAGCTGAGGAAGGCACTTATGTCCAAAGTGATATACACGAATGGTCAAAACTATGTAATGTCAACGAAGAAAAATTGTTGGAAGTATCTGACATATTTTGAAACTTGATGTACAGAAAATAGGGTAGTAAAAAATGCCCTGTCATTGGGACTAGGTAATTGAAGAATCACTGGGTTGAAGCCTGCACAGAAAAAAAGACAGGAAGATGAATTCAGCTTTCCTCTTCATCAATATAATATTGACAGAGTAACAATATAGCTCTTGTATGAAAAATTGTAAGGCTGATGGATATACTGGTGAGATCTGTTCACTTGCTTTGTTCTAATGGGTTTACTTTGGGGAGCCATCAGCTTCTATTTAAAATATTAAATAGAACATTGAGATGCAGTAGTTTGTTCTAAAAGCTTTACCTATCTCACTCCATCCATGATCATTTTTGAGTGCATGCAATACAAATGTCAGACTCACCGTATTCAAAGATGGAAAAGATGTGGGGACTCTTTCAATAAACAGTCAGTCTTCAAGGTTGCCAGAGTCCATCTCTGCAGAGGGGAACTGGGTAGATATTCGTTAAATTTTAATTTAGCTCTTTACTGTGCATGGCCAGCAATTAGGGAGTAATTCCTGCAGTACTATTTGGCTCCCCTACACATTTTTTTTTGCCATTTTTTTGTTTGTTTGTTTGTTTTTGCTACAGATGGAACCAGAGACTGGGTTATGCAGATGGTAACAGTCATCCAAGGAGGGTGATGAGCTCTTGTTAGCATTTAGCCCATCTTCTGAACAACAGGCAGTGTGGTGTTCACAAGATCACCACACATTTTCTTCAATCTGAGGCGTGGTTACAGCCTAGGCTCTCAGTAGTGAGGAACTGCATTGTGCTTTTGTATTTTATAAGAATGCTATGTTAGTCATCAGAGCCGTGACTGTACATCCACTTGCCCAATCTCCATGTGAGAGAAGCTGGTATTTCTGTTTCTCTGACCAACAAATGATATTTAAGAGACCCTCGTTGATAAGGAGATGACTCTAAGTTCACAGATCATCCATGCAATACTTTGCTGCATACACTTTTTTTTTTTTTTTTTGAGACAGAGTTTCGCTCTTGTTACCCAGGATGGAGTGCAATGGCGCGATCTCGGCTCACCGCAACCTTCGCCTCCTGGGTTCAGGCAATTCTCCTGCCTCAGCCTCCTGAGTAGCTGGGATTACAGGCACGTGCCACCATGTCCAGCTAATTTTTTGTAGTTTTAGTAGAGACGGGGTTTCACCATGTTGACCAGGATGGTCTTGATCTCTTGACCTCGTGATCCACCCGCCTCGGCCTCCCAAAGTGCTGGGATTATAGGCCTGAGCCACCGCGCCCGGCTGCTGCATATACTTTTGATATGTAAACAGATCATGACTCAGACATGCAAAGGGGCATATAGTCTATGTCTCCATTGGGCTAAGTTTACTGATCACATGCATGGATTTCAATATGAGAGACAACTTTGTTTCTTAGTTCATTTATTTAATTGAATTTACTTCTTTGGTGTGCTCTTTCAGTGCTGCATATGCAAAACCATAATTTTTTGCCTTGTTGGCCAGACCACAACCTTTGAAGACTCATTCTTGAAGGACTGTGTGGAATTGTGAAACAAGTTTTAATTGGTGGGCTATTAAGATCTGGGTCCTATTCTAGTTTTGGGAGATGCAGTAAGGAACAAAATACACAAAAATCTCTGCCAGGGAGCTTACATTCCAACGAAGGAGATAGATAATACAAAAAACACACAGCACATGCAATAGTGGCAAGCACTTAGGAGGAAATGTGAAAAATGGAGCAGGTGTATGAAATGTCAGAGTTGGGGTTGGCATTGAGGTAGCATAGCCAGAGAAAACATCACACAGAGAGTGACTTTTAGGTAAAGACTCAAGGAAACGAGAGAGCTATGCATGCAGCTAACAGGAATGAGAGCAGAAAGGAAGCAGGAAGCAGAAGAGCATTGGGGTGGGAGTACCCAGTGTGTCCGGAGAGCTGGGGAGAGGCCAGCGCACCTGGAGTGCAGAAAATGAGGAGGTGCCTGAGAAGAACTGAGATCAGGCAACCAGGAGCCTTGGAGAGCTTGGCTTTTACTCTGATGTGGGAGTCTCCTGTGGAATTTTCCACAGAGGAGGAATAAGATATGATGTATGCTTTCACAGGTTCATCCTGACTGCTATGCTGAGAATGTACTACAGAGAAGCCATGGTGTAATCAGGCAGAAACTTAGAACAATACCTAAGAGGGAGAGTTCATGGTGACTTTGATAAAGGAGTTGGCCATGAAGATAGTGAGAAAAGACAGGATGATGAACTGCTGTAAGGAATGAGGAGGTGAGAAGAAGAGAAGACTCAGGAACATAGAGTCTTGAGTTTGGGAAAATTGTGGGATGAGATTGTGCAGGTAGGGATACATAAATTTGCTAAGTTTTTGGTGCTAGTATGATTCCAAATGTGGGGATCAGAGAACAGGTGGATATATATTTTCTGGAGTTTGGGGAAAAGTCTGGGCTTCAGGCATAAATTTGAAACTCATCAACAAACCTAACAATTAAATCTATGAAACTGAGTGACATTGACTAGACAATTAGTGAGATTTTTTTTGTTGTTTAAGGCTCATGGGAACAGGCAGAGGGGCAGGGCTGGAGCAGGGGCTTGGTCAACGTGTGAGGTACCTATTAGGTCTGTGGTGTTTACTAGATGTCAGAAGAATTCCAGTCCCACCATTCAATGCTCACAACGAATCACCTGACTTGGTTAAAGTTTGAACTTGAGTCTGAATATTAAATAACCATAAAATCCAAGTCTTTAGTGTGTAAAGAGGAGAAGGGCTGAAGTAGGCAAAAATGAGGTGTTTAGTTATTAGTAATTCTGCTGATACAAATATTGTTATAAAATTATGTATATACGTATATTAAAATATTCAATTAATATTGAATATATGTTTTAAAATATAAAATTATAGGCATTGACATAATTTTGGCTAACTTTCTCAAAACACTCTCATAACAGGCAGAGGTTATCATTCTTCAGCCCTGAAGAAAGTCAGCAAGCAAAATGCCTTGAGCATCCCCAAGAAACTGTTGCCATGACCTTTGCTCTCGGCCAGCCTGCTTTTGCTTTCACTGGTCACTCCACCTCTCAGGAGCCATCGCTTTGATTATGCTTTGTCTTCATGATCATACTGGTGAAGCCATGTTTCATCTTGTGTTACAATTCTTTGAAGAAATGCTTCAGGATCTTGATCCCACTTGTTTAAAATTTTCATCGAAAGCCCTGTTCTTGTCTGCAGCTGATCGAGATGTGAAAGTTTTGGTACTCACTGGGTGAAAAGTTTCCTCAACTTTAATTTTTCAGAAAGAATTGTGAAAGCTGAACTAAGCGAGATGTCTGCGGCATTGTCTAGTGTTTCTGCTGCTGATCATCAGTCCTCTTCAACTTGGGTATAAATAATATCTCTTTTCTTTGTAATTGATGTGGATGGTCTGCCTCTGCAGGCCTCACCTTCAATATCGTTTTGTCCCTTCTTAAAATGAGTTGCCCGCGTGTAAACTGCTGATTTCTTTGGGACATTTTTCCCATAAACTTTTCAAAAAGCATCCGTGGTAGCACCATTCTTCCACAGGCTTTTTCATAAATTTGATGTTTGTCCTTGCTTCCATTTGAGCAGAAGTTATATTCCTCTGATAGAGGACATTTTCAAAGTGCTTTCTTCTTAGTACTTCAAACTAGATCCTGTTCAGATGTAGTATAACAAGTTAGTGCAAGTTTCATTTTGATACAAAAAAGTTTTGAAATTCTTTTTCATATTTCATGAAATATAAAATGCATATTTTTTTGTGATACTCATTTTCCATGAGCCTTTTGAACAGTCTTTGTTTATTTATACATATCTTTATGCATGCATGTATTTACCTAAAATTGGCTATTCATCAATGTTATAGCTGGCATCCTTGAAATTAACTAAGAACGTATAGTTGACTCTTAAAATTCTTTACCATAATAGCATATCATTTAGAATTACTGTTAATGTCTTATTTCTTAAATTTTTTTTCTTATAGATCTCAGGATATTATTAATACCTTAAAATTAATTAACAATATTCATATCAAGGTATTTTAGCTGTAACTTGACATGAGCATCTCCTTATATATTTCATATATCGAAATTTCTTTATTGAAATATAATCATATACTATATTTATTATTGCAAAAGTCAAATGCAATAATTTTTGATGGTGGTAATTTATGTATAAAATAATTAGGAACTTTCAAATAACTAACAAATAATACACATAGAGGTTGAAAAGTAATAGCAATAGTAACTGCAGATGCATTAGGTAGATATTGATGGAATGATCACTGTGTAATTAAGTGTGTATAAATTAAAAATTATTTAAATTAAAATTTAAATAATATTTAAGGCAGGACAATAAAGATTAGATAAAATCACAAATCCAAACTTTGAGGAAATATAAGTGGCACTTATAATATAAAACAACATAAATTTTAAAAGCTGTATTTTTTTAGTTTTTAAATGCTGATTTGACCTTTACTTTTTCTTTTTTTTTTTTCTCTTCTTTTTTTTGAGATGGAGTCTTGCTCTGTTACCCAGGCTAGAGTGCAGTGGTGCTATGTTGCCTCACTGCAACCTCTCCCTCCCATGTTCAAGCAATTCCCCTGCTTCGGCCTCCCAAGTAGCTGGGACTACAGGTGTGCACCACCATGCCCAGCTAATTTTTTGTATTTTAGTAGAGATGGAGTTTCGCCATGTTGGCCAGGATATAATTTTTCTAAATAAAAATCCTATTTGGGCATTCTTAACATCTCGCAAAAGTGAAGTAAAAGCAGAATATTCAATTTAAAATAAGGATCATGTCCAATACCATGTAAATAACATTAGTGATACACATTATTTTATCTAGGCATAATGAAAAATTTGTAGACTAAAAATAATGGAAAGCATATTGGAGAGAAATAGAGTACTCTGTGAGCGTAAACCTCAGTCAAAGCAAAGTAAATATATTGCAAAGGTGCAGTACACTGATTGCAGCAGACTTCCAATAGCTGAGTGTGCAGACGGGATTATTCCTGTGGTTCGATGTAAAACCTTTAAAATGGAGCCACTCAAAATTTTAAGAGTAAAATGTTTATAATTTAAAAATTTACATGTTAGGTTTATTCCTATATTGAGAAGTTAATGTTATGGTGATAGTCATCTTTGGTGGAATATTGATTTTAAGACTGAGCCATTAAGAATTTGGATACAATATTATTTGAGGGTGTTTTTCTCTATGTATTAATTGATTCGTGTATATTTACATCAATTGTCTTTCTGTCTCTGTGCCCATGTTTCTAGCAATCAATCTTTGAAACATAGTATGTTTTTTAGCACTTCAGATTTTTCACTGCTGCATCCAGGCTGCAGGCGCTTCTTTCTCTATAACTTTTATTTTTCTTATGTTTCCCACAATTGATCATTTTCTGTTGTTCTGAATTGTTTTATTCATTACAGTCTAGATTACCAACCAGGTGGAAAAGTGGGGGTTTTATTACAGGAAGAAAGGACCTAGCAAGTTCTCAATAAATACTTCCTTGTGAAGTGATGCTAATTTTATAGTCATTTCTTTCTTCTCTTGCTGGAAATAGTCATGGTCCTAATTTTAGACCATAGAATTTAAAGAGAGATAAGATTATTGAAAGTACATTCATAATTTCAATATTCAAAACGGTATCTTTATGACTACTTATTGACTCTACCATAAAGGTGCATTTGTCAACTCCATTAGGGTTTAGCTATTTGCCAAAAAAAATTTTTTTTAATGAAGAGAGAAGAAAAGGAATTCCATTATTAGAATCTCCACAATGGTATTATCTTTTAACTGTATTTGGACTACTACCTCCTGTATTTAGAGAGTGTGATGCTAAAAATACAGTCTGGGACAGCTGGGTGGTAGTTAACAGAAACTGCAGCTGTTCTTGGAGTAAACTTTGATCAATGCCATCTGCATGCCAGTTGTTAATTACTACCATAGCAAAGCTTTTCTTTTTCTTTTAAAAAATGGAAATAAGGCCACAGCATTAGACCTTTCATGCAGCATGGAATTTCTTTTTAAAAATCCTCACAGTATGGTAATATAGTGTAATGAAATATATAAATGATGTATTTTAATACAGTACCACTAGAGGAATTGACAATGAAAAGCCAAATATATGTAGCTTAATTCCATAAACTGCTGGAGATAGATACAAAATCCGAAAAACAGGAGATAATCTTAATTAGGTTTATAATTTGCATTTACTAAATGGTAAAATACATATGGTCAACACAAGTGATGATCCTTCACATTCAGCCTTATTGATTTGACCTGGGCCCTGAGTCCAGGTGTTGTGGTAGGCACTTTCACATCATAATCTCATTTAATTCCTGTAACAATCTTTGAAATGTGTTTTATTATTAACTTTTGCAGGTGTGGGAATAATGCTCACCCAGGACAAAGTACTTGTCCCAAATCACCCACTGGTTCTTGTAGATTCACAATATAAAATTAAAAGTTAAAATTGGAAAATCAAATTATAAGGAGTGGAAACTAACAAAGGACAAAAGAGGCGAAGGAAATGTGCACGGGTGATCTGCAAATCCATCCACACTATCAGGGGACTCCCAGGGTGTCCCCTCCCAACAGTAGGGCAGGAATCTCACCTTCATTCCAGAATGACAGCACATTAAAGTGAAAAGATTGTGACTTTGGACTCACAAATGGACTGGCATGACTATTTTTAACCTCTAAGTGGAGGTGACAATGACATCCTCTGTACACATTATTCAGAAACTGTTTTTATAACCATTAAAGTGTATTCATAGCAGCATTTCAACAACTGAAAAGATTAAGAACAATAACACTCTTTATAGAGTGCCCATATATTTGCTCTGAATTAATTCCTGCTAATGCTATTTTGCTGAGATGTTAATGAATTCAGCTAAGATGAAGGTGCAATATAGAATCATACAGTGGCAAGAATTTTCACTGACAGCTCCTTAATTCTCTTGTGTTGTCCCTAACTTTAATGGACTTTGGGATAATTAGGACAAACATGAAGAAACAGAAAAACAGAAACCACAAAAATGGGTCTTACAGTGAAAAACAAAGCTCATCATTCATAGGTAATTGACGGTTGAGCTGTAATGAGGTCTGCGTAGAGGACGCCACTCTCACTGACCACCCTCTCGTATGAGGACAAGTGTGAGCTGGTGGGACATAGGACCCTAAGTCCTGAGACTTGACCCCAGTCCTGGCTTTATGTCTGTTACCTACACAACCCGGTCTTTCTGCTCAAGTTTCCTACTCTGCCAGAAAGAAGATAATATGATTTGTCTACTTCTCAAGGACACTGTGAAGGTCAAATGAAGGAGTAGGGATGTGAGAAGGAACTCCGTGAGCTCTGAGGAATGGTGTCATAGGCAGGGTTTCCTTCCTGGCTACACGTTGGAATCATCAGGGGGGATTTAAAAATTGCCAATGCCAGGGCCACACTCAAGAATAATTTCGTCATAATCTTTGGGAATAAGACTCAAGCATTAAGGTGTTAATTTTTATTTAAAGAAGCTCAGTGGATTCTCTTTGGTAGCCTAGGTTGAGACC
The DNA here is from genome assembly GCF_001604975.1 of Cebus imitator. Lineage (NCBI taxonomy): Eukaryota > Metazoa > Chordata > Mammalia > Primates > Cebidae > Cebus > Cebus imitator. Next base: position 6,750,958 of record NW_016107329.1, read on the forward strand.
CACAGGATTATGGGGATATTAAGAGCACTGCTAAATGTACAATGTGCTTGCTGTCTTCCTCATTCTGAAATGCCTCACACAGCCTCTGCAGCAAGCCTACTGAGCCCAGAAGGCCAGAGTTTTGGGTTCTCATTACTCACACCCAGTGCTGTAGACCTCCCTCCAATAGACGGGCTATTGTGGGTATTAGTTCATACCCGTGTGCTCACTAGCTATGTGCTAATACAATACTACAATTAGATTAGAAAGTTGTATGGACTAAATGACAATTTCAGACCTAAGGAAATGAGATAAAATGGAGTTATAGCATGATATTACCAAGACAAACACCAACAGTACACATTTTCCCCCAAGATACAAAGTATCAAAATACAAATTATCTAAATAATGAAATGTTTCCAACCCATGGTAGAAATAGTCATTTATTCAATTATACATGCACATCTCATGTTGAATTGTTTTTAAATAGGAGAAGTGTTTTTAAATGACGTTCCCAAATTTAGAGTGGAGATATTTGTGGTAAGTTAAAATGTAGAATTTAGAAACAGATGTGAACTTGATGATTATAATTATGCTCATGCTAAGGTGAGGAAATTATTCTTTATATGGATATGGAAAGCTGTCTTCATTGCATTAGAAGTTTCAAATTTTTATTTCCTGAATTTTTCTGAAGTGCTTATTCACCTAATACTTGAAGGTCCACGTGATCCAAGAATCTTTTGAGAAATGTCCTTGATAAAGACCAATTTATTTTTGCAGAGTCAGCCAACAGTTCTGTATTCCTCAGTGGAACAATTAACAGTCAGCGGCCCCATCATACCTCACAGAATTTTAACAATTCCATTTCACAGGCACTCTAAATCTCTCCAAAAGCGATCTTCACTCCAACTTGGCCTTTTCCCTGTCATGGCTTATCAATTCCAGCAACAGTATTCATGGAAAGTGTATATGTAGCACAAATGCAAGCAAAGAGGGCTGTCAATTTTAAGATACTAATGGAGCAGAGGTCTATCATTCATCTTTGAATTTTGTTTTTGAGAAGAATGAACCACACGGTAATCACAGTGGTGACTGCTGAGTGGTTGAGACATTGTTTATACATGTCCCATTTAAGAAAAAGCAATGCCGGCTTATGCGCTATCATAGGCCGTCATATCTCTTATACCTGCCTGTCAGCCACATGCCTAACAATTCCTCTTTGCTCTGAAACAATCAGATAGTAACCTAAGTGGAAATTATTTAGATAATCCGGATTCCAGCAATTCAAGAATGCTCTGTTTTTGAGTCCTGAGTCGTTCTTGCTGTTTACTTGTTATCATTACTTTGAGTAAGCTGGTTTTCTCACAGCATTCATATTATAATTCCTGGGGAAGCTTAGGAAATGAATGAATTGGAACGTCTAGCTTATATACATCCTATGGGAGCACAAAGAGGAGGAGGAGATTGAGATTTTTTTTTTCCAGGAATTAGTCTGAAAATATAAAGAGTTAATGCAATTTCTGCTCAACAACAAAAGGGTCAGCCACCTTCTCAGGAATAAGGCAAGGTCAAGAAAATCTGAAACACAGTGAAGCCGACTCCAAGCAGAATCAAAGCCGGCAATGATGTGGGGAAGGAGACAGGTGGAAGCCCGGGCTGAGGCACACGTGAGCTTCCAGATGTGCTGGAGTGACTGGGTCAAGGCGTTGGCCGTGTGTCAGCAAACCTTGCAGTTGCCAAGCTCAGTGCAGGGTGACAGCACCAGTTGCTTAGAATGATGTGGGGAAAAGATCCAGGCGGGGAGAGGAGACAGGTGCAGATGGCTCAGGACAAGGCGGGGCGAATGAGTGTCTGTTGTTAGACTGCCATCAGGTCTCGTTGATCTTGTTTCAGGAGTGAAGGTGGAGCATAGGGAGGCATCAGAATATTTTATTCTTGTTTATTTAACTTCTGTATCCACTGTACTAAAATCTTTACAGAAAAAGTGAATATGTGTTCATGCGCCAATGAATATTTTAGGCTATGTGCTAATACAATGCTATAGTTCATACAGGGACCCAGCAAATGTTTAATGGACTGCCTCAGCATCACTGTGAAAGCCCATTCAGGTGAGTGTCTGGGTTTGATTCCCTGCACACCACTTTCCAGATGTCTGACAATTCCTTCATCTTTCTCTGCCTCAGTTTCTTCATATGGACCTGGGAATTATGCTAGTCACTATTTGATTCCACTGTGGGGAGGATTAAATACACTTATTCTTGAGAAAAACACTAAAACTCTAAAAAACAGAAGCTATTATTTTCTCAAAAATCTTTTACACAAATAGCCTAAATATACATCCTGGTGAAACCACAGAGTTGTTCATGTTTTTGCATCCTGGCTGGCTGTATTGAGTGAAAAAGCTTGGGGGCAGAGGCATGATTCTCAGAGCAAACTTCAGTTAATGAATTGAATCCATCTCGTTACCAGGAACACAGCAAAAAAATGGAAAAGCTCAAGTTATTTTTAAAATATAATCAAGAGACTGTCAAACAATTTGTACATATGTTTTAAGAAGCAAATAGAGCAGAAGCAATTTAAAAAAACATGAGCTCCTGTTCCATCATTTTCCACTCGGGTTACTGCCCAAAGCAGCAAGTTCTTTATGTGATCAAGAAAAACATAGGGCCGGACGCGGTGGCTCAAACCTGTAATCCCAGCACTTTGTGAGGCCAAGGCGAGCAGATCACGAGGTCAAGAGATCGAGACCATCCTGGCCAACATGGTGAAACCCCGTCTCCACTAAAAATACAAAAATCAGCTGGGGGTGGTGGTGTGCGCCTGTAGTCCCAGCTACTCAGGTGGCTGAGGCAGAAGAATTGCTTGAACCTGGGAGGCGGAGGTTGCAGTGAGCTGAGGTCACTCCAGCCCGGCACCTGGCAATGGAGTGAGATTCTCTCTCAAAAAAAAAAGTCTATATATATGTGTGTGAGTGTGTGTGTGTGTGTGTGTGTGTGTACATAAAACTGACTACTTTTATTTATTGTCTAACTTTTAACAACTTGAGCATATGAATTTACTTTTTATCTATAAAATTTATAAAATCTAAGTACAGATCAAGAATTCTGTTGATAGATTAACATCTGAATTGAGATGTTATAAATGTAAAATGCAGAACTGATGGCAAAGGCTTAGTACCAGAAATGTAAAATACCTCCTTAATACATTTTGTATTTATTCCATGTTAGGTTAAATAAAATATATTAAAACTATGATCTATTTTTTTTTTTTACATTTTAAAAATGTGGCTACTACCAACTATGTTGTCACATAGAGCTTCTATTCTGTTAATTTTCATCCAGAATACTCCCCACCCTGATGACTACCTTGTGCCTATGCCTAGCAGTAGTGGGAAGTCTTTATAGCTCTTTAATTTCCCGCAGCTTCAGAATATCACCATTTATTTATTTATTTGATTTTTTGATACAGAATTTCACTCGTTGCCCAGGCTGGAGTGCAGTGGTGTGATCTCGGCTCACTGCAACCTCTGCCTCTCAGGTTCAGGCGATTATCCTGCCTCAGTCTCCTGAGTAGCTGGGATTACAGGCATGTGCCATCATGCCTGGCTAATTTTTTGTATTTTTACTACAGATGGGGTTTCTCCATGTTGGTCAGGCTGGTCTCAAACTCCCACCCTCAGGTGATCCTCCCACCTCGGCCTCCCAAACTGCTGGGGTTACAGGTGTGAGCCATCGCACTCAGCCTATTTACTCATTCTACTGGTCATTTGGATTATTTTCCTTTTTTTTCTTTTCCTGTAATTTGGCTCAAGAAACCAAGCTTTTCTAACCCTTCAAAACCCAACTTTGGAATCTCCCTATTCCTAACATTGTTGCATGCAGTATCTCCATTATTTTCTCATACTATGTAGTTCAATGCAGTCTACTGGACCAGCATACATTTTAAATATTTTTATTTTCATAGCTCTTAGGAGGTACAAGTGCTGTTTTCCAGCCTCTCATCTAGATTCCTGGCATCAAAGGCTCTACTCTTACAAATGCTTTCTCACTGCATCACATGAACTTCCTGCAGCATACACTGCAAAATTGTTTGCTGGCTACTATACCCTATTTCAACACCAACACCACATATTTTAGATTTTTGTTACAGCAGTAGCGCAAGTCAAGGTACCAATTTCTATTTCAGTCAGAATGTATGATCTGCCAAAAAAAAAAAAAAATTACCCAGAATCTCAGCTTACCATAACCACAGTTTATTTCTTGCTGATGTCCCTGTACTGACTTTGTAGTGAGTAGCTACTGCTACTTACATATCAGTCATTCATGAACCCAAATTTTCTTCAAATGCCGTAATCATTCCAAACATCTCAGTATCTGAATGGATCATCTGCATTCAGGCAACAAAGGGAAATAGAGATGTGGGGAGGAGCATACTGTGGCTGTGAAACCCACACATGGTCTGGCGAAATGTCCCAGGAAAAAAAGCACAGCATGGGTGACATCAAGCCCAGCCATTCTCTTTGGCAAAGTCCTTTTCGATTTTCTGTGGTGCCTTCCTAGTTGAATTCTTCTGACTTTCAACCTTGGGAATTATCATATGTCATTCTTTAATAATGTATTTTCCTCACTTTCAGGGAGATCATTATAAATTGTACACTCTACCTCCTATACCCACTGCTTATCTTTCATGTCATTTTTCTTTTTCCTCTTTCATTCGTTCAATTCATATGCACCTTCCAATTAAAGTGTTGTGGGTTTTGTTGTTGTTGATTTCTGTTCTTTGACTTGTTTTCCTGGACCGTTTTATTTTTCTTTGGACTTTCCTTTTCGTATTACAGAAGTTCTTAAAATGACTTAGGTTTCTTGATTACTCACATTTAAAAAAACAATGATAGAGAAGCTGAATAGCAATTTGTAAGTGCTGGTTGGCCTGTAACCTGACAGAATGCACTCTGATGATTGGGAATGAGCCAGCCGGTGAGCTGGAGCACCCTTGAATGTGAAAATAAGTCAGCTTTAAGCTAAGCCTTCAAAGCCGTCTCCAATTTCCTTGTGTCCCCCTGAACATGTCTTCAGAGAATACCCCCAGGAGTCATTTATAGTTGTTTTATTTTGCTTATGTTGTAGGTGTTATCTGGGCACGCATGATGCTTGGGAGGTGCTTTTAGAGAGAGGATATCGATCACATTTTCCCATCCTGTCTCTTCTCATATTCAAAATCTCTCCTGGGCTCTGCCCAGCAGGTGGGCTCCAGCCTCTACTCTCAAAGACCATTTTTCAGCTTGATTCGTCAATAGAGAACTCTGTCTACTTTCTGTCTTCCAAGTACAGCTGACCCTTGAACAACACAAGTTTGAACTTCACATACCAATTTATACTCAGATTTTCTTCTGCTTCTGCTATCCCTGAGATGCCAAGACTAACCTCTCCTCTTCCTCCTCCTTCTCAGTCTTCTCCATGAGAAGATGATGAGAATGCAGACTTTTATGATGATCTGCTTCCACTTAATGAGTATTGAATGTATTTTCTCTTCTCTATTTTCTTAATAACATTTTTTCCTCTAGGTTAGCTTACTATAAGAATACAGTTTGTAATGCACATAATATACAAAATATGTGTTAATCTACTATTTATGTCATCATTAATGTTTCCAGCCAACACTAGGCTATTAGTAGTTAAGTTTTGGGGAAGTCAAAACTTACATATGGTTTTTCAACTACGTGGCGGTCAGCACTCCTAACCTCCCAAGTTCAAGGGTCAACTGTACTTGATCTCCAATCACCATCTGATGACTCTTATGTATCTTTTACTTTTTATGTGCTTGTAGACTTTTTTCTTTATTTTCAATTAGATATATCAGATTTGGGAAAGGAGAGAATATT
>NW_016107329.1:6757515-6789823 GCF_001604975.1 Cebus imitator
GTTTTGAGGTACATGTGAAGAACACACAAGATTGTTGCATAGGTACACACGTGGCAGTGTGATTTGCTGCCTTCCTCCCCATCACCTATATCTGGCATTTCTCCCCATGCTATCTCTCCCCAACTCCCCACCACCGCTGTCCCTCCCATATTTCCCCTCAACAGACCCCAGTGTGTGATGCTCCCCTCCCTGTGTCCATGTGTTCTCATTGTTCAACACCCGCCTATGAGTGAGAACATGCGGTGTTCGATCTTCTGCTCTTCTGTCAGTTTGCTGAGAATGATGGTTTCCAGGTTCATCCATGTCCCTACAAAGGACCCAAACTCATCGTTTTTGATGGCTGCATAGTATTCCATGGTGTATATGTGCCACACCCTCTCCTTTTTTCAAAGCATTATGAAACATTTCTTTTTGATATATTGATTATATGGAATTCACCAAAATTTTAATGATTAAAATATGATCCACATTTTAATTGACTGTTTAATATAAATTGCTATCAAATAACAGCTAGGGAGTGTTTACTTAACAAGATATGAAATTTTGTTTCATGTACTCTACACTAGAAAATGTATTTTGGTGTTAGCTCTTCTAGCTAGCACTTATTGGATGCCAGACACTTGACTAAGGGTTTTACATGAATGATCTTGTTTAATCCTCTCAATGGTCTTATAAAGTAAAAATAGTATTAACTCCAATGTCAAGATGGTAAATTTGAGTACTAAAGAGTTTAAAATTGTTATCTAGTTTTTCATGGCTAACCAGTAGCAAACCAAGATTTAAAAACAGGAATTCTGACTTGAAGTCTTAACACTGAAACACTTGACGGTTAATGCAGATGTCTCCGCTTTGGTCGTTTTATACCATCACCGTCACTTCTGCCATGTCCGCACTGCACCAAGCTCTGTCTTCATGGTCTTTGGCTGTATTCACTCTTCTATTTCACTTAAATTCAAACACAAAAGGAAAACCCTCATTGTTTTCTGTATTGTAACCAGAGTAGTAGTGGTGTAAGTGTGCGTGTGTGTCTGTATGTCCAGACATGATTAAAAGAGTGAAATTTTATTGGCCAAAGATCGGAAATTGTATTAAATGTTAAACCAAACAAAGGACAACTCAGCATATTCACAAATGAAGGTACATCGACCTGCTGGCCCTCACGAAATGTCCCACGGCCTATGACGAATCTGTCAGGCATTAGAAGCTCAGATTTTTTATCCCTGAGGACAGTTTGAAATCCTGGTCAGTCTGATTCTCACGACTATTCTAGAAACCCCAACCAAATATGTTCCTGCAAATCAGGTACAAGTAAGTGGGGCAAGCAACTCCCAGAGCATAGTCAGGTGTTCCCTGCGAGAGGGGCGAATCCAAGGTCACTTACCACACATGTCATCTCTTGACAAATTTGAGCTTCAGCCCTACCTGAAGTCCATTACTGCACATCAAATAAATGGAAGGTATTACGTAAGATATTTTTCCTGCTTTTTTAGCTGGATGTTGTCATCAGCCAGAGCTCTAAGTCGAATTTGCCTGTCTTTTTTTTCTTTATAGAAAGAGATTAGAATTGTGTCTTAGTCAGCATGAGCTACTATGACAAAAATACCGTAGACTGGGGACCTTAAAAAACCAGAAATTTATTCCTCACAGTTCTGGAGTCTAGAAGTCCAAGATCAGGGAGCTAGCCTATTTGGTTTCTGGTTCGGGTTGTTTTTCTGGCTTATAAATGGCCAACTTCTTACAACTTCCTTATACGGTAAAGAGAGAGAGCATGTTGTGTTTCTGTGTCTTTTTTTTTTTTTTTTTTTTTTTTTTTTTTTTTTTTTTTTTTTTTTTTTTTTTTTGGTCACCTAACCTGGAACGGCAGAATTTCTGCTTGCTGCAACCACTACCTCCTGGTTCAAGTGATTTTCCTGCCTCAGCCTCCTCAGTAGGTGGGATTACAGGTGCCCACCACCACACCTGGCTAATTTTTGTATTTTTAGTGGAGACAGAGTTTCACCATTTTGACCATGCTGGTCTTGAACTACTGACCTCAAGTGATCCACCCTCCTTGGCTTCCCAAAGTGCTGAGAATACAGGCGTGAGCCACCACACTTGGCCTCCTGTGTCTGTTATGATAGGGGCATTAATCCCATCACGAGTGCTCCACCCTCATAACCTAATTGCCCCCAAAGCCACACCTCCTAATCTCATCCCATTGGGAATTAGAATCTCAACATATAAATTGGAAAAGAAGAGACAATTAGTCTCTAGCGGATTCTAACACATTTTAACATCCAATTTAGACTTATTCTTCATCATTATTTTATGATTTTAAAGAGAAGTGAAATGGGAAATCTTCGCTTTGCAATGAAGTGATATTGAGTGTCCTATGTGGTTATCACCTACATCAGTTGGGGTATAATCTGTCTTTTACACTTACACCTTGGGAAACTCCACTCAGTGATACTGCTCCTAAGTCAATGACAGTTTCGTTACTAAACCTTTGGCCAGTTTAATTAAGATGCACTTATTCTTGTTGTAGAGATCTTTCATCTTCCTGGTTAGCTTTAGCCTAGGTACTTTTTTTTTTGTGTGTGGCTATTGTGAATGGGATTGTGGTCTTGATTTGGTTCTGAGCTTGGACATTATTGGTGTATGAAATGCTACTGATTTTTGTGCATTGGTTTTGTATCCTGAAACATCACTGAAGTCGTCTATCAGCTCTAGAAGCCTCTGGGAAAGTCTATGAGATTTTAGGTATAGATTTATATTGTCTACAAAGAGAGATAGTTTGGCTTTCTCTCTTCCTATTTGGATGTGATCTATTTCTTTCTCTTGCCTGATTGCTCTGGCTAGCACTTCCTGTACTATATTGAAGAGGAGTGGCAAGAGTGGGCATCCTTGTCTTGTTGTAGTTCTCAAGGGAAATGCTTCCAACTTTTGCCTGTTCAGTATGATGCTGGCTGTGGGTTTGTCATAGATTAATCTTATTTTGAGTATGTTTCTTCAGTGCCTAAATTGTGGAGGGTTTTTTTTTTTTTTAACAGGAAGGGATATTGAATTTTATCGAAGCCTTTTCTTCATCTATTGAGATAGTCATATGATTTTTGGTGTTAATTCTGTTTCTGTGGTGGATCACATTTATTGATTTACATATGTTAAATCAACCTTGCATCCCAGGGATAAAGCCTACTTGATCATGGTTTATAAAATTTTTTTTTATGTCGTGCTGGATTCAGTTTGCTAGCCTTTTAATTGAGTATTTTTTTTCAACTAAGATTCCCATCAAGAGTGGACCTGATAAAGAAGTGGTGCATATACACCACAAATCATGTCCTTTGCAGCAACATGGATGCACTGGAGGCCATTATCCCAAGCCAATTAATGCAAGAACAGAAAACCAAATACCATATGTTCTCACTTACAAGTGGAAGCTAAATATTGAATACACATGGTTGCAAAGATGAGAACAATAGGTACTGAGGACTGCTTGACAGGGGAGGTTTGGAGGGAGAAATGGGTTGGAAGGCTACCTGTAAGGTACTATGCTCACTGTCTTGGTGATGGAATCATCTGTACACTAAGCCTCAGCAAGATGCAATTTGCCCATGTAACAAACCTGTCTATATACTCCTCAATATAAAATAAAAGTAGAAAAAAAATTTAGTAATTCTTAATACATAAAGAAGGAAGTGAGTAAAAGTGTAAAAAAAAAGTAAGAGAATTAATGAAATAAAAGGAAAAAGCAAGAACCCACATGCTATTTGTATAAGATGGCTATGTTGTCTAGGAGGGAATGAAGTTTGGTAAATTATTTTATTTAAAACAAAGGTACTTTACCAAGCTGGTTAGTTTATCAAGTTCTTTCTCAATATCCAAAAAAGTAATTTTGACTGTTTTATGTGGTTTTATGAGTTTTAACACAAACGTCGATTTGTGTGAACAACACAATAAGGTTACAAAACAGTTCCATCATCCCCTAAAACTTACTGACACTGTTCCTTTGCAGACAAACTTTCCCTCACTCAAATGCCTGGCTATGACTAGCCTGTTCCTTGTCCCTTTAGTTTTTCATTTTCCAGAATGTTATATAAATGTAACATTTTGAGACTGAGTTATTTGACTCAATGTATGTCTTTGAGATTAATGTACATTGTTGAATGTCTCTGTAGTTAATTCCTTTTTTTTTTTTTTTTTTTGGAAAGGAACAAAGGGGAAGAGGAAGAGGAAGAGAGAACAGAGGTGTTGCTTTATTGCCCGGGCTAGAATGCAGTCTAAAAATAGGTATGCTTGTAATTGTGTTTAATGATAGAGACATAAAAATTAAATAAATAAAAAAATAAAAAATGAGGGAGGAAAATAATTAACAAGCAGACAACCAATATTTCATTTAAACCTGTAAATACGTGTGATGTAGTGCTGATAAGAGTGTATATTTGTGTATTTGAAGTGGAGAGTTCTATGAATGTTAATTAAGCCTACTTGTTCCGGATCTGAGTTCAAGTCCTGAATATCGATGTTAACTTTCTGTCTCATTGATCTGTAAGTCTCCCACTATTATTGTGTGGGAGTCCAAGTCTCTTTATAAGTCTTATATATCTGGGTATTTCTGTATTGAGTGCATATATATTTAGGATCTTTAGCTCTTCTTGTTATATTGATCCTTTTATCTTTATGTAACATTCTTCTTTGCTTCTTTTGATCTTTGTTGATTTGAAGTCCATTTTATCAGCAAAAATTGCAACTCCTGCTTTCTATTTATTTATTTTTGCTCTCCATTTGGTTGGTAAATTTTTCTCCATCCCTTTGTTTTGAGTCTTTGTGTATCTTTGCATGTGAGATGGATCTGGATGTAGCATACCAATGGGTCTTGGCTTTTTTTGCCTGTCTGTGTCTTTGGATTGGGGGATTAGTCGATTTAAATTTAGAATTAATAACAATATATGTGAGTTTGATACTGTCATTTAATGTTAGCTGGTTGTTTTGCCCATTAGTTGATGCAATTTCTTAATTATGTTGATGTTCTTTATTTTTTGGCATTTTTTAGAAAGGCTGATACTGGTTGTTCCTTTCTATTTGTAGTGGTTCTTTCAGAAGCTCTTGTAAAGCAGGCCTGGTGGTGATGAAATCTCTGAGTGCTTGCTTGTTCACAAAAAATTTTATTTTTCCTTCGCTTATGAAGCTTAGTTTGGCTGGATGTAAAATTCTGGGTTGAAAGTTCTTTTCTTTAAGGATGTTGAATATTGGCCCCCACTCTCTTCTGTCTTGTAGGGTTTCTGCTGAGAGATCTGCTGTGAGTCTGGTGGGCTTCCCTTTATGGGTAACCTGACCTTTCTCTCTGGCTGCCCTCAGTATTTTCTCTTTCATTTCAACCCTGGTGAATCTGGTGATTATGTGCCTTGAGGTTGGTCTTCTTGAGGAATATCTTTGTGGTGTTCTCTGTATTACCTGGAGTTGAATATTGTCCTGTTTTGCTAGGTTGGGGAAGTTTTCCTGAATAATATCCTGAAGCGTATTTTCCAGCTTGGATTGATTCTCTTCGTCACATTCAGGTACACCTATCAAATGTAGATTCGGTCTTTTCACATAGTCCCATAATTCTTGGAGACTTTGCTAGTTCTTTTTTATCCTTTTTTCTCTAATCTTGTCTTTTTGTTTTATTTCATGAAGTTGGTCTTCGACCTCTGATATCTTTTCTTCTACTTGATCAATTCGGCTGTTAAAACTTGTGCATAGTTCGCAAAGCTCTCGTGTTGTATTTTTCAGCTCCATTAATTCACTTATATTCCTCTCTAAATTGTGTGTTATTGTTAACATTTCGTCAAACCTTTTTTCAAAGTTCTTAGTTTCTTTGCATTGGGTTAGAACAAGTTCTTTTAATTCTCAGCAGTTTCTTATCATCCACATTTTGAAGACTGCTTCTGCTAATGGAACAGAGTCCTTCTCCATCAGGCCTTGTTCCGTTGCTAATGAGGAACTGTGATCCCCTGTAGAGGGAGAGGCATTCTGATTTTGGGTATTCTCAGCCTTTTTAGGCTGGTTTCTTCCCTTCATTATAAATTTATCCATCTGTGGTCTTTATAATTACCGTCTTTATAGTTGGGTTTCTGAATGGACGTCCAACTTGTTGATTCCCGGCGCTAGAATCTGAGCAACCCACTGTGCCGGCCAAAACAGCGGCGTTAAGATTGATGGTGCTTTTCTGACTCTGCACCAAGAACTGCCGCTCCAAGGCAGCGGCAAAACCGCCTCACCGGCCTCAAGAGTTGTGCTGGAGACAACGTGGGGCTCCTCCGCTGGGAATCTCCTGGTGCGTGAGCAACAAAAATTGATCTGAAAGTGTGGCGTCCTCTCGTTCTCTGCTCTTTCAGTGGGAGCTACAATCCCGAGCTGCTAGTGATCAGCCATCTTGGATCTCTCTCATTTTTTTCCTCAGTTAATTCCTTTTTATTGCTGAATAGTATTCCATCCTATGGATGTACTACCGTCTGTCTATCCATTCATTAATTTGAGGACTGGAGAGCATTTGGGTTGTTTTTTCATTGCCCAGTATGAATAGAAATGTTATAAACATTGATATGGTTTGGCTCTGTGTCCCTACCCAAATCTCACCTTGAATTGTAATGATCCCCACATGTCAAGGGTGAGACCAGGTGGAGGTAATTGAATCATGAGGGCAGTTTCCTCCGTGCTGTTCTCGTGTTAATGAGTGAGTCTCATGAGATCTGATGGTTCTATAAGCATCTGGCATTTCTCCTGCTGGCACTCATTCTCTCTCCTGTAGTCCTGTGAAGAAGCACCTTCCGCCATGATGGTAAGTTTCCTGAGGCCTTCCAAACCATGCAGAACTGCGAGTCAGTTAAACTTCTTTGTTTTATAAATTACCCAGTCTAGGGCATTTCTTCATAGTAGTGTGAGAACAGGCTAATACAAACATTCATCACAAGTTTTATGTGAACATAATTTTTAAATTAAGGTAGTATTCTGGTCATAAAGTAAGTGTATGTTAACTTTTTTAAGAAACTTGCAAACTGTTTTTCAGACAGTGGCTCTGTCCATTTTTATTCCCAGGAGGAAATTGTAGTTACGCATGTCAGGAGAGCATCTGACACTAATGATGATATTCCCCATGCAGAGACTCAGAGATTAAGATGACTCTTCCAGTGAAGACAGATGAAAGCCATTTGACATTATACCTTTGTGGATCCAAACTAACCAAGGATATAGGGGTGTGTGTGTGTGTGTGTGTGTACATATACATCTACAGGGAAGAATGAGACAAAAATCTGCTGACTTAGAGCTTAGGAAACATAATGTCAAGGTTTTCTTTTTTACTCTTAAGAACTAAAGTGTGTAAAGTCTCAAGTTTTAAAACTAAGTCTTTCTAAAAGACCAGCAATGTTAAAAGAGTATTTCATGTATAGTAGACGTGTCTTTAAGCAATAAAACTTCCAAGAGCTGAATAAAGAAAAAATAAAAAGGAGGGTGTGAAGATTCCAGCTAGTCTGCCTCAGCAGCATTTGGGGTTGTCATTGATTATTTCTTCAGTCCTTAATGTTTTAGCCATTCCAATAGATTTGTAGTATTATTTTCTTATAATTTTATTATTTGTTTGTTATTATTACTTTAATTTTATTTTTTGGTACAAAGTAGGTGTGTATATTTATGGCATACAGGAGATATTTTGATGCAGGCATACAATAGGAGATTTTTTTAATGCAAGCATATAATGCATAATAATCACATCAATGTAAATGGAGTATTCATCACCTTAAGCATTATCATTTCTTCGTGTTACAAACATTTCAGTTATACTCTGTCATTTTTAAATTATTGTTGACTGTAATCGCCTTGTTGTGCTTATCAAATGCTAGATCTTATTCCTTCCAATTAATTATATATTTTTGATCTATTAATCATCCCTGCTTCTGCCTCTCCCAATACCCTTCACAGCTTCTGATAACCATCATCTACTCTCTATCCCCATGAGTTCAATTGTTTAAATTTTAGCTCCCACAAATGAGTGAGAACATGCAAAGTTTGTCTTTCTGCGCCTCGCTTATTTCTCGTAACATAATGTCCTTTAGTTCAATTCATGTTTTTGCAAATGACAGAATCTCATTCTATGTTATGACTGAATAGTATTACACTATGTATATGTACCACGTTTTCTTCATCCACTCATCTGTTGCTGAACATGTAGGTTGCTTCCAAATCTTGGCTATTGTGAACAGTGCTGCAATAAACATGGGAGTGCAGATATCTCTTTGACATACTGATTTTATTACTAGCAGTGGGATTGATGAATCATATGGTAGTTCTATTTTTAGTTTTTTGATGAATCTTCCTACTGTTCTCCACAGTGGTTGTACTAATTTACATCCCCATCAACACTGTACGAGGGTTCTCTTTTTTCCATGTGCTTGCCAGCATTTGCTAGTGCCCCTCTTTTGGATATAAGCCATTTTAACTGGAGTGAGATAACAGCTCATTGTACTTTTGATTTGCATTTCTCTGATGATCAGTGATCTTGAGTAAGTTTTCTTATGCTTGTTTGCCATTTGTATGTCTTCTTTTGAGAAATGTCTTTCTTCTGAGAAATGTCTATTCAGATCTTTTGCCCATTTTAATATCAGATCATTAGATTTTTTCCTATAGACTTGTTTGAGCTCCTTATATATTGTGGTCATTAATCCAATGTCGGATGAATAGCTTACAAATATTTTTTTCCCATTCTGTGGTTTGTCTCTTTATTTTGTAGATTGTTTCCTTTGCTGTGCAGAACGTTTTCAACTTGTGATACTTTGTTTATTTTTGCTTTGGTTGTCCCTGCTGCTGAAGTACAACTCAAGAAATGTTTGCCCAGACCAATATCCTGGAGAGTTCCCTCACTCTTTAATTTTAGTAATTTCTGAATTTCAGGTTTTAGATTTAAGTCTTTATTCTATTTTGATTTGATATTTGTATATGGTGAAAGATAGGAATCTAGCTTCATTCTTCTGTGTATGAATAACCAGTTTTTTCAGCACACCTTATTGACGAGACTTCTTTCTCCATTGTATGCTCTTGGCAACTTTGTCAAAAATGAGTTGACTATAGATGCATGGCATTTATGATAGTTTCTATATTCTATTTCATTGCTTTATAAGTTTTTATGACAGTGCCATGCTGTTTTGGTTACTATAGCTCTGTAGTCTAATTTGTACTGAGGAAATGTGATTCCTCCAGTTTTGTTCTTTTTGCTTACAACGGCTTTGGCTATTCTGGGTCTTTTGTGATTCCATATACATTTTAGGTTTTTTTTTTTTTTCATTTTGTGAAGAATTTCATTAGTATTTCAATAGGCGTTGCACTGAATTTTGTAGGCTGCTTTGGGTAGTATGAACATTTTAATGATACTGATTAATCCAATTCTTAAATAGGGAATATCCAATTCTTAAATAGGGAATATATTTATATTTTTGTGTTCTCTTTAATTTGTTGCATCAATGTTTAATAGTTTTCTTGTAGAGAACTTTCACTTTTTTGGTTCCATTTGGAACACCTAGATATATAATGGAATTGTTAATGTATATATTTGTATAATTTCAAAACCAAAAAAATTACATTTTGGAAAAATTGTGTTAAAGTCTTCACAGTGAAGGTGAGCTATAAAATGCATTGACATTTATATTACATAGATGTATTAAAATAGTCCAATGTCATAAATTTCCCAAATCTCCAATGTATGCTCAAGCACAGATGACATAAAATCATGAGTTGCACCTATGTGTCAAATTCACTTACTTTTGTGATTTAATTTTGCCATAAAATATTTACTTTTCCTTTACAGACAAGTTTATTCTTCTGGCTGTTGGATATTTCTATTTTATGCTGAACTCAATGGACTATAATAGAGCAGCTATTTGTGGAATCATATGAAAATATTCATGGCATTTTATTTTAGAAGCACACATCTTTGTATTCAGTGCTGCAATTTTATGCAATTCACTTATGAAATGAATCTGTTTTTCCAGTTTTTTAAAACTCATTTCCATCCTTCTAAGCATCTCAGCAGGAGGTCTTTAATAGCTGTGGTGTACTATTTTTCTGTTTGACTTTGCTCATCTCTGTACAGAAGGCTAGTGACTAGTCATCTAATGCTGCCTCCTCCTCTATTGTATGGTATGTGAAGTCAGACTGATTTTTCTTAGATTTAAAATGGAAGATAGAATTATTCACTTGAGACAGCAACTCTAAATTTTTTTCATTTATATGAGGACTATTTAAGACTCAAGGATATGAATGAAAAGAAGTAGCATGATTTGTTACAGGGTAAATTTTTTCGGAAGTAAAACATTTTAAACAATACCATTAATAACACATATTTTAATATTTTTAATTTTTAGTATGTCCACCCCCAGATAAATAAACCTCAGGTCATTCAGAAGTAGTAATAAGTTTCCAAAATTAGTAGTAAGAAATGTTTTCATAATTTCAAAGAGCACTTGCTATTGTAATATAATTTAATGATATCTAAAATATAGAAATTTTAGTTCATTCTTTTTAATACCCACTTGTTAAAATGGCAGGGAGATATGGTATTAAAATAAAATGTTTGTCATACTGAAAATCCAGCTGAAAATGGTCACTTATTTCTTTGGAAAGCATTGTTTACAGAATTGTAAATAATATGGTGACAGTCTAAAACAGCCTTTGCAACTAGAAGCATAATTCATCTTTCTCCTATCTTTGTGAAGGTGACTTTCACCACTGTATTTAGACACTGACTAGCTAGGTGCTGGAATTGATTACATTTCATAACTTCAGATTACTAAAACAAAATCAAAGCACACATCCAAGAAAATAAAATGCTAATGTGCCTTTCTTTCTTTCTTTCTTTCTTTCTTTCTTTCTTTCTTTCTTTCTTTCTTTCCTTCCTTCTTTCTTTCTCTTTCTTTCTTTCTTTCTTTCTTTCCTTCCTTCCTTCCTTCTTTTTCTTTTCTTTTCTTTCTTTCTTTCTTTCTTTCTTTCTTTCTTTCTTTCTTTCTTTCTTTCTTTCTTTCTTTCTTTCTTTCTCTTTCTTTCCTTCTTTCTTTTCTCTCTCTCTCTCTCTTTCTTTTTTTCTTTCTTTCTTGAGATGGAGTCTTGCTATGTTGCTGGAGTGCAGTAGTGTGATCTCCAGTCACTGCAACCTCTGCCTCCCGGGTTCAAGCGATTCTCCTCCCTCAGCCTCCTGAGTAGCTGGGACTACAGGTGCCCACCACCATGCCTGGTTAATTTTTGTATACTTGGTAGAGACAGGGTTTTGCCATGTTGGTCAGGTAGGTCTCAACCTCCTAACCTCATGATCTGCCTGCTTTGGCCCCTCAAAATGCTGGGATTACAGGCGTGAACCACTGTGCCTGGCCAAGAACGTGCCTTTTAATTCCTCTTTAGCTTGAAAGAGTAGCAGTTACTTTATTCTTTCTATATGGGCATAAAGCTCACCAAACAAGTCTGTTCTAGGGCCAGGAGTCATCAGACACAGTGGGGAAGCTGCTAACTTTGAAGCTCAAGCCCATGACCCAGGGAGGCATCAAAGCACAGGAGACTGGCATGGAATGGTTTTGGGGAAGCACTGCGGGCCAGTGGAAACTGCTTACACCTGGGAATAGGGGTAACCAGGGATTTTCAAAGGCTTCTGTTTATTTCCAGCACACTTTAAAATACTACTATTTTTTGTGTCATACCCCAATGGATTAGCAGACATGAGCAAAACTAACCTGGTGCCCAGGAATGACAGCACGCTCACTTACCTTATGTAAGCTCTCAAAGCACCCGTAAAGCATCCCAAATACACCATTCTCTGACTTGCCTTTCAGCACTCAGCAGTTTCAGTGAAACTGTTTCCTGCCTTCACAATGCTCTCTCATTGACGCCCGTGACAAAATTCATGAATGCCCTGGGAGACGTGGTCATTCCCAGCCTCCCCATGCTGAGCTCCCCGCCCACAGCACCAACTCCAGGCTGGCCTCCTGAGTGACTCAGCGGAACACTTGCAGATGCTGTTTCGTATCAGGTGAGCAACGATATTTGCATTGGGATTTTCGTTAGCAGCTGAGGGAGGTGTGCAATCCCACTGAGACCTGTGAAAGGTTCCAAGCCCTTCATTTCATCAAGGGCAGTGAACATGGATGGGCCAGCCCATAGGACAGTGCTCCCTGCTCCATCCCTGCACATGGTAGTCACTACCAATCCATCAGCACACCAGTCCCAGTGGGTGCTTGGACTTAGTCCTCCCTCACAGACGGCAGATCCAATCAGCACACTATTCCCAGTGAGTGCTTGCACTGAGTCCTTCATCAAACAGCCCCTCGGAAGCCATAGTTAATTTATTAAGTTAGGACTAGAGTTGAAAGCTTTAGACCATCCTTATTTCAATTCTCTCTTTGCCGCTGTGAAGTGGTGTCACCTTTGGTTGACTGCACCTATTGGTCTTGACTTTTTCGTCTGTAAAAGAAAAAGGGACTCATTTTTCATTCTATCATAATTAGTCTGACTGAAAGAAGGAAGGTGGAATACGTAAAATCTGATACTTTTTCAATTTATTATTCTATTACGAAAAAGTATGACACTAGGTTGCCTGTGAGAATTTGAACACTTTCCTTGCTTATTATGACATATATGTGAGCAGATTTTCTTACTATAGTTCTTGAGAAACACTAGTAACAATTCTATTTACAAAATAAACCTAGATTATTACCCAGAAATTATTTCTCAGTGATGACCAAGAATTCTGTAAGTTAAAGCCAACTAACAATACAAGAAATTGTCTTTTTTCTTAAAGAACACTTTTTCTCCAGCATTTTTTCTAAAATTTTAAAAAGTTTCATGTCTTAGTAATTAACTATAGCTTCCAATTATACCACTTTTAGCACTTGGTATTCACATGAGAACAATTTGACCCAAATTCACTTAACATATGGAGCTGCGGCTGTCAGAGAAAAATGAGCTGAAGAAAGCTCTGGTGTTCTCCCAAGTCCCAGGTACAGTCACTAAAACACCAATCTCAGGGTTTCAACCAGCTTCCAGTGATACAGTATTAAAAGAACTACCATTGCTAGCAATTTGATTGTGCAAGAAGCATTCTCTTTGGAAATGGCTAGACTTTTGGAGGGAGGGGCAGAACTGTACTTATGAGGCATGAGGTCATAGTACTTACAACTGTGGCTTCTAGAGACAGCTGTCTTGGTGCAGACACTCGTGTGACCTTGGAAGGTTATGGGACATCTTTGTTCCTTGCTTTTGCCTGTGTGAAGAGGGGCTTGCCCCTGTGGCCCTGTGTGCTTGTGTGACTAACTCGGCTAATCTATGCACAATGCTTGGGATGCTGTCTGTTCACTAGTAATGGTCCACTGCATGTAAACCATCATCCTTAACAAAGAAAAGCGTTCCAGGTTTTCAAGTGTCCCTGCTGTGAACCAATGCTCAGGAAGCAGCTACAGTGTTCAGAGTTGTTGGCTGTCAGCTATGATGAGGTCACAAGCTGGGTCAACAGCGGCCTCAGGGTCAGAAAACCAGACTGTGCTGTCAGAGATTGGGACATCCATCAACCTTCCATTCCCCTTGAGGATTTCAGGCTCTCAGTTTCAGAGGCTCTCACAGTGCTGAGGGCTGGGAGCCAAGGAGATGCCGGCTTCTGGAGACCCGCTTTTGTATTTCCTGGGCTCTCTCAGATGAGATCTCGGACTCCTCACTTACCAGTGAGGAGTCTGCGGGATGGGCCTGCCTCACCTGTCCACAACAGGGCTCGGCATCTTCTCCAAAGAACCACCGACATCACAGCACCATTGCCAGGCACCATTCAGGACCGTTTTAATGACGCCTGGTCTCTGGGACAAGTCCTTCCCTGCTGCGGTTATCTTCAGGTCCAAGGCCTTTTCCTGAGTTCTGCATCGCCATGGGAAAGGTGGAGATCTTGGTTTATAAACTGGGACCTAAACCTTGGCAACCCCAATACTCAGGCTGCACACCAGACCAATGAAAATGAGAATAGCTGGCATTGAACCAGCACATCAGGATTCTGTTAACCTCTCAGGTGTATCTGATGAGCAGTCATGGCTGAAAACCACCTCTGCTCCCCCAGGTGTAATCCCAGGCCCTCTCACCTGGGAGCTGTTAGATGTGCAGACTCTCAGGCCCATCCCATGGTACTGAAACAGAGTCCACATTTTCACAGGCTCCTCTGATGATTTGTTTGCATATTACGGTTTGAGAAACTATGGTTTAGAAATTACACTGCAATTTAGTAGTTCTTGGCCTGCCTTCACATTCAATCGTTCAGGCTTTTCCATCAGTTTTTATGGGTCTGGAGTGAAGTATGGCATAGATTTCAAAATACTCCTCCAAGACTAAGACCCACTACAACTGAACTGTGCTATGTCTTTGTACTTTACATCCTTATAAACAGGTATAATTAGTAAGATTGCATTTAGAATGCAGCAGGTTCAGAAAGAAACTTTGAAAACACAAACATTTTTCACCTTAAACTTTAAACAAGGGCTTCATTTCAAGCCTCAGAGCTTTCTCTTCTTACATTTTTAATGGTGCTTCATTGCTACCTCTCTCAATTTTTAATGAGTTTTGACTTCTGGCTCCAATAAATACTTTTAGTAAAATGTATCATATAAGTTTTTCTTTTTTCCTGTGCTAAATAATGATACTGGTAGGTCCCGTAATTTGGGGTTCTAAAATAAATGTTTCGTTTACCTAACATGAAAATAAATTCACTTAAAAGTGTTTTATTCAGTACAACCTTAAAGAGAAATTGCACCAGATAGGGTTAAACAAGTAAAGAAGACTTTATTCAAGACGGCTACAATTGGCCTGGTACAGAGACTTGAGCCTGTAATCTTGGCTACACAGGAGGCTGAGGCAGGAGGATCCTTTGAGGTCAGAACTTTGAGGCCAGCTTGAGGAACGTACTGAGACCCCGTCGCTAACAAAATTAAAAAGAAAATTATTTAACCAGGTGTGGTGGTGCATGCATCTCTGTAATCCCAGCTGCTAGGCAAGCCGAGTCAGGAGGATCCCTTGAGCCCAGGAGTTCAAGGCTACAGTAAGCTGTAAGAACACTGCTGCACTCCCGCGTGGGCACAGAGCAAGAGTCTCTCCTAAAAAAAAGACAATTATACATGGAAGAGAGAGATTGAACTGAACTCTGCTGAAACAAAAGATGGAGAGTTTCTTTATTTTATTTTTTTTTTTAAGACAGTCTCACTTTGCCACCCAGGCTGGAAGCACAGTGGTGCGATCTCAGCTCACTGCAGCCTAGGATGGAGAGTTTCTAAGCACCAGAGTGAGCCCGTGGACAGCTGTAGGGGATCTTAGGATCAACGTGATTAGGTCATCTGTGTTTAATTCTAAGTTAGGCCCGTACTGTCCCACAGAGACTGTAAGATCTGGGCCCCTCTTCCTTGATTATTACATTTCAAAGGGATGGCTCCCAGGTCTTTGAGAAAGATATTTCTGAATTCTAAAGCTGGCATAAAACTTTCAAAGACATTTACATATGTTTTTGGGGTAGGCAAAAAGGTCAACTTTCTGTGAGGGGTTTGATCTTTGGGCTCTTTTTTAGTCGCTGCTGGTGCAGAATAGTAGTGGGTCCAGGCTGGGACCCGAGCCCGGACAGTAGACTTAGCTACCTTCCTCCTTTTCTCTTCGTTTTCCATGGGAGAGCTCTCATCGGTGGGGCTCTGAGCTCTTTGGTACATTGGTGATGTGCTGGTCACACAATTTAAATCCAGATTAGCAGAAAGGAGAGACTCTCTTTAGGCCTTAAAACTAAATTATATCCTCCGTTTCTACTGGAACCAAGTATCAGGCACTCGAGTATTGAATATTAAAGAGAAACTTTCATTTTCTATTTTCCATTTTTCTTTATGTATATCTTTTTTTGGAAGCAGGCAGAAAGAAGACACGATCCTTAGAAACTCTTACACTCTTAGGTGCATACAGTATTATTATTCAATAACTTTCAACCACTATAGTCACCATTTAATAAGAAACCGGATTGCAGTGTAAACTGAACAGTAAACTGAAGGGGAAATCAGTCAAGAAGTTGGCCACAGTGAGTTTAGCCTTTTCTACCCAGAAGCCCAGCTGTGAGGGAGAGCAATTATCCTCTTTCAAATGTTCCTTCTTCTAAGGACCTCAGCGACTTTTATTTGATATATTTCATCATGATTATCAGTCATTTTACTTCACCTGCTGTTGACTAACTGCCATCCCTTCTCTATATTTTGGGGACTCACCTACATCTTCAAATACAGGAATTTGAAAGCCTTCTGCATCCCTTTCTTTCTATAGTACCAGCATCTGATCAATTACCCAATGCTGATGACTTATTATGTGTCACATAATATTCTGTCCTCACCTTTTCATCTTCACCAGCTTAAACTATGCCCGCCTTTTTCTCTATCCTGAGCTGTGTAGCAGCCTCCTAAATGGTTCCTTGTCCCATTATCTCATAAATGTATCTCACATTATCCATAGACCAATTCTCCTAACGTCAAAACAGTTTCACAGGATGTGGCCTAAGGGGAAAGTTGGGGAAGGGGTAAAAGGTACATGACATTTCTTCATATTATTTCTTTTTTTTCTTATACATTTTTAAATTATACTTTAAGTTCTGGGATACATGTGCAGAACATGCATGTTTGTTACATAGGTATACACATGCCATGGTGATTTGCTGCACCCATCAACCTGCCATTTACATTAGGTATTTCTCCTAATGCTACCCCTCCCCTATCCTCCCACCCCACAACAGGCCCCAGTGTGTGATGTTCCCTCCCTATGTCCATGTGCTCTCATTATTCAACTCCCCCTTATGAGTGAGAACATGTGGTATTTGGTTTTCTGTTCCTGTGTTAGTTTGCTGGGAATGACGGTTTCCAGCTTCATCCATTTCCCTGCAAAGGACATGAACACTTAAAACTAAATGTGAATCAACAATTATCAAACATTGAAAACTTTAACTGAAAAAAACAGCAACTCCGCTTTTCTTGTCAGATTCTAAAATATTTTCCCGAGTTTGCACATCCCTTTATAAACTGGCTTCTTGCCTTTTGTCCAGCCTCACTTCCTGGTACACTTTGTCAGCATACTTTTTATTTAACCATATGGCACTATTTAAAGAGACCAGAATTTTCCACTTGGTCTCACACTCTTGTCTTTGTAGATGACACTCCCTTTGGCTTGGGTGTTCTCTGCAACCTGTTAGTTGAAAAACTCCTTTTTATTCCTCAAATCTCTTCTTGGTTGCTGTTTTCACAGTGGGGCCTTTCTAGATGGCCCCAAGCTAACCCAAACGTTTCACATATAACACTGTATAGCAATTGGTATATACCTCTGCTTGGGCAAATGCTTATTATACAGTAACTGATTTTTGCATATCTTCCTACTTACTAGACTGTAGGCCCCTGGTTCAAAAGGGGCTCACAAGAGGCCTACCGTTTAGTGAATAGGGAGATACTGAAAAACCATTTAGTGAACAGTAAGTATTTTCCCAAGCAGATGTTTATACTAATTGCTATACAGTTTTAAATGTGAAACTTTTAGGGGTCTATTTATCTCTATATTTCTAGTAGCTGAGATAAAATGGATCTCAATAAGTATTTATTACAAAATGCATGAATCATTTCTCTTGCTTTGATTGACATATGCAATTTAAAATGTATTATGTTCCCAAATGTCACTGAAATATTTATTATAATATGGCTGATGCTTCCTGTCCACTTGGAAAATTATGTGAAAATTTGGGAAAAATAAACAATTTTTTGTGCTTAAGAGGAAAACTTGTTGAAGATTAAAAGACTGAAAAAATACTATACAATCAGACCACATATTTCATTCTAAACACCTAAGTCAAATAAATAAGTAATTAAACCATTTTTCATGAATATTTTATTAAAAAGATGAAAACCATACTCTTTTTACAGTTCCCATCTTTCACTTAGCTGAAAAATGTTTATATGGAATAACGAGAAGTAAACCAATTTATTTATAAGTTGTACAAGGGTTAGTGTTAAAGAATGACTATTCAAATCACCTTAAAGCGTATTTAAGGTATTTAACAGTGTGGAGGAATTTAAGATTTTCACTGTGGATGAGACGGGGTGAGCCCCTGAATGTAGATATTCAGCTAGTGACTAAGATGTAACACTACAGGAGATGTCATGCTGTGTGGACCAGACCCGTGAAGACCATCATCGCCAACTCCCCTTGTTGTCATGCCTTCCATGAGGCCTCATCCATGCGGCAAGATGGACTAGTTGGGAACTCAGCCAACTCACCCCCTGGGCAGGCATATGTTTATGAAAGTTTGAATTTCAACATTGTCTGTATGCTGGACCATGATGGCCTCTGGGTGCACTAATAATCACATTAATGAGCCTCAGAACAGGAGAAAACCACACCTGGAATTAGGAGATTATGCCAGTTTAACACCACCCTTGCATCACCCGTTCTGAGTGTTCAACAAAGCTTGACTTCTTATCACAGAACTTCACAACTCTGATGAGCAGATAACTAATGTTGTTTCTATTGAGCAACTGAAATAATAAAAGTGAAATTGAGCAGCTTAAATTAAATCAAATTTTCCCCATCACTTTAACTCATTACCATATTGTCCACATACCAGGATAAGATATTTGATTACAGTTGTTTTCTTCTTCCTTTTCTTTTTAACTTGGATATTTCGAATGAATTATATCATGCATTAAATTGGTATTTTACAACTGAACACTTTGGCTTTTAGAACATAAAATTTAATTCAAATTAATTTATATACAATAATGGCTTTATTTAAACCAATGAAACCCTTAGATATGTTTTTAATATACTTTAAAGCCAAACATAATAGCTTAATTGTGTTAGGTTATTACAATAAGTCATTAAAATGAATATAAATGTAACACATACTTTTTAAACATTATAACTAATTCCTTACAGGATATATCTGAGTGAGAAACAATTTACTGTATTCTCTATTTATATAAGAGTAATTTCTTATAAACTATTAAAATTATTGATGGTGTTATTTGTGAGAATGAATTAACTTCTTTTGAGGACAGTGGCATACATACATCTTTGAAAGATGCCTAACAAAACTTCATGAAATTAGGTTTAATGGAAGAAATTATTTATTCATGTACATACTGTATGTATAATACACACCACACACGCACGCGCATGCACGGACACACACACACACACACATCCCTGTGACATCAAAGTCAATGAAGCATGGTGGGTGGATGGTGCTGAGTGCTGGATAATTAGAATGGCTGGTGATCAGAAAAAATAAAATAGATTGCTGTCAACTGAGCTACATGTTTTTATTTGCATGCTAGTGAAAAGCAAAACTGGTCAAAATGGCTCGTAAAGTATCCTGGAAGGTGTTTTTGGAGCTTGATATTCTGAGATAGTTAAGGATTTATTAATATAGTGAAAAAGTTAAAATTGCTACTCGATCTTGCAAAAGATGAAAAATGATTATTGGATAATTGTAAAGTAGGCATAATATTGACCCCATCATATATCTGTAGCTTATGTCAAACTCTTTAATGTCTCTGAGTTAGTTTCCTCATCTTTAAAATGGGATAACCAAATTTCAACACCAGAGACAGGCTTCACTTTCAGGGAATCCCCTCACTCGACAGAGAAATCCTCTCCATCCAATGTTCTGTATTTTTCAGATTTCTATTATTACACTTAATATTATTAACAGTACACCTCACTCACACACACTCACACACACACACACCCCAAACACACACACACACACAGGCACACACTGAATTTAAGTATTTTCAAGGAAAGTGTATTTATTGCTATATTTATTGCATTAAATAAGGAGACTAAACATATTTTTGATATCGTTTAGTATCTTTCTGAATAATAACTACTGGTTCCTTAGGGAAATTATGTGTATTAATGAAATCCTTAACATGAATATTTCAAATGATGCTTGCCACAATTTAGTGTTCCATAAATTTAGTGTTTCTATTTTAGTTTCCAAATGGTGCAAAATAACCAGATCCCAGCTTCACAAGATTTCAGGCTACGCAAAATTCTCCAAGCCAAACTCAGTTAGAGGCATTATGGGCATAGAAAGTGAAATGCAAAAATGTGAGAAGAACAGAAGCAGAGTTTCAGATTCCCTGGGAGTTTACGGATGTGTCAGGCCACAAGGTAGTGCTTGGCCCAGAGAAAGTGTTAAATTCATTTCACAAATATCAACGGCACCATCATTCCCCCATCATCTTCACTGTTGCCTGGTCTGTAACCACCAACCATCTACCAATAAATACTTATGAAAGACACAGAAAAGTAAACACCTTTTATCATCACGGACTACTGAGCTGTCAACTCAGTGACAGAATCTGGGAAGAATTAATTTTAATTATAAGGTCTGTGGTAGGGGCTTGAGAAAAAGAAGAGATGTTGGCTTCTTTTCAGGAAGCAGACAACATCTGAGAACAGGTAGGAAGATATTTTCTATTATTTGCTACATTTTATTTGTGACTCAGACACCTGACAAGGAGATAATTAAGTTTTTTTCAGGCCCAGCAATAAAGTCAGAGATACTGTAAATCTCTAAAAATAATGCACAAAATGTAGGACACAACTTTTATGGTACACTCTGAGGCTGTGTAGGGCCCACAAATAAACAACATCTGCAAGGGGCAGGCAGGCAAATCTTGGTAACAGGGATGGCTGTGAATCTCTGCTTGTGCTCCCAGCTGTTTCCAGGGCTGGTGGGTGTGGTGGGCGGTGCGGGTTGTGGGGGAGGAAGACACCGATAGAGAAAAATCAAAGCCTGTTGCGTGTTGGACCTGGGAATTAGACTGAGGGCTTTGCACACCAATCTGCTTTTCGGTAGCAGATATGAGAACACTCAATCATGATTGGGCAGAACAACAGGGCCAAAAACTAATTTTTTATCTTAACATATGGCAAACATTTTGCCTTGTTCAAGGCTGAGTTAAGAAATCTCGTGCACATCCATACACACACAGCAAATGGGATCTATAAAGAAGTACTACAGTGTAAGTGCAGACGACATAGAAGAGAAAATTTATGAGTAATATATGAATGTTCTGACTTTTGCTCCAGAGATTACAAACATTTACACAGGAGCCAAAGGATATTGTCAATGACTGGATGATAATCGACACTGCCGGAAATGATGGCGACCTGGAGTCCACCTACTCTCTCCCAAAGTGAAGCTGGAAACCAGCCGCACTGCTTATCGCTGGGTGGAAAATGAGCCCAGTACCAGCCGATCAAATTTTTTCAGTAAAGCTGAATCTCTAAATTTTATGGGTGCCATCCCAATAAACATGTCTATGGGCCCTATGTGCCCCAGGAGAGCCAGTATGTTACCTTTTTTGTGCACAGAATGAGAATGCATTAAATAGTTAAGTCTGAAAATGTTAGAAACACAAAGGCTTAATCACCATAAACGTAATATTTTACATTGGCACTTTGTCAGATCTGGTAATACAGTTTATCAAAGTCGGGGCTAGAGTTGGCTCAAAGTGGTCAGGTTATATGAAATCTTCCGCGTGTAAACTGCAAGGAGGAAAACACAAATAAGCCAACAAACAAGTTAACAAAACTATGCATTTAAGAAATTAGGACACAAGTTTGTTTTGGAAATGCAAGTTTAGTTTATCACCAGGACATCGTAAGTGATATAAAACAAACCTTTTGACAGCAAAAAAGCAGGATGTAAAATTTCATATTCATTCCTTTTTTTTAAATATTAAAAAAAGATGCTTTTAAGAATACCATCATAAAAATGAAAAGAAAATTAATAGAATGCAAGAAAATATTTTCAAGTGATATATCAGGTAAAAACTCAAAATGCATAAAGAATCTTACAACTGAACAACATAATGAAAAATAACCCAATAAAAACATGGCCAAAGGATTTGAGTGGGCATTTCTGTAAAGTAGATAGACAAGTGGTAAATAAGCGCTTGAAAAGATGTTTAGTTAAATGAGTCATCAAGGATATGCAAATCCAAACCACAATGAGATACCACTTCGTGCCCCCTAGGATGGATGAAATTTAAAAGACAGACAACAAAAAGTATTGGAAGAAATGGGAAAAATTGAAACCCTCATATATTGCTAGTGAAAATGTAGAATTCAGCCACTTTGCTAAACAATTTTAAAAAATGCTGATATCTGCTATAACATGAATGAATTTTGGAAAAAAAGATTATACTAAGTGAAAGAAGCCAGACATAAAAAAAAATGGTTACTTATTGTACAATTTCTTTTACATGAATCTGGATATAAAATATTCAGAACAGGTAAATTCACAGAGATAAGAACGGGATCGAAGATTCCTAGGGACTGGAGGGGAGAGGAACGGGGAGTGAGTGCTCTGGGGAATGCAGTTCGTTTCTGGGGTGATGGCAGTGTTTTAAACTTAGATCGTGGTAATTTTCGCATGTACTAAACCAACAGAACGTACTAAAACCATCAGAACTGTACACTTTAAAAGGATGCATTTTATGTATGTAAATCATATTTCAAAAACAAGTTACAAAAATAAAGTAGGAATAGAAAGATTCTTCTGAAATGGTACAGATTAGCAATAGGTTTTCATTTTCTTCTCTTACCAAACCCTCACTAAAATGATAGATAGAAGAAGGAAAATAACACAAATAAGGTGTTACAGGTATAGCCCACACACTGCACTGATGATAGACATGATGATTTTAAATGGGAAGATCATCTCCTAATGTCACGCACTCCCCCACATTGCACACCCTGGAGGTCCTGGCAGCAGTGGCCCACATTCTCATGTGGATGCTGTGGCTGAGGCTTGGTGGGCTGCGTGGCAGCCAAGGCTTTCAGGTGGAAGCCTGTGCTCTCCAGTGCATTTCAGCCCCTTTCAATTCCTAGGCTGGTCACCCAGTCCACGTCACTCATTAGCTTTACTCACTTTCTCAGAGCCATTTGTGACATCTGGCATGAAAGCACAATCCTAGAATGAGTGGGAAACATGGCGACAACAGTAATCAGCAATTTCTGGAAGTCTGGATATGGTTGGAGGAGATGTACCTAGTGAAGTGGAGACGAGGAAGCTGCAGTCCAGAGCAGCAGCTCTCAAAATTGTTCATTCTTTAAAAAGGAACCCACAAAAACCACCTGTTAAAATATCACTTGGAGGCACCACTTCCAGAGATTCTGATTCAGTTAGGTCCAGGGTGGCATCAGAGAATGTGTATTTGTATCAACCTCCTCAGTGAGGTGGATGCCTTGACCCACAGACCACACATGGACCAATGCGGGTCTAGAGTACGCAGGAGGGGGTCGTGGCAGAGGAGGGAGGCAGCTGCAGAACCCCAAGGAGCACTGAGTCTGAAAAACACCATTTACAAAAGAGTGCTGGAGCATAAGATTGGAGGAGTGAGTGTTGCAAAGTTATTTTTAGATTAGCTAACACAATCTCCTCACGTCTCCCCAGAACCGAAATGTTCACCCAGGCAAAAAATTGCACAGGTCTTTCATGTAGAACTTTGATCTGGACCAAAATGCTCACATGACAGCCCTCCAAGTTACTTTCCTGCCTCCTGAATCATTACCCCAAAACAAGACTGCTAGTTGACAAGACTTGCCCGTACAAACAGAGCTTACAGGCAACTTTTATTGTTTTCCTCTCACACACAACTGAACCATTGAGACCTCCTTATATTTAATGTTATCCTTGTGATGTAAAAGATGCAAAGATTAACACCTAGAACAACCGATCACAGAAGCATCCAAAAATAGATGAAGCCCAAAGAGTAAAACAGTGTCTATTGATAGTCAAGGTAAAAGTTCATCCATAAAATAACAACAAGATACTTAACAAAAAATTGAAAGCAAAAAGTACACTTAGACAATTAAAACTATGATTTAAGAAATTTTATAATATTTAATTACTGTTAGGAATTTAAAATCAAGGAAATAGCCTGGAAAGTGAAACAAGAATCAATGGGAATGAAAAATATGAGTGGAAGCAAGAGGTATGGAAATTATTCCAAGAAATTGAAATTCAACTACGTCTAACTAATAAAAATTCTTGAAAGAAAGAATGGAGGAAATAGATGGGGAAATGGTAAAAAAACTAACAAAAATATTTTCCTGAAGTCAATGGCCAGGGGTCTACAGATGAAGTAAGCCTAACAAATGTCCAGTGAAATGATGGAGGACAGATGCATGGGAAGCGTGCTGCCGTAATAATTGAGAACAGTGAATTTAAAGAGAGGTTCCTAAAATTCCCAGAATAAAAATCACCACAAAAGGATAAGAATCAAAGAGGCATCAGACCCTCCAGAAATAAGAATAACTGCAGCTCAGAGGATTTATGCCTACAGAATTTTAAGTAATACAATTTTTAACTTAGAATTTTGTTGCAGCAAGATTTCCAGTGAAGTAAAAATAAATAAAAAATTTGACCAAAATTTATTTCCACTTTATGTTATGGTGCGCTCTATGAAAATAAAGGATAGTTTTTAAAAAATGGAACCAATAATTGAATCAAAGCAAGGGTAAAACATCTTAGAGAATAATGAAGGAACAGAAAACAAAAACAGATGTGGAGTAGACACAGAAAATTTAGCAAGTTGCAGGAGCACAGAGCACTCCAGCAGAAAGTTAGAGTGAAAAAGGGTGAGGTGAGAGGTGAGATTTTTGACACTGTATTTGGAATATCTAATAAACAATAAAAGCAGATGATACCAGGGAGAAAAAATAACCAAGCTCGAAGGATGTCATAGTTATAGTAATAAGGGTGTTCTGAAGAAACAAACAATTGTATGCACAGTAACTAAAGGTGAAAACTATGTAGATAGAGGATGATAGATGAAAGATAGACAAACAGAGGATAACAGGTAAATAGACAAACAGATGACAGGTAAATAGACAAACAGGTGACAGACAAACTGATGATTAATAATTAGATCGCTAAATAGACAAACATGATAGATGACAGAGAGATAATAGATGATAAATAGGTGATAGATATGAGATAGATAGACAGATAGATAGAAAAATAGATTTGTTAAATAATATTCAGATCTCCAATTCCACAACTTAAAACTTTTTATGTGGAAACATAATTTCCAACTTTGTAATGCCATTCAATTTATTGAGTTAAGTATTGAATTGTAGACTGTCAGCAGTAAGGTATTTTTGAAGGAAGAAGTTATCATATAGAGAATGAATCGTCTTTTTGTTTAGAGACTTTGTGTTTCTTCAGTTTTATATTTCTCATCTTTCCAGATAATGAAAACTTTTGTCCATAACATTCTTTGATTTTTATGACATCAGCAGATTTTTTTCACTGCCTCTTCTTGGGAGACCAGTTAGCCGATTTAACAATGTGAAAACCCAACTTCCAATTGAAAGGTATCCATACAGCTTCAGTCATATAATAAAAGGTCATGGTTTAAAATGTTGGTCACTACCAATGTGGCCAGTTCAATAGAACAATTGCAGAACTGACTTTAAAGATATACTGTTGTTAGACTGCTTAGCACTGAGATTAGAAGTAACCTCATTGTAATGCTGATTTCTCATGTCTCATGTTTTCTCAGCTATAGAAAAGTTTAGATCAGTTGAGCTTTATGCTTAGGATGCATTCGTACCACATTTGTGTGTACAACTTCTAAGAAGAATTATAATACTTCACAGATACTAAATACACATTCAGATGGCTAAGGAGTTTTCAGTAGTCAGAAAATCTGGAATGAAATTGGTCTAATTGGTAGTCATTTGTTTATACTTGTAAAAAAACTGGAGCTATAAACTGACATGCATTAGAGTCAGGAAAATGTCTGGGCAAGAATACGTTGATGCAATTTTAATAAAGTGATTTTTTAGAGTTTCTTCTCTTTCTTTTTCAACTAGAGTTAGGTACACACACACACATAGGCGTTTTCATGTTTAGGAACTTTGTGAGATCACACTATGCATATTATTCTATAATTTTATGTAAATTCAGCAGTGACAAACACCCAAACACTATAAAAACAAGGCCCTGTAACACCTGCCTCATTCTAGAATCTTACAAAATATCACATTGTCAAACAATGCCACCAGTTTGTAACCTCTGCTATATAATGAAAGATTAAGTTTGACTCCATAAAAATTCACAGCTAGTCTATAGAAAGAACATCAGACAAAGTAAACAGACAAGTAAGATTTCTATATCTAACATACGACCAATCAGAAAAGGTAAACAACCTTTCCACTAAATACTGAAAACGTACCAGATAATAATTTCAAACATTTTCTTCAATGCATGACTGAAAAGGTAAGTAAATAAGGAAAGTTCTTCATTATAAAAATTGAGCAAGAACAGAAATCCAGAAGTATCCTGCTGGCTGCTCAGGAGCCAGCAGGGAGGAGTGGCAGAGCCTCTGGGGTTGGCAGGAGGGCAGGCAAATGAGGCACTCTGCAAGGAGCAGGACCCTAGAGGGCCACATGCTCAGGAAGGGTGGGTGTGATGTCCACAGCCGAACACCTACTCACGAAGGGTCCTGACTTGCCTTGGGAAAAGCTCACCCAGACACATCCCCTGGCTGCATCTGCAACTACAGATTGCTCTTTGCATTGCAATGGGGCCTGAATTCACACCAGTTGTGTGCTTTTAAATTCGTTTTCCTGGGAGGAATATACATTGAGCTCACTTTATGGAGGTTGATTTGACAAGAACAATTAACATGAAAAATATATCTTTGAACCAGGAATTCCACTTCTAGACGTATCTATTCATATAGGTGCACACACAAGACAGTATCTTCAAGGATGTTTTTAAAAGTGAAAAACAAAGAAAAGAATCAACTATATGCCCACCAATAAGGGTATAGGACAATCATTTATTTTAGGGTAATAAATAATGAGCCACAAATAAATAATGAAATTAAAATAAAATATGACTGCAGTTATCATTGAACAATTTTTAAAATTTGACTAGATCAAGATAAATGATGGAAGTAACTGTGTTCCTTGTCCCCCGTTCTGATTTCTGCTATCTGAGAAAGAAACACTGAAAATTAAACCCCATTTAGGGAGATAATTCTGGAGCAAACATGTCTGTAGCCTACAAAAGTGGAAGTGAGGAATAAACAGTACAACTAAATAGAGGGTTGAGGGCAGAAATCAACAAAATTTAACACTTTTGCTAAATGTAGCTGGTATGAATCTCAGTCCACAAACTCGGGTCAGCAAAGTATATATATTTATAAAACTTGGGTATCCAAAAGTTTTGACTCTGAGCAGAAAACAGAAAATTCAGCTTTGTTTATTTTCAGGCCCTGCAGGGGGTGAACGTCCAGGGCCATATTGAACATCAGGCAATAGGAAGCCGCTCTCCTTGACTGCCCAAACCACAGCAACCACGCTTCTTCCAGACCCACTTGTGCCCGGGGCCATGCTAGCCCACTGGGTGACTCTGGGGACCTGCATTCGTGCCTCTGCAGGGGCACAGTTGGAATTTCCAGAGAGAGTCCTGCTGTCTGGAGGAGCTCCCGGTATCACCTCAAGTCCCATAACTCCATCAAGGAGGCCTAGAAGCAGCAGAGTCGCTCTGCCAAGGGACTCAGCTCTCAGACCCTGCTCTAACCCCCCACCTCCCCTTCCCTTCCTGGTGTCCTGGGATTTGCCCCCAACCCTTTCCTGGCTCCCAGGACTTTCCTCCTGCACAGACCGTCCAGAAAATCCAGGGTAATCTCTTCAGGGGGTTTAGGCTTTTACAAAAGACAGGGAGAGACAGGCTGCCTTTGCTTTCATCCCAGCCAGAACCCCAGGGGAGTGGGGGTGGAGGGAGGATTTCTAAAAGAATTACAAATCCTGGCTACTTGCTTGAAATGAGGAGAAGGAGAAAATTTCGGGAAGTACAGAAACAATGTACTATTTCAATAACTTATCTTGGCCACATAAAGAAAGAGGATTTAAGCATGCCCAATTTAAACCACAATGAAAATGCTTATGGCAAGAAAGCATCAGAGAAAACAGAGGCTTGTTGTCTGGTTTAAAATCAAATTCTAAATAAAACTGTGACATCAAATTCAAAGAGAAAGGCAAACAAGTCTTTGGAAGCTATGAAAGCAAAGTTATTTAGAGGGTTTAAAACCTGCAGCTTGGCGGTGTTACTTCCCTGAATACAAAGGTCCATGATCTCTGTTCTGAAAGGTCTGCCACTGAAGACACAACCCCGTAGAAAGGAGCACCAGGGGTCTGCACTTTGCTTATTCAGCCCTGGGGGAAGTTGTCCTCGCAGTAGCTAGAGATGTCCTCCCTATCAGAGTCAGGCCTCTTGCCCGAAGAGATCCAAGTCACCAAGATGCCACTGCAAACAGACTTGGTTCCTTTCAGAATCCTGGCTAAATGGAGAGCAGGTGGTAGTGGTTATCGTCTTCTAAATCAAATTTATTTTCAAGAAGAACAATCGTGTTTATCCTTGCATTTTCCCTACATTGTAAAATGTTAACTGGAATATATAAGATGATTTTCTTTCACATTTCACCATCCTGATTAACATGTGCTAGTAAACAAACAAACAAAATGTATAAATGCATTTCTGCAGAGATAATGAATGAAACTGTCTCCTAGACTTGTTGTGAGAAGAAACAGAAAACTGAGTTGTTTGTTGGAGCGGAAAAACTGTAAGTAGAGATTTGGGGTTTTTTGTTTGTTTTATTTTTGCTCCTTTGGGGGAATAGATGTATAAGTGAATGAGTGTAATACCATAAAAGAAAAAATGATGAAGCAAGAGAGGGAGGCAAGAATTGCTAGCACCATCTTTGAGGAGAGAGGGAGTAATTCCCCAGTGGGCTCCTGGAGCAGTTGGCCTTAGTCAGGATCGTGATTGGTTCATGTAGCAACAGGAGGATGGGGAAGATGAACACTGATGCTGGACGTTGACAGAAGGCATCATGGGCGCCAGGAAGTCTTCCAGTTGTTTCTCTTTGTGAATGACAAACAAGAGCATCCGTGCCTCCCAGCACTTCCATAGATGCCATTGCTTCTCCTTTCATGGGAGTTCTCTATCTATGAAAAACTCCTTTCTCCTGCATCTTTAACTTCTTTCTCTCCATTGGCCTCTTCTCTTCCATTTAATGGCATTTTTTGAGTTTGCTCCATCTTAAACTGTAACAAAAATTCTCCAGATTTTCTCCACTTGGGCTACTGTCATTCAACACATTCTTACTAAACAGCTGCTCTTTCCAGATCCTAAGCTGATGCTAAGAATCAGAGACAAATACCAGGAGATTCTGTTTCTTGGGGGCACTAACCAGCCAGTAGGCATGCCCTCTCTTCCTCCCTTCCTAGAGAGGAATCCGAGAATAGTTGTTTATAATTTCTGTCTCCATTTTCTCACTTTTCATTCCATCTTCTGGGTATTGCAATTTGTTTCCTGCCTCAGGAGTTCACTGAGATTCTTCTAGGGTCCAGTGATCTCCTAAATGACAAATCAATCCCTGGGCCATTTTCATGCCATGTTGAATGTAGTGTGTAGACTCTACAGGATCCCTCAATGATTTCCACCTCCCAACATTCACATCCTTCTTTAACCCTCTCCCTTAACTGCAGAACCTGTGACTTGCTCTAACCAATAGAATATGGCAATGGTGATGGGATGTCCCTTCAATAATTATGTTAGAATATGTAAGACTCCATTTGGCAGTTGGAGTGAGAGATTCTCTTTGTTGCCTTGATAAAGTAAGCAGACATGAAGAGGAAGGCCAAGCAACAAGAAGCTGTGGGGTGTTTCTAGGATCCAAGAGTGACTCTAGCCAACACCTAGCAAAAAATGGAGCTACTCAGTCATATAGACATGAGAAAAGATTAGGTTGGTGCAAAAAGAATTGTGGTTTTGCCATAACTGTTAAAAATCACAATTACTTTTGCACCAACCTAATAAATGCCATAACCTGAATGAGCTTGGAAGTGAATCTTCCCCAGTCAAGCCTCCACAGGAGAACACATCCAGCCAACACCTTGGTTGCAGCATCCTGACAACCTGGGCAGAAGGCCCAGATAGGTGATGCCCAGACTCCTGACCCATGGAAACTGTGAGATAATGAACACACGTTTTAAGCTTCTAAGGTTGTGATAATTTGTTAGGCAGAATCAGAAAATTACTGCATTGTACGAGTTAAGAAACATTTGTATCAGTTTACCCATTTTCTCTCTCTAGAAAATTTCTTCATCCTTTTTTATCTATATCATTTCTTCCTGATTTTACTGTTTACTCTGCAAAAATTTATGCTACTCTGGTATGTGAGCTAATCTTGTCCCGTCTCACATTTTTCGCTTTCTTTTTTCTTTGAGACAGATTTTCACTCTTGTTGCCCAGGTTGGAGTGCAGTGGCACAACCTCGGCGCACTACAACCTCCACTTCCTGGGTTCAAGCAGCTCTCCTGCCTCATCCTCCCAAGTAGCTAAGATTACAAGTGTCCACCACCATGTCCAGCTAATTTTTTGTATTTTTAGTAGAGACTGGGTTTCACCATGTTGGCCAGGGTGGTCTTGAACTCCTGACCTCGGGTGATCTGCCTGCCTTGGCCTCTCGAAGTGCTGGGATTACAGGCATGAGCCACTGCACCCAGCCTCACATTCCTCTTAATGCTCATATTCCTCCGGGCTGTGCTCTCTGCACATGGTGGTGGCTTCCAGATTTGCATTTCTAACTTCAATTTCTTTAAAACCAAAGACACATATTTGTGATTTTTAAATAAACCCAACAACTCAAACTGAACATTTCTAAACCCTGATATGCCTCCTGTACAACCTAATTAGAAATTAGCTAACATCACTCAGTTTATCCCCCTGGCCAAATTTCCATAAGGAACCCTCTAAATCACTCCCTGTCTCTAATGTGCCTCATTCAAAACTTCTGATTAGCCATACACTAGTTGATGTTAAGACATACGTGTCTCCATATCTTTCCCTCCTCTCTGTCTCTACTGACAATACCTTGGTGTGGAAAGTCATTCTTTCCTGGACTATTTCAACAGCACCATAATGGGTCACAATATTCTAGGCTTGTTCCCATTCAACGGTCAGCCCAATATTTCTTGAGTAGTCAGAGCTGAGAGCAGCTATGGAGTGCAAGCCACATCCGGTGACACCCTTTTGGAGCTCACTTCTCTACCATTCAGAGATGCTTATTGCTCAACAGGGAACTGTCATCTCACCTGTAAGCAGTGCTACCCAAGGTGCTGGTCTACAAAGAGATGAGGAGCTTGAGTCAGGATGTAAATTAATGCATTACTATCTTCAACAACGTGTAAGTTTTAGAAATCAGCTGAACTAAATGAAGTACACTTCCTGAAGTAGTTGATTTGCATTCTGGAGCACAGTTCTTAACATGTCTGAGGCCAGAACAAATGACTTGCAGACTGGAAGAAGATTCAGAGACAGCGCTTGGGTAGGAATGGTTCAGGGCATCCCCACTGTTGTTAAAATGACTTCTGTAGGAATAAGTCATTTTTTAATGCCTTTCTCTACAAATTAATTCAATGGCTCTGTTTCACTTATTAGATAATCTACAAAGTCCTATTATTAGCACAGAAAAGACCTTAATGAAATAGCCCTTGCCTACCTCTCTATTCCTAACTTTATACATTTTATTATGCTTCTAGCATGTGGAGCAATTTCCCTTTTTTTTTTTTTTTTTTTTTTTTTTTTTGACATTTTCTCTCCATTTTTTTTTTTTTTTTTTTTTTTTTGCTAAATGCTACCTCATTCTTCAGTCTCAAGCCTGATGCTGGCATTTCTATGAACTACATTCTGCCTCATAATATTTTGTACACACCTCCAGTTTCAATTTTATGCTATTTTTCAGGATAATTGTCACCATTCACTAGATTGAGTTCTTCAGAGGCGATGATTTTGTCTGAGTCATACATGTATGCCCAGAGCACAGCACAATCCCTGGAGCTTGAAATCCATGTGTAAAACAAAGCAAATTAGTCTTCTTCTCAATATCTTCACTCTTGGAGCTATTTGTTTTTCTAGGTATTCAGTGCTGTTTTCTGGTAGTTAGCAGCAAAACATCCCATATATGTCCGTCTTGGAAATTTGTTTGTCTCAGAGATACTACATTAATGTAATAATAATAATGAGACCTAATGATTGAAATTGCAATATTGTAGCACACTACTGCGAATGATATTTTTGTGGCTGATAGAATCTCATATGTTACTTAAGCTATTGACTAAAATCTACCTTGCCCGTCTTGCTCATAGGGAAAGTTTACTTGGGTGATAGAAAGAGTAAAAAAAAAAA